>NC_136433.1:49942500-50542500 GCF_052849685.1 Lactuca virosa
TTATTATGAATGTTTATTTACTATTTTTATTAAGTTATTATAAAATACAATTTCTAATAATTTTTAATTATATTTGTAGTTATGCCACACAGGAGAGTCCGAGGAGAAGCGAAAAACATTAAGCTCAAAAGAGCGCTCTTACAGAATAAGAGCAAACCGATTGGCATGGACTATAATAGGGATATGACATATGATCCTGTAGGAGAGCCGAAGGACATGTTTGCACGCAAAGTTGGGAAAATAATGCGGCGGATGGTCCCTTTTGATAAATGGACTTGGAAAAAGGTTTCCCCCACGATAAAGGACACTGTAAAACAACATTTATGGGTAAATTATTTATATAAGAATATTTTATATGGTTAAGTATGACTAGTTTTTACTTGGCTCACTTTTTTTTGTTTTTGTAGACAAAGTTTGATTTAGATCAGATGTCCCGGTATCCAGACGATGCTATGTTGTTAGAGAATTTTGAAGCGGCTTTGTTAAAAGGTTATCGAGAGCGTAAAGTTGATGCAAAAGAATATTTTTTGAAAGTGGGAGGGTATGAGGATGTGCTGAGAGCATTAGCCACCTCTACATGATATGGAGGTTGATAATTAGAGGAAAACAATTGATTATTTGCAAACGGATGAACACATAGCAGCTTCAGAAATGAACAAAAAAGCCTGTGAAATGAAAACGACCGTGAACCATGGGGGGTCGAGCTCGTATAGCAGTACTTGATATAAAAAGGTAACGTAGATATTGATGGGTTTTATGAAAACAAAATAAACTTAAACTCTTAAGTGTGTATGCAACCCTAACAAAAGATCTATGTTTTCTTTATTGAATCTATAACTATGAACATCAAATAAGAACCCTAAGGAACCCTAGGTATTTTCGAAATTTTAGAAAGAAAGAAGAAAAACATACCTTTTGATTCTTTGGAAGCAAGCACCACAATTGTCATTCCTCTAATGGTTCACACCCAACACAAGCAAGAGGATGAGAGGAGAGGGAGAAGAATTTTGTCCAAGGCTTCTTAGGAAGAGCAGTGCCCGAAAATATAGAGGGTTATGGCCCTTTATATAGATGAGGTAGCTTAGTGCCAAAACTTGGGTTTATGGAGGAAACCCTAAATCCCTTTGCTTGATAACCAAGTAGCCCATTCCCCTCATTCAAGGGGCTTGAATGAAAACTCCTTGGGTTTGCCCAAGTGATTTTCGTCTACCTCATCTAACGAGGTCATTGGGCTTCTTTCCTCAACTTTTAATAAATAACCAAACCGACCCTGCACTTTTAATTAATCTAATGAATTCCAATTAATTTTTGGTTAATTATTAATTAAATAATATGATTTATAGTTAATATATTATATTCATAACATATTAATAAATCAAATATTTCAATTTTTTATTCAAATAATAAATCAACCTCTCTCTCCAACTCATCATGTCCAATTGCTAGGTTTGAGGGAAACCCAAAAGGACTATGCTACTATAAATTGAAGTATATACCAATAATAGTTATGGGCTTAGATACCTAATCCAACAGTCTCTCACTTGGATAAGTCTAATAACTATAATTGTCAGTATAACTTCTAAACTGATCAACAAATTGTAGCTTCCAAAAGTCGTTGTCGAACTCTGACCTAGTCAGTTACGTGTCCTAAGATAAGTGATCATATAATCCTCCGTTCTACAAGATATCATGTGCACATGAGATATGGAACATAATCAATCTCATTGTCCAATACTTTGTTTCCCGATTTATGATTTGTAATGACAAAGGACTACCAATCGAACACATCAATTTAGTCCTGGTCGGGCCCGTCACTATAAGTCAACACCAAATCATCGAGAGGCCCAAAGATATCGTTTTTCCTATTAGGAAAAAAAGGAACAGATAAACTTTGACTTATATGCTTGTACCATCTACTCATCAAATCATGCACAACAATACGTTTTATAACATCAAGTTACTGATGGGTTTACATATTATCAATGCACAAGTGATTTGCAAACCACAACTCTATATCTTTGTTTAAAGATTATAGGATATTATCATCTCAGAATTACTCGTGATAAATTCTATGAAGTAATTCTCTGAGCGTGGGTTAATCCAATACTTAAAGTCCCCATTTTCAAGTACTCATGAACGTTGCAGCAAACATTTTCTATGTCTAAACCCTTACACAATCTACAATCCAGTTCATGACAGTCTTAATTCTCTACTTACTTCCAAAAGTATGATTGATTGTGGTGTTTTCAATTCAAATTATTCGGGAAGTAAAACATGCAAAATGAAATACAATAATAAACAATTGATAAAGGTAGTAAACAAACTCATAAATAATTTCAAACTAACTATCTAACTACTAAAACTAATATCACCGCTTAGACCAATGCTCCTAGCATGTTGAATGTGCTTGAACCTACTCTGAACCTTTGTGAGGGGATCTACAGGATTCTCTTCAGATGACACCCTATTTACAACGAGGTGACCTTCTTCTACTCTTTGTCTGATTAAATGGTATTTTCTGTCGATATGTCTTGATCTTCCATGATCTCTCACTTCCTTTGTCAAGGCAACTGCCCCTTCATTATCACAAAAAATCTTCATTGGCTCCTTAATGGTTGGCATAACTCCAAGATCTCCGATGAAGTTCTTCAACCATATCGCTTC
The DNA here is from genome assembly GCF_052849685.1 of Lactuca virosa. Classification (NCBI taxonomy): domain Eukaryota; kingdom Viridiplantae; phylum Streptophyta; class Magnoliopsida; order Asterales; family Asteraceae; genus Lactuca; species Lactuca virosa. The sequence goes on from NC_136433.1 coordinate 49,945,165, forward strand.
CTTCGATGCTTCACTTGTTGCTATGTACTCTGATTCACAAGTAGAATCAGCCACTGTCTCTTGCTTGGAACTTTTCCAAGTAACTGCTCCTCCATTCAGGGTAAACACCCAACCAGATTGAGAACGAAAATTGTCCCTATCCATTTGAAAGTTGGTGTCACTATACCCAGTTACTCTCAATGTATCACTGCCACCAAGTACTAGGACCCAGTCCTTAGTCCTCCACAGATAGTTGAGAATATTCTTAACTGCTATCCAATGAGCTTTACCTGGATTTCCCTGATAACGACTGACCATGCTCATAGCAAATGACACATCAGGGCGATTACATGTCATAGCATACATGATAGACCCAACAGCAGAAGCATATAGAACTCTACTCATTTATGCAATCTCTGCATCGGTACTCGGACTCTGAGTCTTACTCGGTTTGGTGTTACTCTGGATAGGCAGTTCCCTTTTCTTGGAATTTCCATACTAAAACGTTTTAGCACATTTTCCAAGTATATACTTTGACTAAGTCCAATTAGTCTTTTACTCCTATCTCTCAGAATCCATATCCCTAGAATATAGGCAGCCTCTCCTAGATTCTTCATAACGAAACACTTTCCAAGCCAAGACTTAACCTCTCGCAAAGTTGGAACGTCATTTCCTATAAGAAGTATGTCATAAACATACAACACCAGGAAGGTTACTATACTCCCACTAGCTTTGACATATACACATGACTCATCTTCACTTCTAGAGAAGCCAAACTCCTTGACCTTCTCGTCAAAGCAAAGATTCCATCTGCGAGAAGCTTGTTTCAATCCATAGATTGATTTATTCAGATTACACACTCTATTCGGATACTTTGCATCTACAAAACCCTCTGGCCGACTCATGTAAACATCCTCAACCTAATAGATATCTTGGCCACTGGTGAGAAGGTTTCATTATAGTCAACCCCTGGGGTTTGAGTAAAGCCCTTCGCAACCAGTCGTGCCTTGAAAGTGTGTACATTTCCATCCATGTTGGTCTTCTTCTTGAAGATCCATTTGCACCCAACTGTCTTTCAACCTAGTACATTATCAACCAAATTCCAAACCTGGTTGTCATACATGGACTTGATCTTGCTGTCCATTGCCTCTTTCCATTTTCCTGACTCAGGGCCTGCCATTGCTTCCTTGTAGTTAGCGGGTTCATCCAAATTTACTAGTGTACTATAACTGATAAACGTATCACCATTTGTAGTAATATGGAATCCATAGAACTCAGGTGACATTCTAACTCTACTGGAACGCCTAAGAGGTAATGATTCGTGAATCAGTTCAACTGGAATCTCTTCCTCTGGTTGAACCCTAGCGTCTTTAGAGGTTCCTTCATCGTTTGACTCTTGAATCTCTTAAACATCAATGGTACTCTCGCTGTCCTCTTTGCATATGATCTCTCGCGCACGGAAGACTCCTTTTTGTGCTACAAAAATCACGTTCTCACTAGGTCTATAGAACAAATATCCAAAGGACTTATGTGGATACCCGACGAAAATACATCTCTTACTTCGAGGTTCAAGCTTGCCGTGAGTCTCTCGTCTAACGAAAGCTTTACAACCCCAAACCTTGATATTTGCTAACGATGGAACCTTCCCCGTCTACATTCTGTGAGGTGTTTTGGCAACCTTCTTAGTTGGGAAAAGATTAAGAATGTGGGTGGAAGTCTCTAAGGCATACCCCCAGAATGAGATTGGAAGAGAAGCTCGACTCATCATGGAACGAACCATGTCCAACAAGGTTCGATTGCGCCTCTCAGCCACACCATTAAGTTGTGGTGTCCTAGGAGGTGTCAATTGCGAAACCATTCCACATTCCTTGAGGTAGTCGTGGAACTCGATACTAAGATACTCTCCGCCTCTATCTGATCAGAACATCTTTATCTTCCTGCCCAATTGATTCTCGACTTCTTGCTTAAGCTCTTTGAACTTTTCAAAGGTTTCTGACTTATGCTTGATTAAGTAGATATAGTCATATCTGCTATAATCATCAGTAAAAGTCACATACAATCGATTAGCATCCCTTATGGATGATCTGAAGGACCCGCACACATCTGTATGTATGAGGTCCAACAAACCTTCACCTCTTTCACAAGATCTAGTGAAGGGTGATTTTGTCATCTTGCCCAATAGACAAGATTTACATGTATCATCTAACCCTAAGTCAAATGATTCCAACACTCCATCCTTTTGGAGTTGAGCAATGCATTTCTTGTTAATCTGTTCAAGACGACAATGCCACAAGCATGATTTGTATAAACCATTAGACAAATCAATTTGAAAAACACTATTACCTAAATTGTCTACAATCATCACAGTTTCATACACACCATCACAATGTAAAGCCTCAAAATAAAAAATACCATTTTTATAAGCAGAAATAGAACCATTATCATCATTAAAAGAATATCTAAAACCTTGTTTAAACAATGCATGAAAAGAGATAATGTTTCGTGTCATTTCTGACGAGGAGAAACAATTTATTAAATCTATTCCTAACCCATTACTAAGCACTAAGCCATAAACTCCAATCTTGGTGACAGGTGAAGATCACCTATTCCTCATGATCAAGTTTATCCTTCCGTGCTCCACATCCTCACTTCTTATTCGTCCCTACAAATAAGAACAAATAAGAAAACCACATCCTATATCAAGGAGCCAAGAACGACAACATGATGAGTTATTAGATAAGATAGTGTATATACCTGCCGAAGTTGGCTTCACTTTGCCATCCTTGATATCTTGCAGATACTTTGGGCAGCTACGTTTCCAATGTCCTTTATCGTTATAGTAGAAGCAAGTGTCCTCTTTGAGGCCAGACACAGGAGGAGCATCAGAATTGGATTTTCCTTTGGGTCCATTACTTGATGACCCAGCTTGGGATATTCCCTTCCGATTTTGCTTTGGAGGACCTTTCCTCTTTTTGCTCTTCCCATGCCTAATGGGAACTTGGAGTAGTAGTAGGAGTATAGACAATACTTTTTCCTTCATTCCTGATTCAGCTGTTCCCAGGAGGTTTTGCAATTGAGACAACGTTGTCTCCTTGTTGTTCAAATGATAAGTTAAGATGAACTGATCATAACAACTAGGCAATGAGTACAAGACTATATCAATAGCCAATTCTTCATCGAAGTTCACATTGAGTGTAACATCCCGATGAAAAGGTATGAAATTATTTGCAAATTATGCATGATTCCTTTTTGGTCATGACATGGCGATAAGCCTTTGGACCGTGAAGTTTAATTGGCCACAATGACGTGGTGGTGTTGTACCATGGCGTGGTGGTGGCTGATGGAGAAAACCCTAAAGTTTAAGGGTTGAGCCCTATTTAAGGATCCTTAACCCCTTGATAACCTCCCTCACATCAGCCTCCATTCCCCCAAATCGTCTCTTGCAAACCCTAATCTTCTTTCTCCATTTTTGAGCTAGTTTGGTGTTATTTGAAGCTAAAGAAGGAAGAAGGGTGAGGAAGGATAAAATATCAAGCAAGCAAGTCCACATTCGTCACCTTGGCACTCTTCTGGACCTTTGTAAGTGTCCAAGACTCGATTTTTATCATTACAAGTTGTTAGATCTTGAGTTTTATCTCTTTAGTTTCTTGTTCTTGAATGTTGGAATGGTTAGACCTCATAAAGTTTGCAACTTTATGAATCTCCATGGTCAGGGTGCTCTAGTAGTGTTTTGGAGCTGGACTATAATATTTTGGGTTTGTGCCCTATTTAATCATCTTTAACCCATCTCCTGACCATTATAGACCATCCTCCATATCTTGAAAACCCTAACCTCTCCCTTAGCCTTTGTTTTGGTGCTTTTGAGCTATTGTGAAGCATTTGGGTGTGTTTTTGTGTATGTTGAAGTGGTAGAAGGACTTAGAGTATGGAGTAGGGGTTAAACCGTTTAAGTGCTTAATGGGGTGGGGGTGACACATTGGGTAGTACGTTGGGCGTACCTAGCTGGTACGTTGCGCCTATTAGCCCCAGGAGGAGTATGCTTAGCATACGAGCTGAGTACGCCCCACGTACTCAGCAGATGGACTTGGCTTAGACGTTCTCGGTATTGGGCCATTTTTTGGGCTTCCATTGCTTGGGCCTTGTTGGACCATCATACTTCTATTCTTTGGATTTTAGGCCCATGATGGGTCTTGGGCACAATTTGGAAGATTGTGCCATAACCGGGCTTTGGGTTGTCAGTTAGAGTTTGGGCTTTCTTAGTAAATGGATTGGACCTTGATTTGGGCCAATAGATTAGACCTATGATTATGGGTTGAGATCCAGTTATAAATTGGATATTGTTGATATTGATAGCGAGTGGATTTACCGGACCAGCAGCCAGAGATTTATTCCAGTGATTCAACAGCTTGAGGTGAGTTTTCTCACTGTGTTTAGCGGGTCCAAGGCACCAATGTCGGTCCATGATTGTTATGTTTAGGATGCAAGATCTATGTGTGACTCTTGCATAGGTTTTGTGGATTATATGTTTACCGGGCGGGGCCTGATGTCGAGCAGGGACCCGATGACCGACTTGTATGATATCTATCTTTGAGATTATTGCATGTGTTATGTGTATATGTATTTACCGGGCAAGACCTGATGTCGGGCGGGGCCCGATGACTATCCTGCATGTTATTACCTTAGTGATTATTGCTTGTGGTTATGTTGTTATGTTTATATGTTATATGTGTACTGGGCGGGGGGCCGATAACTGACAGATCTGTATACTGAGCGGGGCTCGATGTCGGGCGGGGCCCAATGACGGGTGGGGGCCCAATGTATGTTTGATATGTATGGTATGTGGTATTTTGGGAAACTCACTAAGCTTTGTGCTTACGGTTTTCAGTTCATGATTCAGGTACTTCTGGTGCTAAGGGGAAGCTCGGGGTGATTGCAGTATACACACGATATTGTTCGCATTTTCATGATTACTCTAATATTTTATGATATATTGATACATTTGTTCCACTTAGGATTTATGATGATGTTTTGGGATACTGCTTTACTAATTTAAAAATAAAATTTTTGGGTCTTATTTTTAGGACGTTACAATAACTACACTTATTATTATTATTATTAGTATTATTATTATTATTGTTGTTGTTGTTGTTGTTGAAAGTATACATTTTCAAATGTATAAAATCCGTTTTTATATGTATTCATACATTTTAAAAACATATAAATACATATAAATATGCTTTTTAATTGTATAAGCACATATAAATACTTTATATGTAAAAATATGTATTTAAAACATATAAATATATGAATACGTATAAACATATTTTTAATATGTATAAACCGCATATATAAATACGTCTTTATTTGTTTTTTATAAACATAAGTACTGTTTTTTATACATATACCGTTTTTATTTGAAAAAATGCATAGTCAAATGGTTAAATACACATATAATACGCTAAATATGTTTAAACACTTTTAAATATATAAAAATTCACTTTTTATATGCTTAAATATGTTTTAAAACGTATCTCATAGTTAGTTGACGTTATGTATAAATATGTATGAAAAATGTTATGCATAAATACCTATTATATGTGTATTTGATCATGTGTATATGAATATTTAAAATAAAAATGTTATACGTATAAAATACGTATTTATATGAATTTATAAAATTTAAAAATGTATTTATATATTTATATGTATACAATACAAACCATATTAATAGATATTTTCATATTTATATGTATTTATACAATTTAAAAAAGTATGTATACATCAAAAAGCATATTGTATACATTAAAAATGTATTTATACATCTAAGTACATATTTTATATATAAAAACCATAATTATATGTTTACTTTATGTCACATCCCAAAATTCATGACAAAAAATTTCATTTTTAATTAAGTAATTTATAAAAACGGTAGTCTGAAAACATCAACAGTGTCATCCAAATCATAACTGAACTCAAGTGTCGAAAATCATAGCATGTCATAGGAAAAATAATATCAGAGTACAATCCCCAAGAATCTCATAATGCGGAAAATCATAGTGTGATGCGTTGCGCTCATGTCGGGTCCTTTCCTTTTGAATAAGAAGTACTTGAAACCAAAATTGTTAACTGTAAGCGCAAAGCTTAGTGAGTTCCCCCATCATACCACATAACAACATACTGCCAGGCATATCTGGATGCCCGACCTACCCTGTCAGGCATATCTGGGTGCCCGACCTACCCTGCCAGGCATATCTGGGTGTCCGACCTACCATATCAAGCATATCTGGGTGCTCGACCTACCCTCCGGTTTATTTCAACCGGTTACGGGGTCTATTTCACCCCTACCACTACCACATAATAACATAGCATAAACATACTGTCAGACATATATGGGTGCCCAACCTACCCTGTCAGGCAAATCTGGGTGCCCGACCTACCCTTTCAAGCATATTTGGGTGCTCGACCTACCCTCCAGTTTATTTCAACCGGTTACGGGTCTATTTCACCCCTACCACTACCATATAATAACATAGCATAAACATACTGTCAGGCATATCTGGGTGCCCAACCTACCCTCCAGTTTATTCCAACCGGTTACGGGGTCTATTTCACCCCCTACCCCTACCACATAATAACATAGCATATTAGCACATAAATCTCAACAGATAGTGGCATACCATATAATTATCACACAGACAATCATCTCTACTACAAACAACTACTAGTGGGCCGGCATTGGTGCCTTCGACCCACTCATACAGGGAAGGTAACTCACCTCGAATGTTGAAGCTCACTACACGAAATCCTTAGTTGCTGCCTTGACAATTCCCCGAGCTATCCATACCAAAATCTCACCCAATTAGCAATTAGGTTCCAAACCATGATCCATAATCCTTACTTGGGGTGAAATGATCGTTTCACCCTTGAACCATCAAGAATCCCAACCAAGGCCAAACTATAAAATCCATGAAAGTCCATCAATGGCCCAATTTTCCAAATTGGGCCCAAACCCTTACATGGAACTACCCTTTAGAACCCATTTCATACTTCATAACCCTTCAGGGGTCAACCTTGGTCAAGTCAAGTCAAAGTCAAAGTCATCATCCAAGTCGAAGTCAAAGTCAACGCTCCGAGTTGACTCAACTCATCGAGTTGCCCTTCAACTCGTCGAGTTTCCATGAATCGCAAAATCATGATATCGCGATCCAACTCGTCAAGTTCTTCCTTTTCAACAGAATCGGGACATTTCAATTCAACTCATCGAGTTCCACCATGAACTCATCGAGTGTCTGTTAACCCCTTCTTAATGCATTAAGCCATTATTCTTCAGATCTAAACCCTATACTCCATATCTAGACTGGAAATGCCTCTAGAAGGGTAGAGTTTCCAACTTTACCCATTAATACCTTTCCTAAAGTGATTAAGCCCAAACCCTAACTCCAAAAGGCTTAAATCTAAATCCAAAAGTCCTCAAAACTTCAAGATAGGGCATAAGAACATAGATCTGGACCTTAGATACTAGAAGGACACCTAAAGTCTTAAACTTTATCCACATGCATGACCATTTGGAGCTTGAAAGGTCAAAACAAGAGCTTAGAGGTTGCATGGGGCTTCTAGAGCGACAAAGTTGGCACCTTTATGCCATGAGAGCCCCTCAAGACCCTAGATCTAAAGTGTTTTCCATAAGGGACGTCCAACCCATCAATAACCATCTCATTTGGACAAAACAAGCCAAAGAACCCTCAATGGAGATCTATATGACTACAAGACAAGGTTTAAGCTTTATACCAGAAAAGTGTTGTGGATGAGGCAAGGATTCTGGATCTATGTGTTCCTTCTTGTGTCTCCAGGTTCTTCCTCCTTCCAATAGCGTCAACACTCACCAAAAACACTCAAAATGACTCACAATCTCTCAAAATAGCTTTAGGGTTTCGAGATTTAGGGTTAGGGACTTGGAGGCTGGAAATGAGGCTGAACCCTAGGACTTAAGTTGTTTAAATAGGGTGCAAAGTCCCGATTTTAGGGTTTCCCAAACCACGCCTAACTCGTCAAGTTGGTCCTCCCCAACTCGTCGAGTTGATTCTCAAAAACACGCGCCCAATACTTCCAACATGTCGAGTTTCTTCCCCAAACTCGACGAGTTGGCCTTAAGAAATGAAGTTTTATTTCCATACTTGACCTTCTAGATTCCGGATGTTACAACTTTCCCCCACTTAAATTAGATTTCGTCCTCGAAATCGCTCCTTATTACCACTCCTATCAAAGTAATCATCTTGATGATCACGATTGGAAATTTTGCGCATATACTAGCCTTCCCAAGGCAACCGAAACTTCTATCCTGGAAATAACACCCGAACCTTCCACCCTTGCAAGCCACTTCTACCTTCTGAGATCTGAAATCTACAATGACCTGATTTCCCGACAACTTGCCTGTGCTGAAACAACTCTCTATCAAACTCTCACTGATGGCAAACCAGTCATAAGACTTCCCACTCTGATCATACAATGGATCCTTAGAATAATTCTTCAAGCCTTGTGAAGAATGAATCATCAATCTCTCAAATAAAACCAATCCTACTTCACCTGAAGTTCAAAGCCTAAGTCTCAATGGCCTGACTCCTTGTCAGATTTGCCACCAAACTAGTCTCGCATCACCCAATTTGCTTCCAATCCCTAATCACATTGCTCTCTCGAACGGAGCAAAATCACTGACCATATACCGCTACAGAACACTTATACTCGACAGAAGGCTTAGATAATCCTTCAAGTAGAGGATCCATCCTTGCAACGGTTAGACTCAGACGAGAGCTGCGCAATAGGGTCAAATCAATTACTCTTAGATTAGTTAATACCGTTTTGATTGACTTAGTATTACCCAAGCAATCAGTTACTCCATCCATTCATGAAATCCCAAAACAATAATACTGCCCGAAACATTGAACTGTCCGAAACACTGAACTGCCCGAAACAGCATGCTGCCTCTTTGCTGGTTTTCAAAATCCACCGAGGCCTCCATGGTCTCAATTCGTCAGCTAGTCGTTTGGAACACCGGGTTCCAACACGATTGCTGAGCCAAAAGACTCCCACACAGTCGCCCCTCCCCGCGACTTCTGAAGAGAACTTCAGCTATTGAAATCTGTCCTAACCATATTGCCACTCATGGCTCCATTATTCCTTTTGATCCTCTCGATCATAACAGTCCGATAACCTGTCGCCACTGAATCTAATACGAAAAGTGAATGCTACCAGAACCACTGTAGTCTTACATCGCGTCTGGTCTCCAATGACCTACCGCTTCCCGAATCCAACCATATTGTGGCCTACTCATATCCGTGCGGGCTTACCCGCCCTGGTCTAAACCATTTGAAGGAATCCGTGAGTGAATCATAGATCTGTCACATTCTCACTGCCGAATAGGGACCGGTGAATGCTACGGGCCACCCCGCAGTCTTACAACACTTATACACTTCCTGCTAACTAGTGAATGCTACGGGCCACCCCGCAGTCTTACAACACTTCTACACTATATGTTGACTAATGAATGCTACGGGTCACCCCACAGTCTTACCACAGGGTGAATGTTATGGCTATCCCGCAATCTTACAACACTTTCCAAGCTTTCTGGCCGCTGGTGAATGCTACGACTATCCCATAGTCTTACAACACTCTCCACGCTGTCTCAACCGCTGACCATGGTCTTACCGCTGATTACCAATCCTAACACATCCAAAGTCGAGCACACACACGGTCTAACATCCCAAACTAAACTCATGTCCTGACTGGAACACCAACCTGGTTCCCCATAGTCTGCTATCACACACCAATCAGATGTGGTCCCAAATTCGGGAAGTCTTTCTAAACTTCCCATCCACACTATTCCCCATTCGAACAGCCACTTGGGTCGCTTTCCTTTCCCCGATAGGGATACGAGCTCATCCCAATTTCACACTTGCTTTTGACATGGATACCCGAACAGTTCTCCCCCACTTTGATTCGATTAAGTCTCCACGACATACAAGAAATAGAAGGATTTCCGATCCTTCTTACCTTCCAATGATTGATTTGCTGACAACCGACGCTTACCAATGCTAGCGATCCATTACTAGCCAAACCTAAAATACCACACAACCCCTGAAGACTAGATGAAGACTTTCTGAATCCCAGGAATACGGATAACTCCAAATGCCTTGAAATGATATCGTACTCAAATCTTGAAGTCCAGTTAACCGATGCTCATAGCAAAACTTCAGTACTAGACCACTTCCCTTGGCGACCCCATGAGTCGATCTGAGCATAATGACTGAACCCACCGAAACCTGTCGAGAGTTTATAACCACCCTGCTGAACCCAGACCGCAGACCTTCCACATAATGCCCCTGAACCGATCTCGACCATCAACCAAGATAACACTAAACACTCCCAACCCGCAAAAAAAGGAAACAACCTCTTACTAACCACTTAATAATTCACGGTATGCAATTGGCATATAACATTTCTTGAAAATATAATCCAAACACAAGCAGAGAGATAAACCCAGAGATACACTTACCCAAACCGATGCAAGATTCCACCAACAAAATACTGATAAAAGTTATGAAGAAGCAAGATATAACATACCCGCAATATCGCCTGAAGAAACCCTAAATCTCTCTTCCTGCTGAAGTACTTGTGATGAAACCTGAGTTGCCTCAACCACTAAGCGGGGGAAATTCGCCCTGACATGACTGATGGCAACGATGGCAACGATGGCACAACTCTACCTCCAATGTTCATTCTCGGCGGAGGTGACCCTTCCATCCGCACCTGTCGCACTTAGATCTGCTACGAACATCCTTACGTGCCCCTTCATCATTCGTGCAACCCCCACGACCCCTCGGGTCTCTGAAATTAGTTGCAGTCGTATCCAACTGCTCAGGTCGCCGACACAGACCATGATCCCGAGTTACCCCGACTACCCCATCAACCGCCTGAACAGTTGCGGTCCGACCCTGGAACTTAGCGATCAACCTATCAGTGACACGCCCGATGATGTCGGATAACTGCTCGCGTAGGGCTCGCGAAACCTCCACAGTGATCCAATCATGTGGTAGACTCTCCTGAAGGCAAGGTTCATAACCCACCTCCAATCCCGAATGAAAAGAGCTAACAATAGGATCCTCCTTCCCGAATGATCCCAGGGATCCATAGGCATTAGGCTCCGGATGAGCCCCTAATTGCCCAGTAACGATCTTGGCCCAAAAGGCCCCGAGGCGACTATCCAATAGCTCCAAAATCCCCTCCTTGACCGAACCAAAGATCACAGGGGTCTGCTCCAAAATACCGCGGGTAACTTCCGATGAGATGAACTCCCGCATCTGCTCGCTAATCGCCTCGGCATCTGCTCCTGAGTCGGGACTCGAACCAGAACCAGATCCAAAACCTGAACCACCTCCCTAAGATCTCATCTCCCAACTGAAAATCGACAAGCCAACAATTAGAACATACCCAAGACTCATTTAGTGGCAAAAGGTCTCAAACAACAACCGAGAATTAATTATCATGAGAAGTTAGTCCGGTGGTAAAATCCACAACTATTGATGTGGTTTTATCGGTTGTTGTTACAAGGCATTGGCCTCTTCGTCAACTGGATGTACAAAACCTATTTTTGCATGGTGGTCTCCAGGAAACCGTTTATCTGCGACAACCACGAGGTTTTATTGATCCACATAAGACAAATCATTTGTGTCTGCTTCACAAGTCGTTATAAGAACTCAAACAAACTCCAAGGGCCTGGTTTAATCACCTTTCGGGAGTCGTGTTACAGCTTGGATTTCAAGGGTCTAAAACAGATCCCTCATTGTTTATTTACTCCCATAATGGTAATCTTTTACATATGCTCGTTTATATGGATGACATCACTTAACCGACAACAATCCCCGACTCATTGACCACATTATTCAGCGGCTAAGCACTTCATTTGCGATACAAGGCATGGGTCAACTTTCATATTTTTTGGGCACCGAGGTAATTCCCAAAGGTACTGATTTTCTTATCTCCCAGAATAAATACATTTCTAAAATTATTCATAAAGCAGCCTCTCTCATTCCAAATTGATCGACTCTCTAATGGCCACTAACTCAAACTTGGCACTTGGTGATAGTCCTCACCTTGAGAATCCGTTTCAATTTAGTACTAAATAGTCATTTGTAAGGAGTGACTCTCTCAAATGAGAGGTCATGGGTTCAAGTCTCACTAGGAGACATAGGTGGTATTTAGGATTAGATTAGGAGTATGATAGTTTTCCGTTTCAAAAAAAAAAGTTAAACAAGCAAAGCCCAAGCTTGAACACAATTATAAGAAGTTAACACTAGACAACACATAAAATATGCACATCCATTTTGTTAATTGGGGAACAAAATTCGTTCATAACTAGCACTTTAACTGTTCATTAAGAAATAAAACATAGTAACATTAGAACGATGCATAGAAATGATCCATATGAACCTGATTGCACCTCACCTTGGCCAGGATAAAATGGAAAGCAACATGGGTTTTGAGCTTTTCTGCTATTCAATTGTGGTTTTCTGTACTCTTGGATCTAAGAAGTTGTAATCCAAGTTCGATTCAACATTCATTACTCCCTCTAACACCTTAACCACGAATGAAATTGAAGGCCTTTTAGTAAAATCTGTCTGTAGACACCATGAAGCCAATTTCATCATCTCCGCAACTTCTGTATCATGTACCTGCATATCTTCACTATGCCTGTCAACTATACTTAACAAAGTCCCTTGTTCCCAACAGCTTTGAAAGACACGCTATAAGTGCCAACTTTCTTTCGTCTGAGTTCTATCAAAATTCTTCCTTCCACATAAGATCTCCAAAAGAACAGTCCCAAAGCTATATACATCCACCTTTTCAGTGATAATGGAGCTCAACCATTCTGGAGCCATATAACCGAAGGTTCCTCTCATTGTAGTTATCACTTGGCTTTGATTTCTATCAATGAGCTTTGATAACCTAAAATCAGATACTTTCGCATTGAAATCTTCGTCTAGGAGTATGTTTTGAGGTTTAATATCAAGGTGAACGATTTTTTTCCTACAATCTTCATGGACATACGCTAAACCTTTAGCAATGTGAAGAACAATCTTCTTTCTGCATTCCCATTTGAGTACATGCTTTCGGCCTCCATGGTAGATCCACTGGTCTAATGATCCGTTACTCATGAATTCATAACAGAAAGTCCATGAAAAAACCAAGTCTTATGCAAAGACAACGGTTGTTCCGATTGTGGTTGCCATTACTATCTATGATAAACCCATATCGGACCATGAGGTGTTGGTTCACAAAATATTTATAAATGAATTGAAATTTTTCAAGGAATTGAAATTTGTTATGAATTGAAGTCCAATGTTTGGTTGGCAAGAAATGAAATTGGAATCCAATTCCATATTTACGGACATGTCAAATGAATTTGAATTTAATAATGTAAATTGACATAATTGTCATTACTTAATTTTACTTTGTTTTATAAATTACTGGAAAGATAGATTATATAAATTATAAAAATAATATATGGTGGGTGGTGGTGGGTGGTGGCGGTGGTTAATGGTGGTGATGGTGGCCTCAAACGATTTTTAAAACCATGATTGTACATAATATGTTTAATTATGTGCATTTTCATGTTGGGTCATCGACTGTTTATACCCAAAGGTTTGAAGTCTCCATTAAACTCTAATGATGATATTATTTCAATCCCATTAAATAGTCATTTGTAAGTTATCGTGTATACAATGCCCACTTAATTAGAATATTAAATACTAATATACCGTATCATAAATTAGAGATTACTACTAACAATCTCCTAACCGGTTATTATAAACGTGAAATTATATTTACATATTCTTTAGGAGTGGTGGTATTCATTTTCAGTTTAATTCTTTTAGAATAATCATATGGATAGATATCAAACCAACACGACCTTAATCATATATATAAAAGATGAATAAACCACGATAATCACCATATCTACACACTTAATGACACAGATTACAGTAGATGAACAAATGGCGTACAATGGAACCTTACACATGTCCATTTTAATTGGTTCAACCAATAGTCGTTAGTGAGTCGGTTTATGTAGATATACTACTACCAAATGGACCTAAATGTTAAATAAAGTACACACAGATGAGAAAACGTGAAAAGTGGCATAACATGAAATGTGATTAGAATTTCACAACTTGTCAAGGTTTCACATACAACAATCTTCCCTCAAAGGTTAGATAATGATCATCTCAAATGAGCTTCAAACCAATCAAAGATTTGCTCAGACTGCAAGCTAGTCATTTCATGATATGCAAATGCAAGATTCAATTCCTCCTGAATGTAATTCATCAAAAGCTCATTAGGCAAACGAATCTTCCTCTTACTCATGGCTTCTTTCCAAGGTATCACTCGCCCATCATTTATCAAGTAACCATCTTTATTAACAAATCCCTTCTCCTTAAACAGATCAAACAGCTCTACAGAAATCTTTAAGTCTAGCCCAGGGACTCTATCAGCAAGAAAAGATGACGTTAATGGCAACTCCATACACTCAATTTCAGCAACATCTACCCCTTCCCTCCTTAAAACTTCAAGATTTACATCAATCATCTTCTTCCTAGCATTATCTTTAGGCATGTGGACAAAAATGGTAGGTGGGTAGTGGTTTGTAATATCAATTCGATCATATACCCCTTCTGCAATCATAAGTGCAATACTACTAAACTTCATCTTGTTTGCTAGCATTGAAACAAAATAGCCACCTGATGATGCCCCTAAAGCTACAAGAGGCAAGTTTTCAAGATTTTGTTTTTCAACCCACCATTTGATGATTCTTATAACAACTAATGGTTCCTTCATTAATGACCAGCATTTGCCTTTACTTGAAACTGTAAGAACAGCAAACTTTCGAGCAAGAGCTTCAAGAACAATAAGCCTTTCCTCTGGCAAACCAACACAATGATTACAGTTTGGAGATTTATCCCAAAAATTAGAAGCCCTACCGTTACACCCATGAGCCAAAAACAGAACCGATTTTGGGGAATCGGGTATTTGCCAAATCACTTCGGTATTATTCAAGAATTCTACAGTTGGATCAAATTGAACCCTGGATCCATCTAAATTACTCATTTTTTGATTTGTTACCGTCGATTGAGAAGTGGGTTTCTTTTTATCGATTCCGAGAATAGCTATTACGAACATTAGAGCCATAACAGCAATCAATAAGGGCAACTGAATGCTCCGGAATTTAGTCAATCGCTTTTGCCATTTGTTTCCACCCTTATTATACATACCTGTACTTAAATGGTGATATCGGTTTAATACTGTTATATGTGTGTATATATATCGAAGCATATACGTACCTGTATGTATTCAAGAAATGTGATTTTCAGTGAAGCGATGGATGGAATGGATGGGAGTGTCGGAGGAACTGCCAAAGGCCGTGAATCAGCGTTGTTGGGCGTCAGTGCGACAGTGGTTTCAATTCCGCTCCGATTTGCGAAGCATGGAGGGACGTAAACTCCCCGAAAATGGCAAAACAAAACAAATCGAGGAGTTTCAAGTCGGGATTTAGAGTCGACGCCATCATCATTAGAAGGAAAAAAAAAAGTATAAATGGTACAACTGAAAATTCCTGTTTTTCAATCTATACTCGATCGAAAAGAAGAAACAGTAAATGACATATTTAGTCCCTGCTTTTTAATCAAAATCATATTTTTGTTCAAATTTGAAATTATCCAAATGTTGTATTTTACTCAGGAAGTTGAACTTACCGACTTAGGAGTCGTTTGATAGTTGCTGACTGAGAAAGTGCTGATTGAGAAAGGTCTGTCTGAGTAATAAATTCTGACTGACTAAGAAATCATGCTGTTTGATTATACATCTGACTGAATGTGCTGACTGATGCAAAATGACAATTTTACCCTGGTACTCTTTATAATAATAATAATAATAATAATAAAATTAATAACAATAATAATAATAATAATAATAATAATAAAATTAATAACAATAATAATAATAATAATAATAATAATGTATACAAACACATTTTGCTGACCGAGTCAGCCAAAAACGTCTGACTTGACTCGGTCAGACGCATATCAAACGGGGCCTTAGTGAAGATATCCACAGCGAAATGCATAGTTAAGAGACGATATTGGGATGATTTCAAATTTTGGATTGAACTTTTATTTTTTGGTAAGACACAATAACCAAATTTGAAATTAGTCGTAATAATAATAATAACAATAATAAGATTGCAGATTGGACCATGGAGAACATTATAGTTCCAATCTAGTCAAATTATTTGATCCGTTTCCGATTTAAAATAATCTAAAACAATGAACCGAATGGCACAATCGTGGTTCCAATCTAGTCAAATTATTTGTGGACTGTGGTTCCAATCTAGTCAAATTATTTGATACAGTTCCAATTCATGTCCAATTCAATTATTTGATTTTGTCGTTTCCAACTTTTGAGGTACCATAATCTTCAATGGGACAACCTATTTTCATTTATTTGTCTGTTTTAGTGTCTTTTTTTCAAATAAAGTATTGTTATAATTATTTCAGATTCAAACAGCGTACTTTGACAATTCTACCTATTATAACATTGTACTTTCATTTTTATTTCTATATTTATTATTTAATATTATTGTAAACAAATGTACTTGTGAAATTTTAGTTTCAAAAATTTGCCCAATTATAATTGAACAATTGTTTCACATTACTCGATTAAAACAAAATGATATATTAAACAAATAAATAAAAATACATTTTTATTGCTTTCATTTAACCATTTTGAAAAGAGAATAATTCAAGCATGATTCTTTTATATAACACAAACATTAGGAGCATACATCATATAAAAAGATACAACCATATAACATAAATCAAAACATTCATACAAAACCACCTAAAGTTTGTGCAAAATCAAATGAACACCAAATTGCGGTTGAAGCGTGCCCAAAAGATGTGGGGCATGCGAGTATGATGGAGAGATCTCAAAGCGAAAGTGTTGTAGAATCATAGCAAGTGCCATTTTTGCTTCCAAAATAGCAAAATTTTGTCCAATACATATACGTGGACCTCCTCCAAATGGGAGATAACATGTTTGTCCCTTTGTCACCTTTGACACCCCTTCAGAAAATCTCTCAGGATTGAATTCCTTCACATCATCACCCCATATTTCATGATCATAGTGTAAAAGCAATACATTTATTTGAAGAAGAGTTCCAGCTGGCAACATTAAGTCTCTTAATTTGGTTTCTTTATGTATTATGCGTCCTAAAAAGGCCACGGATGGATATAGCCTTAAAACTTCATTGAAAATCATGTTAACCTGTTGCACTCAACAATTAGTATATAAACTAACAATGTTAGATATAATTAAGAAAGGAAATAGTGAAATAGTGAAATGCATACCACTTTTAGATGACTTAACCGCTCAAAATCCGGTTTTTTGTCCCTAAAAAGATGTAAAACTTCATCTCTAGCACGAGTTTGCCAATTCATGTGTTGACCCAATAAAACCATAGTCCAAATCAGCAAATTTCTTGTGGTTTCTTGTCCAGCAACATAAAAGAGCTTGCATTCCTCGATAATTTCTTCGATACTTAGCCCGGAGTTTTTATTTCCATCTTGTTTAATTTCTTCATAATTGGATCTCAAAAGAATTCCCAAAAGGTCATCGTTACTATTTTCTCCTGCTTTCATTGCAACAAGTCGTTTATTAACAATACCCTTTATCGAATCTTTGACTTTTTGGTCAATCTCTTTTATCCTTTTGTTGCGTTTTGTTGGCAAAAACCTATAAGATGGTATCCAATAATAGAAAAAAATAATAAATTTATTTCTAGAACATGATTAGACTCATTGTTTGAGAACATTCAAGCTCACCTTGATCCTGGAAAGATATCAGACTGTATAGACTTTACAATCAACACTAGCATTTCGTGTAGAAGTTCAAATATTTTTCTTCCTTCTTCAAAACTACTACCAAAAGCTGTACGTGAAATTACATCATTGGACATTGTTTCGATATAAGGGCAGACATCAACTTCGCATGAGCTTTCTTTTATAAGCAAGTTTTTCCATTTGTTTATCATTTCATCGCAACTCGTATAGAAGGCAGGTATCATTTGCTACAAAAGAAAAGAGATAATTTTTTTTAAAGTGTAAGATAGTTTTAGTATGGTAATTAGAGGAGACAAGACAAAAGGCATGAACCTTGAGCTTCTCCATGTTGAATGCAGGATTGATAATTTTTCTGTGTTTGACCCATTGATCACCTTCAACATCTACTAGCCCTTTCATTAGCTTCCTAAATAATGGATTTCCTCTCGACTTCTGAAATTTATAATAATCAGCTAATATCTCTTTTATCATGGCGGGTTCGGTCACTTGCACCATAGGTCTGGGTCCCATCCATGTAAAACAAATCTTACCTACAAAAAATGCAAATAATAATGTACTTCGCTAATTGTTTATTGTATATCTACTTATATTTCTATTCTATGTTGACCAATTTGACCTACTATAGCATGTTATAATAGTCACAATAGAATAAAAATGTCAAAATTGATCGAGTTGTTTTAATGAAATTATTTGGACTAAAATTTGACATTTAATATTCCACTAAATCCAGTAAACTTTAAAAATCTTTTTAATTGTGACCACTTTAACTTGTTCAAAGGGTTAGATATAGAAACATTTGTGGTGGCTTTCATTTATAGCGTAAACAGCACAACGTTTCGATGCTTTGGGTGGTTTTCATTTATTATTTTGATTCCTAATGGTTAGACGGAAAAAATGATACACTATTTTAATATCATAGATTTAATAAGAAAAATAAAAAATAGAATATTCTTACATAACAATAATAAAAGGGTCCTGCTATATAGACACCTTTGGACACCCAAATTCAAAAGTCAAACATTTTCCAACATTAAAATTTGTACACTACATAGTTTTTGTAGCTTTTAGCATAAGGAACTGTGCTTCATAAAACATATTTATTGGGAACTATTTCAAAACACTCCTCTTGTATTAATACAATTTTTAGTAGCTTTTAACATCAATAACATTGAAAACATTCTTTTATAGAATCTAAAAATAATTTAATTATATTGAAACTTGATCTTCTTAATCCACATATTAATACAATCACTAACCATCTAAATTAAATACTGCTATTCTTTTATATAAAACTAGTTAATAACCCGTGGGAACCATGGTTTTAAAACTAATTAAAATTTCATAGTAAAAAATCAAAATTATTAATCAATTAATTAAATTGTTAATTAAGAGATATTTTTTAGTTATATAAAATTATAATCGTTGATTTAAATAAATACGTGACCTTATAATTTGTATTAATGTTATTTTAATGTTTATTTTAATGTAATTAGAATGAAATTTTTGAAATTTGAAATTTGAAATGGAGAATCAATAGGTTGACAAGTGGCATGACATTAATTAGGAGACCTAATTGAATGACACATGGCAAAAGGAGAATAAACCTATTCTTTTATTAGAATAGGGAGATCCTAATAAAGACTAATAGTTATCAAACCATACATTCAGGTAAAATATTAATCTAAGTCTTATATCAACATTTTACAGCAAACATCGTAACACTCCTGCCATCATCGCCGCCAGCGACCAACGCCGGCAAGTAACTGCCACCACCACTCCACCATCTGTACGTCCTTTGGAAACCACCTCCGCATGCACGGTGTCTCCAATGACGATGACAGATCAAGAGAGAAAAACCTACTACCGCCCATTAAAAATCGCTACGAGAGAGAGAGAGAGAGAGAGAGAGAGAGAGAGAGAGAGAGAGAGAGAGAGAGAGAGAGAGAGAGAGAGAGAGAGAGAGAGAGAGAGAGAGAGAGATGCCTCAAGTATGTCTTTTAAATGGTCCGACAACAGTGGTTCAACGACGGTATTCCGACGGCGGTGGTCTGGTGAGGCCACTCCTATGAACAGATGACGATGACAGATCGAGAGTGATAGGCTCTAAAAGAATAGTTTTTGTCATATGAGCGACATTTCGATGAGTGGTCCAACGACGGTGATCGGACCTGTGACATTTCGATCAGTACGGCCGGTGAAGATTGAGTGCTGGAAAGAGTTTTGTTGTGTGTTCTGGGGAGGCTAACATCTTGTTCTCGAGTTTTGTAATTAAAGGAAGGAAATGGAAGGAGAGGGAAGAGATGGTAGGAGAGAAAATGGAAGAGCAATATAAATAATCAAGTATATTCTTGAGTTAGAGGAAAATGGAATGGAGGGATTTGAACCTTTATTTTTTGCCTCCCCTCCGAACCCTCCCAAAATTGGGTCTGTCAAAAAATGACTATTTTGCTTCCTCTTTCTTTCCATCTCTTAAAAAAAAGCTCAAAAACACATTTTCCTTGTGTGATTTACTCCCATTTCCTTCCATTCCACTTCCTAAATTAACTCCAGAAGAGGGTTTAATTGAGGATTAGGGTTTTAAAGTATTTAATAGAAGGGTGGGTTGGGCTTAAAAATGGTCTAACATATTTGTTTTTTAAAATGGGCTAACATATTTATTTTTTAAAAGAGAAAAGGGAATATGTGGCTGTCATGCATGTAATATTATGTATAAAACTAACAAAACTATGTCATTTCGATTCAAAACTACGTAGTTTTGATACCTATCCTAAAATTTAATATATTTTCTTTCCTATTTTAACCGTTTTCCCTCGATCTCAGTTCTAAAAAAAACTAATTTCCTCCATTTTGACTTTAGTTTTATCACCTAAACGTTTTTTTGAATTCAGTCGTAATGTTCATCATGTTCAAAATGAGCACTTTTTTTTATTTTAAATAATTATGTTCATTATGAGAATTTTTAAATATCCTACACCTAATACATGTAATATTTGAAAATAAAACTATAAGAAACACGTCTGCAAATTCTTCATACATTTATTTCCATTTTGTTATATTATATCGGTATATTTTGCAATGAATTGTCTTTGATTATTTTTATTCGAGAGTGTGTATTCAGGAAATAATATAGGAATGGTAAGATAAAATGGTAAAAAAATCATTTGAATGATATTTTTAATCAAAACTACCTAGTTTTAATATGTTCTATATGTAATATTACGTACATGACAGCCACATATTCATTAACCCCTTTTTAAAATGGCTAACATATTTGTTTTATAAAAATTGGTTAACTATATACAAATATATTTGTTTAAGTTAATTTTTTTTATAAAATATATCTATTTTTATATGTTTTTTATATATAATTTTAGTTTTTATAACCATTTATAGACAACTGAAGCCTTGTAATCGTGAAACACCTTTTACAACTATAGAAGATTAATGAAGAATATTATTTTTGTCTCATATTTTTGCGT
Organism: Lactuca virosa; assembly: GCF_052849685.1. NCBI lineage: Eukaryota > Viridiplantae > Streptophyta > Magnoliopsida > Asterales > Asteraceae > Lactuca > Lactuca virosa. The sequence continues at coordinate 49,966,574 of NC_136433.1, forward strand.
TTATGTATTTATTTATATTTAATTATTAGACAATATAAAAATATGTGTTACTTAATATTTATAAATTAAAAGTAATTATTTATAGAAAAATATATGTATTACTTTTAGTTTTTTTATAAAATATATCTATTTTTACAACTATAGAAGATTATTGAAGTAATTATAAAAATTTATAATTATTTATAGTAATTATAAATTTACATTAATTTTTTTTATAAAATATATCTATTTTTATGTGTTTTTTATATATATAATTTTAGTTTTTATAACCATTTACAAACAAATGAAGCCATGTATTGTGAAACACCTTTTACAACTATAGAAGATTATTGAAGAACATTATTTTTGTCTCATATGTTTGCATTTATGTATTTATTTATATTTAATTATTAGACAATATAAAAAATATAAGTAGTACTTAATATTTATAAATTAAAAGTAATTATTTATAGAAAAATATATGTATTAGTTAACATTTATAAATTAAACAAAAATAAATAATCATTTAAAAAAACCAAAAATAATAAATAATTATTATATAATCATTATTTAAAAATAACTAGTAATTATTATTGCTATGTTTTTCAAATAAGAAGTAATGATTGTGTTGTCTAATTAGCAAAATAAGGTGTCTTTTTAGCCAATCTTATGGCCAAGTGGCCTCAAATCTCACACTACGGTGGGTGACATGTCATTTGCAGTGGTGCGGTGAACACGACACCGCCCAATTGTGTGGTAAGTAGACCTGACAATGGAGCGGGTTTGGAGCGAATCGACCTTAATCCAAACCCTTTTAACAAATTTCAAAATCCGATCCAAACCCGCTCCGTAATCTATAGGGTTTTGAATAATCAAACGCATACCTTATATTCATTGAATCAACGGATATCCAAACCCGACCCATAACTCATCTGCTTTAATCAAACACGTTTTCCTTAATTCTTAAAGTGACATTTCTTAAATAAAAATATATATTATGGCTTAATACTTAAAATAACATTTTTTTAAATAAAACAAAAGTTGATTTAGAAAAAGACATTACATACTCGAGGAATTTCGATTGGAATTAAAAATCACTATTGCAACAACTTTCGATTGTTTTATGACTGTCGATTGTAGTGATATCGAATAGTAATTGCAAACTTTCTTCTTGTTAATAAATGTTTTACTGATTTATATATGAAATTGGCGATTTCTTGATGAATATAAATTGAATGACATCATGATTCTTGGTATCTAGAAGTCTAGAAATTTATACGAGGCGGGTTATAAATGGAGCGAATCGGTGATGATCCATACCCGATCCTTTTAATAAAAGGGTTAGTGGGTATGGATCGTTCATGGGTAAACGAATAAAAAACTACGCTCCAAACCAATATTATTCTTACAGGGATCATGGTTAAAACCTGTTCTTGCTAGGTCTAGCGGTAAGGCCACCGCATGGTATGTTTCCACCAAGCTTCTTCTCTTTCCTCTTTCCTTTTATATGCTTCATGATCTTATATAGTACAACATCCGGTGTGTGGTAAGCAGGAGCGGCTTAACCAATTTGGAGGCTCTAAGCAAACAAAAAAATTAGGGCCCTTCAAGTAAGCAAATAGTTTCGAACTTGAGACCTTAAGTTTTATACACCAATGCTTTTACCATCAGGCCAAGCTTCAACTTGTCTTTGTAACTCAATAAATACGTATATACACATATATAATAGAATAAGCTTTAAAATTGGGGGCCCTAAGCCCTTGCTTAGTTTTTCAAAAGGTAGAGCCGGCCCTGGTGGTAAGTTATGATAAGTCTATTTTCTATCAGTTTTGTGAGATGAAGGGAAAATGATATGATACTGACATGGCAGGCCAAAAATATATATCACACCCATTGATCTAATAAAAACACAAAATTAAATATCATCTTATATATATTCTTTCTACCTATCTTCCTGTCCGTATTACTAACCGATGACAATTAAACTAAAATATTATTAATTGTGACACATTTTTTATTTCTCATAAAAATTAGAAACAAGATAAAATATATGTTTTCTTAATCCTCGATAGATCATGGGTTTTAATAGGCTCCACCATTTATTAATTTCCCTTTAAACTACCTACCCACCCATAAATAATCAAATCAATGTCCCATTCTTCGATACGTAATAATAACGTAAAATAACTAAAAATAATATAGGATCGGTGATTTTGATAAAATAAACCACCGTTTGCCAAAAAGTAGTCTAATATGACTGCTAGATTGTCTTTCCCACTAACAATGACTACAACTGATATCTTCGAAAATGGATCGACAATCCCACTAACAGTATAACACTACTTGAAAACATGATCCAGTAGAATCAGAAATCAAAATCGAAAGATTTAATAATATGTATGTCTCTGTGTGTGTATGAGAGAGAGAGAGAGGCATGGGTGCTTACCATAATCAGCAACTGATTTATGAACAAAGGGCAAAACCCGAGGCGCGATATCATCTTTGAGATGGATGGGTTTAGATTTGGCTTCGCGTGTCATTTGTGCTATCTCTTTCGAGTCTCCGAACATAAATCTGTAGGAGTTGCCTTTCAGGCCTTGGGCTCTTAGAAATTTCTCGATCTTCTTTGGTTTGAACCACAACGAATCCAAAATTCTCCATGTGAGTAAGATCACTATCACTGTCATTAGCACGCTGACAATATAAGTATAAGACGCTGCACTTAACTCCATCTTTTGGGTTGGGAGTTGCTCCGAGAATCTTGTGGCGATTGTGATGAGAAAGGGAACGTTTATTGATGAGAAAATTTTCAATTTACCCCCTTCTTGTTAGAGTAATCACAATAATGGTTCTTAGACTTTTTATTGTAGTATCAAATTGTTATTTAATGACAAATTTTCATAATTTTCCATATGGTTTTCGAAAAGAGGAAAATGACGATAATATAATAGCAATAGAAGGTCTTAACATTGCTATGAAGGCGGCTTGTCAGAAGGAGATTTTTCAAGGAATCAAAGTACCACACTCGGAAACAACCATCTCACATTTGTTCTATGTCGATGACGCCCTATTTGTGGGTGAGTGGATTCAAGACAATATAAAGAACCTTGCAAGAGTGTTGAGATGTTTTCAAGTGGCATCGGGATTGAAAGTCAACTTTAACAAGTCAAGGGTGTTTGGTATTGGAGTTGATATGCAAGAAGTCACTCGATGGGTTGTTTCATTAGGATGTGAACCAGCTTCATTACCCTTCACATATCTTGGGGTACCTGTAGGTGCAAACATTAAGTTAAAGAAGCATTGGAAACCCATAATTGACCGATTTTATGCCAAACTTTCTCCATGGAAAGATTAAACACTTTCATTTGGGGGCAGATTAACCCTTGCTAAGGCTACTCTCGGTAGCCTTCCATCATATTTCATGTCAATCTTTGTGGCTCCAGTGGGAGTCATAGAAATTCTCGAAAAAATTCGAAGACAATTTCTTTGGGTGGAGATGATAACAAGCATAAAATATCATGGGTATCATGGGAGAAAGTCGTTGCACCAAAGAAGAAAGGGGGCTTGGGATTAGGTTCTCTTCGTGCCTTTAACCTTGCGTTGATAGTTAAATGGTGGTGGGGCTTGAAGACTAACAAATCAACATGGAGAAGAGTAATTGTGGGTATTCACAATCTAAATACTAAACCTACTGAGAGACTATCAAAGAAAACTATCCCAGGCGTATGGAATAATATAGCAGGGGTAATGTAGGAATTACAAAAGGCGGGAATCAACTTTCAGGATATTTTAAAGAAACGGGTTAAAGAAGGTGATGACACTCTCTTTTGGATAGATGCATGGTGTGATAAGGAACCCCTAAAAAATAGATTCCCATAACTGTTTCAATTGGAGAGACGAAAGTCATGTTCAATAGGAGAGGATACAGGTGGCAGGCCAAACGTGGGATTGGAGATCGTCCCCTACAACCGATGAACTGATACACAGTTTTCATCTGTTCTTAACTGTCATAGGTGATTTCCGCCCGACAACAGGGATGGATAATTGGAAGTGTGCCATAACAAAGGATAAGATGTATATTTGGAAGTGTGCCATAACAAGGATGGGGATTATCACGTAGACGTTCTTAGATCAAAGTTGGATAATATGGAATCGGCGATTAACGAAGTGATTATTCCGTGGATACATGATGTTCCAATGAAGGTCTCAACTTTCGTTTGGAGAGCTAATCTCGGTCGAATTCCGTCCAACAGTGCGCTAATAAGAAGAGGAGTGCCACGGGTAGAAGCTAGAAGTTCTCAATGCTTACAGGAGGATGAAGACATTGCACATATTCTGATTCGCTGCCCTGTGGCGGCTATATGGTAGTGGGTGTTCAAATGGTGTGTGATTCCTCAACCGCAGTTTCACGTTATTGGAGACCTCATCATTTTCATAAAAGGTTGGGGTAGATGTGTGAAGAGAAGAAACAATCTCATCAATGTATGTTATGGCGTGATATGGCTGCTATGGAAATCGAGATGCGACTGGATGTTTAAGAACATGCGCACCTCCCCCTTCAAGATTATTGACGACGTTAAATCATTGGTGTATGCTTGGCTAAAGCATAGGAGAACAAATTGTAATTACAAGTGGGTTGAATGGTGTATATGTCCACTAAGTTGTTTGTGAGATCATAGATCTTGATGTAATGCCCTTTCTATCTTTGTTGTTCTCCTGGCCCCGTCTAGTAACTTGCTAGGCGGTGGTCCTTTTAATAATATTTGTCTATTAAAAAAAAAACTATTTTTAAAACTTTTACTAGGGATGAGCGGAAGTATCGAGATAACCAGAACGGAACCAGATTTACTCTATCGGTTCGGTTTGCGATTCCTCACAAAACCCGATTAAAATACCAGAACCATACCGGAATTGGAAATTTCCTAATCTATAAAATATTTGTGCAAATCTTTCAAATATTTTGAAAAGATTATTCTTGAGAGGAAGAGTCCTTCCACTCAAAGTAGTCACATTTCTTGTACTTTGTTTGATAACCAAGTAGACATCAAGAAATTTGGGTTTTAACAAGCAAAAATTACCAAAATTTCTTGCATAATCTATACAATCACAACAAATGGAAGAGGGATCAGACGCTCACCAATGAGTTTCGACAGTTCCAAAATCGACAACCGAGGTTATCCTAACTCCATGACGTTCTTTCCATGGCTAGATTCTCACAGTAGCACCTCTTAGTGTTTGGGGAGGTCGTTGCAACTCTTCGACCAGAGTAACAAGATGAGGAAGATGAAGAGTAAAAAGATGAGGGATATGGAAATTGGTAAGCAGCTTCAACCTTATAACCCGTATAATATTGGGTCGATCCCCTGTATAATAGGTAAAAGGTGACTTTTAAGGATCTATTGGACCAAAATCAAAAGTTGAATCTGGTGTAGTTATATTTTCCCTTTAATTTAAGAATATCCGGTTAATTTTCCACAACCATAAAGAGATTTATACAATATTTTAAAAATCGGTTTTTTAGTTGCCGATCAGTTTCCAGTTTAACCGTTTCGACTAGTGAGTCAACCCGGTTTCTAGAATTTTTATATGTTTTTTTATTTTCATGTACACAAACAAGTACAAACATTAAAAAAAAAACATATAAAAACAAGTTGTAGATCACTCAAAATACATTAAAAAATAAATAACCATACGTTTTACATCAATGGTATATATATATATATATATATATATATATATATATATATATATATATATATATATAATATTGAAAAAAAATATAATTTTAGATGAATAAACACACATTAAAAAATTTCATAAAATTTACCATGTCTGTTCATTCAATTTAAGATAAAGTTAAATAGACGTGAAATCATCACCAAAGTTTGTTATACAAAATGTTTTATTTCTATGTGTTTTTATTCAATTTAACTAGTTCGACCGGTCCAATTTAGTCGGTTCAACCAATTTAGTCGGTTCAACCGGTGTTTACAAAAAACCTACCGTTTTGTTCCGGTCTATAAACAGGCATAAAACCAATGTTAGTTAAACCGTTGACTTTTTCGATTCCTGGTCCAACTGTTTCAACCGACCCGTTCAAACCGGTTTTTTAAACACTGAATTTATTAAACATTGGATTTAGAGCAACATACTTTTAAACAAACCAAAACATGCGAGCCTAAAGTTTACGTAGAATCAAATGTGCACCAAATTGAGGTTGTAACGTTATGACAGAATGTGGAGCATGTGAGTACAATGGAGACAACTCAAAAGAGAAGCGTTGTAGAATCATAACCAGTGCAGTTTTTGCTTCCATCAAAGCAAAATTTTGTGCAATACATATACGTGGCCCCCCTCCAAACGGAATATATGAGGTTTGTCCCTTGGTTGCCTTTGACACGCCTTCAGAAAACCTCTCGGGCTTAAACTCTTTTGCATCCTCACCCCATATATCATGGTCAGTATGTAAAAGCAATGTGTTCACTTGAATGTAGGTTCCTGCAGGTAAGGTCATATTCCCTAATTTCATTTCTTCATGTATCATCCGTCCTAATACCATTGCTGGTGGGTATAGTCTAAGGACCTCATTGAATATCATGCTGATCTGCAAACGCATAACATAACACTTAATAAATATATTATATGGAAAGCTATGACTAGTCGTTCTTTTGTGCAAACAAAAAGAATTCGTTAAACACCAACATTGAGAAATATGCTTCAAGCGAATATGGTTTAGTAAAACTTACAGTTTTTAAGTGACTAAATCCATCAATATGTGGTTTCTTCTCCCCAAAAACGCCTAAAACTTCATTTCTCGCAAGTTCCTGCCATTTTGTGTGCTGACTCAGGAGAATCATAGTCCACACTAGCAGATCTGCCGTGGTCTCTTGTCCTGCAAAGTAAAAAAGTTTGCACTCTTCGATGATATCTGGTATGCTTATTCCAAAGTTGTGGTTACCATGTCTTTTAATTTCTTCGTGATTGGAATCCAGAAGAATTCCTAACAGGTCATTATTTCCAAATTTCCGGGATTCCATGGTGGCTACTCTCTTGTCAATAATACTTCTTATTAAGGCCTCCACTTCTTGACAAGTCTCCTTTATCCTCTTGTTCGATTTTGTTGGCAAAAATCTACAGAATTAATAATGTTTTTTCAATAAGTATAGTGAATTTATGCATGCATGACAAAACCAATGATGGTACTATGACTGCCATGACATGATCATATAAACTTTTGATATAATTACTTATTAATTTACAAAATTTCACTTAGTGGCAATTATATATACATACATGTAGTTCCTCAATATATATGGAAATATCATCACCTTGATCCTGGAATATAAATCGACTGAATAGCCTTTAAAACCAACTCAATCTGTTCTCGTTGAAGTTCAAATATCTTTCTTCCTTCCTCAAAGCTACTACCAAATGCTGTACGTGAAATTACATCACTAGCAAATGTTTTAAGATGAGGCCACACATCCACTTCACATGAGCTTTCCTTGATCAGCATTTCTTCCCATTTGTTGATCATCTCACTACAGCTAATATAAAATGCTGGCACCATTTGCTACAAATTAAGAAATATATAAATCTATATAACGTATGTCTTAAAATCATGAGTTGACTTTTATATATGGAGAAAGAAAAGGGAAGAACAGAAACCTTGAGCTTCTCAACATGGAATGCAGGATTGATGATTTTTCTATGTTTAACCCATTGATGGGTCTCAGTGCTGAATAATCCTTTCCCTAGCAACCTTATTAGCGGATGTCCTCCCTTTTGCTTTTGAAATTTATTATAATTAGCTAATATCTCAGGTATCATAGAAGGTTCACTTACATGAACCAAAGGTTTGTTTCCCATCCATGTAAAACAAATTTTACCTATACAAGTAACACCAAAATTGTTTTTTAAATATATGAATAATAGTACATGTGAACAAGGAAAATCAAATAATTTTAGTTAATACAAAATCTGTTAGCCTTCTAAGTCTGTTGGTTGATTGTTAGCGGTTAGTTAGCATCAAGGGCATTTTAGTCATTTTCTTTGTACAGGTAGTTATGGTAGTTATAGATTAGCTGGATGATTTGTTCGTGTATATATTCTTACAGTGTTTCTATTGGAACTTAATTAATGGAGAATATTTGAAATTCATTCTTTGATTCTCTCTATTACAAGATTGTATCAGAGCAGGTCATCGATCTTCATCCTCTGTTCTCCATTTCTTCAATTCTTTTCTTGTTGTTTAGATTTTCTTCAATCTATTCATTCTTTTCTATTTCAATTCATCTCGATCGTGTCTCAATCCGAATCAGGTTCATCTTTCCCCAATTCTTCCAGTCCTTATTTCGATAGCCGCAATTCTATTATCGTTTCTACACTGTTCACCGGTGTTGGCTATAAATTCATGGAAACGATCCATGATTATCTTGTTAGAAGCGAGAATAATATTGACTTTGTTGATGGATCAATATTATTCTTGAATCTGATCCTAACTATTCCAACTGGTTTCGTGCAAATTCAATGGTTATAAGATGGATTTAAAACTCAGTTGACAACACAATTTACCAACTTATCTACATGATTATGTATGTAACCAGTTAGATTCCATTAGTTCCCATCATATGTTTCATCATACAATCACTAATTTTTATATTAGTGATTCTTACTCTGTCACTGATATTTCAAACGCCATGCATTATGTGTTCAGTATTATTACTCAAGTCATAGAACCTGCTTTCTACAATCAAGCCAAAGGTCAACCAGAATAGGAAACAAATATGACTAATGAAATCAATGCTTCACAAGAAAATCACACTTAGGACATAGTAAAACTACTAAAAGGCAAGAAACCAATTTCTTGTAGATGGGTCTATAAGGTCAAATACAAAGCAGATGGAAGTATTGAAAGATACAAAGCACGTTTAGCTGTTAAAGGATTCATACAGAAAGAAGGTGTAGATTTTCATGAAACCTTCTCACCAGTTGTAAAATTCAACAACATCAGATGTCTTGTTGCTTTAGCTCTTAAAAGAGGATGGGATGTACATCAATTTGTATGTGAACAATGCATTTATACATGGAGACTTACATAAAGATGTGTACATGAAACTCCTACCAGGATTTCCTATCACCTCTTCTTGTATGGTATGCAAGCTTAAAGCAGGCTTCTAAACAGTGGTATACAAAGTTTTCTACTGATTTACAATCAAAAGGCTTTACTCATTCACATAATGATCATTTTTTATTTTTAAAGAAAGCTACAAATTCATTTGTCATTGTACCTGTGTATGTAGATGACATATTGGTTACATGCAACAATCTTAAAAAAATTACATCTCTCAAAACATATCTTGATGCAGAATTCAAGATTAAAGATCTAGGCTTCCTCAATTATCTTTTGGGATTGGGGTTTCACAAAACAGAAAATAGTATGGCCATACATCAACATAAGTTCATTAAGAAATTGCTTAAACTATATTCTATGTCTGATTGCAAACCAGTCTATATGTCATTACCAATCAAGCCTCAATTGCTTCCTAAAATTACTGATCTTTTACCAGATCCAACACCTTATAGATAATTGATTGGAAAGCTAAATTTTTTACTTCACACAAGGCGAGATCTATCCTTTTCAGTTCAACATCTAAGTCAATTCAATCAAAGTCCTTGTCAAGCTCATTATGATGTTGCACTTCATGTTCTACAATACCTAAAGGGTACATCCACAAAAGGTTTGTTTTTTTTTTTTTATCAAAAATAACTCATTTAAAGTTGTGGCTTATTGTGATTCAGATTGGGCTGCATGCCCAATCACAAGATGATCCATGAGTGGTTTCTTTGTTATGTTTGGTGACAATCCCATTTCTTGGAAAGTCCAAGAAACAAACCACAATTTCTTTATCCTCAGGAGAAGCTAAGTACAAATCTATGAGAAGAGTATGTGTCGAGCTTTCATGGTTAAGTTGACTCTTAACAGAACTAGAAGTTCCTGATGTAACTCCAATTCCACTCAAAAGTGATAATATGGAGCCATTTATATTGCAAAGAATCTAGTGTTTCACAAACGCACTAAGCATATTGAATTAGATTGTCATTTTTTTCGGGAAAATCTTCAAAGTGGCTTGATTACTTTAACTCATGTTTAATCTAAAAGACAACTTGCATATGTGTTTATCAAATCATTACAAGGCATTCATCCTCAACAAGCAGTTAGCAATCTAGGGTTATTTCCATACCCTCCGGCTTAAGGGGGTGTTAGCCTTCTAAGTTTGTTAGTTGCGGGCGGTGGTGTTTGCCCTCAAAATTTGGCAGTACTATTTATATGGGGTCCAATATACAATTTACACGGATCAAAAGAGTTTGAGATATCTCATGGATCAGTCGAATTTAAATATGAGACAACATAGATGGCTTGACGTGGTCAAGGATTATGACTACGAGATTCTTTATCACCTGGGGAAAGTGAATGTGGCCGCTAATGCTTTGAGCCGCAAGTTGGCTAGCACTTCTGTTAGGGGCGTATGTATGAGGATTTCTATCGTTTCCCCATTTCTGGATTTTATCAGGGAGGCTTGGACCGAGGGAGTCAAGAAGTAAAATTGGAAGCAGGAGAGAATCAGGGGTGAGATTAACATGTTTTCTACCGATAGTCGCGGACTATTGACTTGGTGCAGTCGGGTTTGGGTTCCAAATTTGGGTGGGGTCAGGCGGACCGTGATGAAAGAGGCACATAAGTCTAGATTTTCGATACACCCTGGAGCCACATAGATGTATAGGGATTTAAGACTTAGTTACTGGTGGTCGTGCATGAAGACGAAGATAACATGGTATGTTGAGTAGTGCTTCACATGTCGGATTGTCAAGGCCGAGCACTAGAGACCGCATGAAAATCTTCAGCCTTTGGAGGTTCCCATGTGGAAATGGGAACATATCACCATGGATTTTATCACCAAATTAACCAGGACGGCTAAGGGATTTGATGTGATATGGATTATTGTGGATGGTCAGACCAAGAGTGCCCACTTCTTGGCTATTCGGGAGAGTTCCTTGGCCGAGAAATTAGCCGATGTGTATGTGCGCGAGATCGTCGCTCAACATGGTGTTCTAGTCTCTATTGTATCGGATCGGGATGTTCGATTCATTTCGTGTTTTTAGCAGAGGTTCCACGAGGAACTAGGTAGGATATTACACTTTAGCACCGGTTATCATCCACATACTGATGGTCAGAGAGAGTGGGTCATCCAGATGCTTGAGGATATGTTGAGAGCTTGTGTTATTTATTTCAGTGGGATTTGGGACTCCTACCTTCCCATGGCTAAGTTTTCATACAATAACAGATCAGGCAGAGGTTACAGACAACTCAGAGTCGACAGAAGAGTTATGTTAACAGGCGTCGATCCGATTTGGAATTCCAGGTTGGCGATATGGTTTTACTGAAGTTATTACCCAGGAAGGGTTTAATATGCTTCAGGAAGATAGGCAAGTAGGGACCCCGATTCATTAGGTCGCTTCGAGTAGTTGCCATGGTAGGAAGGGTAGCCTATTGACTGGATCTTCCTGAGGAGCTTAGCCAGATTCATAACACCTTCCATGTTTCTTAGCTTCGGAAGTGTATAACTGATGATTCACAAATGGTTCCTTTGGATGATTTACAGGTTGATGATTGTCTGAACTATGTTGAGAGGCCATTGGCGATTTTAGATAGGAAGACGAAGGCCTTGCGCAACAAGGTGGTACCATTGGTCAAGTGGTAGCATCGAAAGGGTTCCAAATGGACTTGGGAACCCGAGGCAGAAATACAGGAACATTACCCAAAGCTATTCGCAACTGAGGACTTCAAGGATGAAGTCTAATTCAAGTGGGGGAGAATTGTAACGCCAAGTTTCGAGTGTGTTCCTATTTAAGTAAATTTAATAAATTGAAGTTAGATTTCTCTGGTGGCCACGGTTTGGTGATGGAATCCCACAGCGTGGCCAAGGAAAGAGTTTTCGTGGTCCTTAAGTTGGCGCCACGACGTGGCCGAAATCTAATGACAAACCCTAATCCGGGGTTTGAGCCCCTATTTAAGGAATGTGATGGCTAGGGTTGCCCACCCTCAGCCTCATTCACTCTCCCTCAGCCTCCAGAAGGAAAAAAAATAGCCTCCATTGCTAATATTTGAGTTCTTATGTTATTTGGTGGTATTTTAAAGAAGAAGAAAGCATCTTTGAGCTTGGTTCCAGCAAGCAAATCTTCTCACCAACCTTAAGCACGTTTTTGGACCATTTTAAGTCCACAAGATCCAACCTTTATGTTATTTACCTTTAGATCCAGCCCTTTTGTCCCTAAATCTTCTTGGTGTGAGAATCTGGATGGTTGAATCTCATAAAGTTGGCAACTTTATGGATCCATGTGATCATTCTAGTGTTATATGTTCCATATCGGAGGATCTATGTAGTTTTTGGCTCCATGCTCAAGTTTATGCCTTTATTGTCATGTTTTTGACCTAAAATGGAAGGGGCGTGCATTGGACATGCATATCCATAAAGCTACGATTTTAGAGCTTATTTAGAGCATGGAATCATTTTAGAAACTTTGGATGTGCAACTCTAGAGATTTGGTGCTTAATAGGTGTATTTATGCTTTTTGTCACTCTTAAGGAATTAGGGTTTGGGATCTTAACCTATTAAGGAGTCTTAATGGATAAAGTAGGAAACTTTATCCATCAAGACCATGAGAAGGACCAGAGCTTAGCTTTGGAGCTCTTGATGTTGGAAAAATGACTTAATGGTTAAGTTCTCCAAGCTAGTCCCCACGGTGTGGCCTTAGGTTGCTACAACGTGGCGACTTGGTAGAGACCCGTTTACCTTGGCGTTTAGCAACCACGGCGTGGCCAAGGATGGCCATGGTGTGGCGACCAGCTGGAGTGACTTTTGACTTTGACCGTTGACCGTTAACTTTGACCAAGTTTGACTTTAAGTTATTTGGGATATTTTGAATAGTAGATTAAGGCTTGGTCTATTTGGGATATTTTGAATAGTAGATTAAGGCTTGGTCCTTGGGCATTTTACAGGTGACCTGTAGAGCCGGTAGTTGGAGCAACATTCATTTTTACTATCTTTCTGACATTGAGGTGAGTTTTCTTCATTGTACTTGTAGGTCGAATGCACCAATGTCGACCTACTGGATTATGTATCTTGGTATATTGGATGATGGTATGCTAGTTATATCATAGACTAGTAGATCTGTATGATTACCTATGTTCATCGATTATGTGTTACACTGGTAGATCTGTATGATTGCCTGTGTTCACTGCTTATGTGTTAGACTAGTAGATTTGTATGATTACTTGTACTTTCCAGTTATTGATTGTTATTGTATATGTTGACATGTTATGGTTTGTTGGGTTGAGGTGGTCTTGCTTTGTGTTGAAGACCAAAATACTCGAGGCGGGACAGATAGGCAGTAGGCCCTACGAGGCGGTCCAATCAGGCCGAAGGCCCGAAGAGCGGTCCAGATAGGTTGTAGGCCATGCGAGACAATCCAGTCATACTGAAGGCTCATACATGCATGCTATTATCTATTTGGTTGTGTGTGTACTTTGGGGGAACTTACTAAGCTTTTGTTTACAGTTTGAACTTTTGGTTTTGGATATTTCAGAGGATATGGGCAAGGTGAAGGCCTGATCGTGCACATCATCCTGGATTTTTTATGAGATTATGGTTTTGGGATACTCTGATTCATGTTTATGACTTTTGGAAACTTTGTTTTGTAAACATTTATGGTTTTGGATTGGTTTCAAAAATAAAAAAAATTACCTTGATTTTTGGGATGTTACACATGTATTAGATATCTTTGTATTTTTTGGTTTTGTATCCTTCTTTTGTTGATTGATTGTCTTTCCTTAGTTATAGCCTTAGTTTTAGCTTTCCTTGTTGTACATTGGTTGCATATATAATACGTTTCTATTATAATGAATTTCAACCCTTTTGGTACCAATCTCTTCATGGTATTAGAACGGATCACATAATCAAAACAAAAAAAACCCTAGAAGAAAATCGTGACTATGGTTAGAGGAGAAGATTAGTCAAACAAAAGCAAGAATGTAGGAGCAGTCATTGATCATGCGTCTCCCTACTATCTACACGCTTTTGACTACCCCAAGCAGATGCACGTAAATGGCCTACTTAGCGACAAAAATTACAGTGATTGGGCACAAGAGATGATGAGTTTCTTGTTCGCCAAGAACAAAATTGGTTTTTTTGATGGTTCTATCAGCAAGCCAGAAAAGGAATCAGTCCAATACATGCCTTGGATGCGTTGTGACGCTATGATAAAGGGTTGGTTGTCAACAACAATAGAGAGAGACATCCTTAATAGTGTCAAATACGCCAAAATAGCCGCCAAGATCTAGAATGATTTGGAGGAACGCTTCAGCAAGGAGATTGCACCAAAGGCTTATGAATTGAAACAATAGTTGTCGACAACTAAAAAAGGTGGTTCGAGTGTTTTTATAACTACTACACACCAAGTTTCGGAGCATATAGGACGCAATGGAATCCGTTCTCCCTACACCCAAGTGTTCATGTCATGGGTGTTCTTGTGACCTTAGAAAAAGGTTAGAAGAATTAAAAGAGAACGAAATAGTTTATGAATTTCTTATGGGTCTTGATGATCACTTTGTTGTTATCAAAAGTCAAGTGTTAGCCATGAAGCCCACTCCTAACATTGGGACTACTTATCATCTAGTATCTGAGGATGAGCAACGATTGATAGCCTCTGCCAAACAACCAAGTCAAGAAGTTATTGCCTTCCAAGCCTTATATTAAGGACGACATTATGTGACCTGGAACTTTCAAGCTGAAAAGACGTGGCAGAAAACCGAAAGAAACATTCAAAATGATAAGAGTGAACAGTCTTCCTTTTGCGGGAGAGATGGTCACAACAGAGACGGGTGTTTCAAACGAATCGGGTATCTGGAGTAGTGGCTCGGAAAGGGAAAAAAGAAGAAAAATCAAAACCGAAGGCAGCTATGGTGTAGATCGGACCTTGTCCAGTACCAGGTCTAAGTGAGGAACAATACAAAGCTTTTTCCAAGCTTTTTAGTGGAAATCGAGAAGCAACTAGCAATCACACACCTACAGTAGCAACCATGGCACGTAGAATAAAATCCGAAGGTAAGTAGGTTGTTGACTTGGGTGCTACCGTGCACATTATGCATCAAGAAAACTTACTTGATAATGTAATCACAATTACATTTTAAGAGGGTGTTACCATTCCCAATGGAAAACCATTCATGTTAAAGGTAAAGGGATACATGTGGCCAAAGAAGGATTAACAGTAGGAGGAGTCCTTGTTCCCAACTTTACATGCAATCTTTTATTAGTTCATCAACTTGCTAAAGATCTCAATTGTGCAGTGACATTCTTTCCTGATTTCTTAGTTTTGCAAGGCTTGAGGATCGGGAACTTGATTGGAGCGACTAAATGTCATGGTGATCTTTATCGAATGAAGAAATGAAGGGAGAAATGAAGGCATTGGATGTCAACATGGATTCGTGGCACAAACGTATTGGGCATGCTTCCGAGGTTAAACTATCTTGCATTAGTTTTCTTAAGGTTGTTTCTTGAAAATTAAAAGGAAAAGTTTGTAATGCTTGCAATAAAGCCAAATTTACACGTTTACCTTTTCCGGTTAGCTCAACTAAAACAAATACATGTGTTGAATTAAT
Source organism: Lactuca virosa (assembly GCF_052849685.1). NCBI lineage: Eukaryota > Viridiplantae > Streptophyta > Magnoliopsida > Asterales > Asteraceae > Lactuca > Lactuca virosa. Next base: position 49,982,271 of record NC_136433.1, read on the forward strand.
TCATTGTGATATTTAGGAAAATATAGAAGACCATCGCTTACCGTGGCAAATCATTTTCTCACTATTGTCGACGACCATAGTAGAGGAGTTTGGGTTTATTTGTTATAACACAAATATGAAGAAAGTTCTTGTTTGATTGATTTTTGCAATATGGTTAAAACACAATTTGGTAAGGGAGTAAAAATGATATGATGTGACAATGGCGGAGAATTTGTCTCAAACCAAATGAATCAACTTTATACCAAACAAGGAATTGTTTTAGAAACTTCTTTTCCCCATACCCTACAACAAAATGGGATAGTTGAAAGGAAACATAGGCACTTATTGGAGATAGCACGAGCATTACGATTCGAGGCTAGTCTTCCCACTACATTTCGAGGGGGAGTGTGTCCTTAATGCTGCTAATATTGCTAAACGATTGCCATCGAAAGTTATAGGGAATAGAATTACTTATGAAATGTTAATGGAACATGTCACCACATACAATCACATGTGTGTTTTTGGATGTCTCGTCTACTAAAGAAACACAAAAATGAGAGGTGACAAATTTGAACCTCGAGGAAAACCTTGGGTTTTTCTTGGCTATCCTTGTGGATGAAAAGGTTACAAAATATATGATCTTGAACAAAGAAAACTAATTGTGTCGAGGGATGTTAAATTCGTTGAAAATGTATTTCCTTTTGAGACTTTAATGTGGAAAAACCAAGGCCATGATGATCAACTTTTTGAATATAGTAATTTTGTTGTTGAACAAAATGATCTCATTATCAATAATGAGGAAACAAGTAGAGTGCATGCAGAATTTGATAAAAATGAAAATATTGAAATTGACCTCACCACCATTAACGACATAGTGGAGTCTCATGAGAATATTAATGTACAAGAAAACCCAAATGAGGAAGTGGTGAGAACAATATAGAAATAAGCCCAAATGAAGACATACATGAAAACTGTTCTAATGAAGAAATTTTCATGCACCAACCTAGTGATGGAGAACGACCCAAACGACACAGAACCATTCCATAATATTTGAAAGACTATCGGGTCAAACTTCCCCCTTCGATCAACCATACGTCACCCGACTTCGACCAAGAAAGGTCCACGGTACATCCTATTGCCCATTACATTTCTTATGAAAAATTTTCTAACATCAATAAGCATCTTTATTCGCCACCAATTCTCATTATGAGCCTAAGTCTTTTTACCAAATTGCAAAACACATGAACATTGGAGAGACTCCATGAAAGCCGAAATCAAGGCACTTAAACAGAACGACACATGGACAATAGAAAACTTGCCAAAGGGAAAGAAAGCCATTGATTCTAAGTCGTTGCACAATGTCAAATTTAAACCAAACGACGAGGTGGAAATGAATAAAGCAAGTCTTGTGGCGAAGGGTTTTACGCAAGTTGAAAGTGTTGATCACTATGATACTTTTTCACCGGTCGCCAAACTTGTAATCATAAGAACACTCCTTGTCATTACCGTCAAATGAAGATGGGAGATCCAACAACTTGATGTAAAAAACGCTTTCCTCCATGGATCCTTAGAAGAAGAAGTTTACATGAAGATACCAGGAGGATTTGCTGACAGAGATAAAATAAAAGTTTTCAAATAAAAGAAATCGATACACAGTTTGAAACAGGCTTCTCGAAACTGGTATAAAAATTTTTCCTCGTTTCTCTTTGAACTCGGATATAAACAATCAAAAGGTGAACCATTTTGTGTTCCTCTACAAGCATGGAGATAAGTATGTCGTGCCGTTAATTTACGTGGATGACGTCATAGTTGTGGGAAATAGCGTGGATCGCATACGAAGCACAAAATTACATCTTGACAAAGAGTTCAGCATGAAGGATCTTGGTTCCCTAAAATATTTATTGGGTATTGAAGTCGCAAAAACACCAAATGGCTTGGTTCTTAGCGAACGTAAATACAGATATTCTCAGATAGCGGTCTTCAAGGGTGTCGTTCTAGTGCCTTTCCCATGAAACCCAACTTGAAACTTGATAAAGGAGGAGAAGAAGAAAAGATAGATAACAATCAATATAGGAGACTTATTGGTCGTATACTTTATTTACAAGCAACCTGCCCTTGATATTTCATACTCCGTTAGTGTGCTAAGCTAATTTGTGGGAGATCCAAGACAAAACCATATGGACGCGGCCAGAGAATTTTGTTACCAAAACAAGGAGACATAAAGCTTTCTATTATTGTGATTCTGATTGGCTTGGTTGCCCATTTAGTAGACAATCCATATATGGATATTTACTTCTGTTAGGTGGAGCTACAATCTGTGGTATCCCGTTCTTCTGCTCCGCTGAGGCTGAATATCGTGCCATGACTACCACAGTTAGTGAAATTTTATGGGTTAGATGGCTTCTTGAGGAATTAGATGTTCTCAAAAATAGTCCTACACCATTATTGAATGACAATCAGGTTGCGCGTCATATCACCAATAACCCTGTTTTCCATGAACGAACCAAACACGTCGAAGTGGATTGCAATTTTATTCGGAAACGTGTTGAGCGAAAAGAAATTGTGCCAATGTACATTGATTCAAAACAACAAATCATTGACTTACCCACCAAACCGCTAGGCTCAAATCAGCTTGGCATGCTTCTTGTCAAGTTGGGCATTCATGATCTTCATACTCCATCTTGAGGGGGAGTATTGGATATCTTTGTATTTTTTTGGTTGTATATTTCATGCTTTGTTGAAATTGTCTTTCCTTAGTTATAGCCTTAGTTTTAGCTTTCCTTGTTGTACATTGATTGTATATGTAATCCTTTTCTATTATAATAAATTTCAACACTTTTGGTACCAATCACTTCGAGCATCATGTGGCTCTTATGTGACATGTAGGTTGAGAATGATGGAAGGAATAGACTCCATGTCCTTATGGTATTCGTTTGTTAAGATGTTTTCCTTAAGTAGGATGTCATTTAAAAGAGTTTGTTAACCGTTAGTAAAATGAAAATTTTAACCTTAGTTCTATATGTTATATTTTATTTATTATATTAATTTTAATATGAGGTCCACTCAAACAACCACCATTCCCTTCAATTTGCGTTCCCATGAAAAGTCCCAACCCACCGGTAACCCTCCTCTCCGGTTACATCATTGCCACCATAAAAACGTTTAAAGAAATGGGGATGTACAAAAAAAAAATCTGAGATGAAAAAAAAAATCAAATGATTGAAATGGACACCAAAGAAAACAAAGAAATGAAGACTAGCAAAAAAAAAAAAAAAAAAAAAAAAAAAAAAAAAAAAAAAGTAGTACTTACAATGGTAATCTATATGTACAAGATAAACAAAGAAAAAAAATAAAGAAACTGTCATGAATAAACGAGAATAATCATACACAAACAAATATAAATAGAAATTGTAAGTTTACTTGATTATTATTTACTTATAATTATAATATTATTTACGATTTTTTTAATTATTAATTATTTTTAATTGTTTTTTTCGAATAGTTGGTCAGATGCAATGATAATGATAAAAAATCATTGTTGACTTCTAATGAAAACTCTATAATCATTTGTTTTTAAATTTTTTATATTAAATAACCCAACAACTAATGATAATATTAATTTTTTTTAAGTTATTCTACGCCAATAGCATTCATAATAAACTTTTTGTTAGAGTTTTTCATAGAAAACCTTAAAATGAAAAAAAAAATCATTTATGATTTAACTATATCATAGAAGAGTTTTTTCAATTTGTTTATTAATGAGACCCATTAATTTTGTTTTAAATTTTATTGTTATTTGTATCAATTGTATTTTAACAATCATCAAATGATGAAAAAGTTAATGAGAAGTGGTTGCTAATTCACAAGCACCTTGAAAAACATTTGGTTTGAGTTGTGAGATTAAAATTTGAGTAACTCTATTTTAGAGTGTCTTAATAATGATAGTAATTAGTATAATAATAATTATAATATGAGTTTTTTAAGAGTTTTTTCAACCAAAAAATAATTTGTATGTGATCCATAAATAAAATTTGTGAAAAACTTTCCTAGTAGCAAAGGTAACTTTAAATTTTTTTTTATTTTTGGAGTGGGCGCTTATGTTAGATAAGAAGTTTAATGAAAAAGCCTTCATCTTATATGGATGCTAGCAACATATGAAAACAAATACGTAACCAGTGGTCCTAATTACTCCGATGTCCTAGTTAGTGCCTTGGTGCATTTGATATGGGTGAAGGTGCATCGTTCTTTTTTCTTATTTTTTGACAATTTTAAAGTCTTTTTTAGAGAGTTCAGTAATTAACTAGTCAAACAATTTAGTGGAAGATGTTCAACATCCTCCTACTAAATATTCTTAGGATGAGGAAAAAAAGTAGTGGATTACACATGTTAATCTATGAGGATAAATTATGACAAATTTATTTTTCTTTACTGAACTACATCCCAAACCAATTATACTTTCGAGATTTATTCAATTAATCGATTACCAGTAAACATATATAATAATACTTGCTTTGTCAGTTTGTCACTCAAATCCAGTAGCATTACATTTTCCAAGAAACCTCATAATAACCAGATTATAAATTATACTAATTTAAGAAAAAACACTCACACAGTAACATAGTAATATATAAGAAAAGTATACGTACGTACCATGAGTAACGACAGATTTATGGACAAAAGGTAAGACACGAGGAACTATATCCTCGGATAGGCCAATAGGTTTAGATGTTGCTTGAGTTGTCAACTGCACCATCTCCTTTAAATCTCCAAACAAGAACTTATATGAGCTACCCTTAAGACCTTGATCTCTTAAAAACTTTTCTATCTTCTTTGGTTTGAACCATACCCAATTTAAAAATCTCAATACATAAAACGCCAACGTTACTACTACTCCCACAACATAGCACACTCCGGTAACCTCCATTTGGAAAACAGAGTTGGCGGCGTTTGGTCAACCAAAGGTTGTTAAAGGGTTTTGGTGTTTGAGTGGTAATGGAGAATGAGGATACTTATAGATGGATATATATTCACTTGACTACCTTAGCGTTTGGGTGATTGTAGTTGTGCCCCAGTAGGTTTTGCTTGTTTTTCAGTAATGCCCCAATCTTCACCACAATATAAAAGTTAAAAATTTTGTATTACCAAAAGAAACTTTTTCTTTAATTTGAGTTTTTTCTCAAAAACCAAAAGTTAAAATCTCACTACTGAAAAGAAAAAAAAAAAAAAAAAAAAAAGAAAAAGAAAAAAGTACCCTAAGTCTAAAAACCATAAGCCAAACACAACACCATAAAATCGACTCCAAATAAATCTAGAACATAAAATCGTATTGAATACAACCAATTCTGGTTCTTGCTTAGCGCGATTATTTGATTGTTTCGGTTCCAACTTTGGAGTTTTCATATTGTTTAAAAGTGTTTCGAGAGTAATGAGATAATTTTTACAACAAATACTAGAACAATACCTATATCAAGCTTGAACGCATGATATTTTTTGATAATATGAGTAGCATAATGAGTACACATCATATAAAAAAGCCGCCACCACATAACATAAATTAAAGTACATCCATTTAAGACTAATTAAAGTTTGCGTAAAATCAAGTGAGCACCAAATTGGGGCTGAAGGGTACCAACAACATGTGGTGCGTGCAAGTATGATGGAGAGATCTCAAAAGAGAAGCGTTGTAAAATCATTGCAAGCACCATTTTCGCTTCCAACATAGCAAAATTTTGTCCAACACATATACGTGGACCTCTTCCAAATGGGAGGTAACATGTTTGTCCATTTGTCACCTTTAACACACCTTCAGAAAATCTTTCAGGATTGAACTTTTTCACGTCATCACCCCATATATAATGATCATGGTGTAAAAGGATAGTACTCACATGGAGGAGAGTTCCAGATGGCACTGTTATCAAAAGTCAAATAATTTTGATTTGAAAACAGCAACGTGAAAGTTGAAATGAAATTTTTTGCAAGATTAGTAATTGTAAAATATTTTGAATATATTTCCTCGACAACAACTAGCAGGTGCAAGCTAGAAAACAAAAATAGGAACAAGAAATTGCTAATTTCTTACAAGGATCCTTAAATAAATATTTTATTAGATATGAGATTAAGGCTTAAAATTCTTATAATTTTGTTAATGATCTGGTGGATAATTCCAATGATCTAGTCGCTAATTTAAATGATCATGATGATAATTCTAATGATGTTGAAAGTAATGAATTTTGTAACACCTGTTTTCCAGAATGTATCAGTTGGTGACCTGAAGGAGTCAAAGGTATGGTTTTTGAGGAAAACCATTTACCACGACGTGGCATGGCTTTTAAGAACTGCGTATTTCTAATGGACACCACGGCATAACAAGTAGTGTGCCACAACGTGGTGGCTGTAGCAGCCCAAGCCCATGATTTTAGGGTTTCTCCCATATTTAAACATCTTAATTCGTAGATTAGGTATTCTCCAACAGCCCCTCATCTCCTCATTTCGAAACCCTAGCCTCCATGCATCATTGAAAGCTTGTTTGCTTGATTGAAGAGCTTGTTCTTAGATTTTGGTGAAGTTTAAGGAAATAGGAAATTCATATTTGTGCAAGGAAGAAAGGAGCTAGCTTGGATCCATCACTCTCTTTTGATTTCTGAGTTATTGAAGGTATAAAGTTCATACCTTGACACTTGTTCTTCTTGTTTCAAGATCGAGTTCATTTTGGATGATTTTGGTCACTTCCATTAATGCTCTTAGAGTTTGAGGAACTCTAGAGCTTGTTATGGATCTCAAATGGTCTTTAGGATTCTCATAATGAGTCCAAGAGGGTTCACTATGTAGATATATCTTGCATGTCGTCTATTTTGTCGTGTCATGCCCATGAGGTGCCCAAAAGGTCTCCACATCGTGGTGGCCATTGACTTTTTGTTGAGCGTTGAATTTTCACTAGTTTGACTTAGGGTCGAACTTGGAGGATTTGGATTGTTGATTGAGGATTCATCTCTTTCTGGTGATAGTTAGTTCATTGGATTGAGTTGTACAAGGTGTAATAGTGTTTCTATGCTTCTCAAGTTCTTCAGTTCAAGTGAGTTTCTTACTATGACACATATCCCATTATATATCCTTTACATAGTAGGATAAAGGTACTATAGAGTACAAGTATGCTAGTTGACTAGGATAACTCCTTGTTATGCATATGCAGTGAAGGAAACTTGGTGTCATGGTATGTTAGACCGGTAGGGTCTTGCATGTTGTCCGCATGACAGTGTTAGGAGTTATGTTTGGTTAGGGTAACTAGGGAAGGCCAGTTATCAAGATTATGTATGTGTGACCAACGAAGGACTTAATTGAGAAGTGGTCAATGACATGGTAACTAGGGAAGGATAACTGACAAGGGAATGTAATATGTTAGTTTATGTTATGTGTTTATGATATATGATTATATGGTAATGATAGCTTTGGTTTTATGTAGTTTATGTTGGATAGCCTGCGAACTCTTGGTTTAATGCTTGTTTGTGATGTTCTTGTCTGATTGTTCGCTCCCAGGTGGATCATATGTTCAACTGTCTATCTGATCCCCAAATACATATGACTCTATGTATGTATGAAAGACCAGGACCTGGCCCCTAGCAATTGTATAGAAGACGCGGATCTGGCCCCTGGAAATTGTATATAAGACCAAGATTTGTCCCCTGACAATTATATGAAAGACCATGATCTGGCCCCTGACACTCGCATGTAAGACCATGATTTGGCCCATGGAAAGATGTAACTATAAGACTATGATTTGGCCTATAGCATTCACTTGGGGTTAGAATGGACCCATTATTTCATATATGATTGATATGCATGTTGATACGAGAATTGACAGGTCGATGTTAGAGCCAAAAGCTTGTGTGGATGCATTGTATATATATGATGGAGTATGTGGTATATTGGAAAACTCATTAAGCTTTTTTCTTACAGTTGTGTATTAAACATTTTGCAGGTCGTTCGTGAGAAGAGCTCGACGGGACTATACACATGCATGAAAGATATTCGTTTTCGCAGTTTTGTAATTTAAATATGATAATGTATGTTTTTCAATCAATCAAATTTTTTTCAATGGTTTTTGAAACAAATGTTTAATTGGTTAATATATTTTAAAAATAAAAAATCACTTTATAATTTTTGAGACATTACAAGTTTATTGATAAACCTATTGATTTTAATATTTTTGATCTAAAAGTTTGGGATGGTATTTAGATTCAACAACAAAATATATCTTGTTATAGAAAATGGTTGGTTTATCCAAAACAACAAGATAAAGTATTTTGTTTTTGTTGTAAGTAAATTAAAAGTGGTAGTCCTATAAGTGATTTGGTGCCTAAAGGAATAAAAGATCGGAGTCATTTTAGTGAAATATTAGATACACAAGAAAATAGTTTCAAACATACGATTAATTTAAGAACTTGGAGAGAGACATGTATCACATGTATCAGGTTGAATAAAATGAAACATTTGATAAAGAGCTGTTATGATAAAAAGAATGATATTAATTATACATTGGAAAGAAGTTATGATTAAAATAATTGTTGTGAAATTTTTAAAAGAATCTAATTTGGCTTTTCATGGAACAAATGAAATGAATTATGAGAATTCTAATGGTAAATCTTTAGGTATACTTCAATTAAATGATAAGTGTGATATGTCATAAAACGAACATTTTTGGATTATAGGCAAAAAAAAATCATGTTTATTATAAGATATGTAAATGTAGTAAGTGTTTCAATAAAATCGGAAGAGTTTTTTCTAAAGTTTCTAATTATAGAAGCTACTTCAGATAGATTTGTTTAAAGCTTTGGAAAATACTTTAAAATTTCGTAACTTTGGTATTAGTTATATGCGAGGATAGTGGTATGACAATCAATCCAAAATAAAAAGAAAACACCAATGTATATATAAATTATTGTTTGATATAAAACCTAAATTTTTTTATATGGATTGTGAATATGATAGTCTTAATTTAGTTTTATGTAATATAAGAAATTCTTGTAATTAACCAAAACGTTTTTTGGTGCATGTCAAATAATAAAGAAGGGTGGGGTGATTATATCCTCACCCCGCTATGTAATCCTCATACTCATATCTTATAAGAATCTATTTTTTTAACCATATGGTATGGTGATGATATGATATGATGTGATGGTGGATATGATTATGTGTGACAACCCGAAACTTTTGTCCTGTGCAATCGATCTTTATAGCAATATTAAACTCAATTTTTATCACCATTTTACGCTATATAAGGGTCCGTTTAAGTGTTCTAAGCTTGAGTACAGTTAGGAATGAGATTAGGAATGAGTTCACATGTCGTTTAGAAACAAAATCGGGCCATACACCCTCATGAGAGGTGTGTACGGCCGCACACATGGGTGTGCGGCCGCACACCCACTCGCCAGCCGCACACACCCTTATATATATATATATATATATATATATATATATATATATATATATATATATATATATATATATATATATATATATATATATATATATATATAAGGGGACCCCTTCACTCATTCCTTTCCTTTGGCTGCACTCTACTTTTTCTCACTACTTTCTCTCTCTAAAAACTTCATTCAAGAACACTCTAAAGGGCTTAAAAACGTGAACTATCTCATCAATCAGCTCATTATATCGGTAAGACACTTGAATCAAAGCCTAAAACTCATAGTGTTCTTCGTGTTCTTCATCCTTTGAAGGTGTACGGCCGCACACCTTCATAAGGTGGCCGCACACACACTAAACTCTCCAAAGTGAAGAGTTTTGGCCTTCATTTACTAATAGGACTTGGTATTAGCACAAGAACACCTCAAAAACACCTTAAAATCGACATTTCGGGCACAAACGAGGAGTGTACGGCCGCACACTCCTGTGTACGGCCGCACACACCCTCTGTACGGCCGCACACTCCTGTGTGCAACCGCACACACAGTCTGGCCGCACACCCTGGCCGCACACACATACTGATGGTCGTACACTTCCTTTATTCGATCAATTATGGCTCCGACACTTAGTTCCAAGCATTTCCAAGTCCCTAGGGTGGTTTCCCATCGTGTTTTATCATGAAATGCCTTAATCTAATACGTATAATCATTATTATATGTTAATAGGATCCACTCGCATACGAAACATCGGTTGACATTCAACACTAGTAACCAATTGTGCTTTCGGATCCTACGATAAACTGTGAGTTCATACCCCTACGCTTTTATAAGTTTTACAACGTTTTCAGGGGGGGAATACAAGCCAAACATAAAAGTTTTTTTCACAACATAAAAACTAATGGAATTATGATGGTTTTACGTTAAACATTTAGTTACTTTATCCCTTTTGTAGTATGTGGAGCAGAAAGGACGTTTCCTAAACATAATTGCATAGTTTTTCCGAAATGTTCATAAACGTAACTTATCAATCAAACTATAATAGGTATAGTTTGGGGATTTCATTATCAGCTTTCAGAATCAAAACTCCAAGCAAGTCAAACATATAAACTATGATCGATTTTGTTTTTCCATACGAATAACGAGAGTATCTTACTAGATAATTATTTTGTATAATTATTATACTCCACATCGTTTATCAATGATTTCGAACTCGAGAACAACTGAATTACTCGTAAACTAGTTAATACAGGATTGTGAGATTAATCTTCGTTTTTGCCCTTCGGGGCACCAATAAATCCTTTCCGGAAGTATAACCAGAGTCTCCTGGAGGGAGAGCGTGAAATTTGTGAATAGATCTATTCGGGACTGACAATCCCACACCTGCACTGTTAGCTACTGTAGGGCGGGCACGCCCGGGGTGACAAATTTTGTAATCGTACGACGTCCGAAGAAACGTCAAGAAGGTCTCGGGTCAAATTAGCATGGTTATCCGACTCACAATATGTATAACTAACCGTTGTTTACACGATATTTTCTTCAATAGTTTTAATTAATTGTTAAAACTATCTATCTACTTACTGGAAGGGAGTCCAGCGATTAAATCCTTGGTTTTATTTGAATAATAAAACTACTTATCTACTGGTGGCAACCAGCGTTTTTCGAATGAAACTTACTCTTATTCAACGAACATGTTAGAAAATATGGGATTTTCTTAGAAAGCATGCATATCTATTTCTAAAGTCAATAACGAATGTTTTCGATACCAAACGATATTTACTTATAGTACAAAGAAATAATGTGTACAAATTCAGTGACTAGTTTCCACTACAATAACATGCTTATGAACTCACCAGCTTTATGCTGACCCGTTTTCAAAACCGCTTGTATTCTCTGGACATCGATAGACAGGTACCTCCGCTCATTTCTGGAGGAGATGGAGCTTCTTGAAGTTCAGTCTTTATCTGTTGTTTCTTCTAAACATAACGATATGTACAAATTATGTTTCCAAACAGATGTAAATATTCTTAAATCAATGTAATGGTTGTGTTTACTTTGATTACTATGATACGATTGTTGTGATACTACACATGACGTCCTCCGCCCTGGAGCGTTTCCGCCTTCGGTTCCGGGGTGTGACAGATTGGTATCAGAGCCTGGTTTTAGTGAACTAAGTATATCGAACCTTACATGGTATACAACTATAAACACTAAGGGGCTAAAGTGCTCTGAACTAAAAGTATACTTTTCAAAATACAAGTATTTTCACAAAAAGTATATAAGTATACCTACGTACTAGAAACAGTCTCATGAACATAACAAAACGAAAGTATTTGGATGTTGAACACTGCAGTTAAACCTGGGCAGTTATGTAATCATGTCTAGGGTCAATATAGCTTGATCAACTATATTCATTCGAGACATGACCAACATGTGCTTGGGAGTAATGGTGGTGTTACAACAGACCTAAAACTTACCAAATATCCATACACCAAGTCATCGAAAGAACGAAACAATCAAACTTAAAATACTATAGGAGTATTTTACTAAAGTCAAATTCATCGCAGAAATTCACTTCCAAGTGTTGCTACTCATTCCTTTTAGCGATAATCTATTTGCATTGGTAGTCTTTCCTTGCTTATCGCTTAGTAGAACACTCTAGCTATCATAGTGAGATATATTAGCTTCATATCTCTTGATTCAATTCAGAGGACTTACCATCCTCATCTTCCTGTTCATTTTAGAACAAGATGCCTCCTCGAAGAAGACCCATCAGAAGAAATGACAATGCTCCACCACCACCACCGCCACCTCAGTTCGATCCCATTATGTTCCAAGCAGCTGTTACTGTCGTTGTGACTGCTGCGATGGCCCAAGTTAATTCTGGGGGATCTAGTGGGCAAGGAAGTGGTACTCATCCCCAGAATCAGGAAGGTGGTCAGGGATACCAGAAGGAGTGCTCCTATAAAGATTTCATGAACGCAAAACCTACTCCCTTCGATGGCACTGGAGGTGTTATTGCCCTGACTCGATAGATTGAAAAGATCGAGTCCATCTTCGAAATCTTCTCTTGTTCCGAAGCCGACAAGGTGAAATTCGCCGTTTGCACTTTCACCAACAAAGCATTGACCTGGTGGAACGGTCGGGTCAAGTCCCTAACCCTGCCGATAGCAAATGCTATGGGTTGGGGGAGCTTGAAGGAGCTCATGCTAGCTGAAGGGTTCCGACATTTCTGCTTACACTTCTAGGTTCGAAGACCTAGCACTTCTCTGTCCGGGAATGGTCACCCCGGAAAACAAGAAGGTTGAAAGATACATTTGGGGGCTGACCCAACCGACCAAAGGAAATGTCCTGGCTGCTAGAATTAATTAAGTGATCAAAAAGAACTAATTAAATATGGACTCTTATATATATGGAATGGGCCAAGTTCATTTAGGTTAGGCTAAGCTTTCATGGATGGTCCATGGAGCTTTTAACCCATGGATCCTATGTAAATGAAAGGTCATAGGTATTAGGGTTTACATGGATGTAACCCTAATCCTCCATAATATATAAAGGGGTCATTGGCTCACAAAATTGGACAAGTGTGTGAAAATAAGAATGGGCCGATTTTAGTGTGCATACATATTCTCTCAAGTTCTTCCAAGGTGTTTTGGTGATTTGTGATTCCATTTGAGGCTTCCACACTATTGGGGTTAAGCTCTTAAAGCTTGAAGACATCAAGCTACATCAAAAGGTATGTCATCTAACTAGAACTTTGTAGTATATGTGCTTCATAATATGCTAGTTAGGATGAAACCTTGGAATAGTTAATATTTGCATGTATAATAGAGAAAACATAGATCCAAGGTTTATAGGGTTGCATGTACACCATAGGAGTGTTAGAATGCTCAAAACCCAACAGTGGTATCAGAGCCATGGGTTGTTTTCTGTTATATTGATGCAAATGTTCTATTCTCAAGTTGGAAAAAAAAAGGAAAAAAACATGACGTTTGTCAAATTTTAAGATAATTACTTGTTTTGTGAAAAACGAATTATTTGTAAAATTTGAATCATTTGTTATATGAGGTGAATTAGGTCAAATTTAGTAAAAGATAAAATGATATGATTATTTTATTAGTTTTAAAAGTTTGATCTAAATGTTTTAAGGAGTTACATATTTTGTCATAAAATTTTGGAGCTCAAAAGTTTTTTTTAAAGTTGTGATCTTAAGGGTTTTTGAAACTTCCATAAGTTATGGATATGAAAGTTTTTTTTTTAAAAAAAAAAATTTGATTCAAAGTTTTTATGGAGTGACAAAATTTGGTGTTAATGTTTTAAAGAATTCCATGACTTGTTCTTAAGTTATGGAACATGGAAAGTTTCATCATAAAACACCATTAATTCCATAAGTTATGGAATCCAAAGGTTTTCAAGAATTACAAAACTTGCCCTCAACTTTTGGAATTTGAGAAAAGTTTTTTATGAAAAAAAAGAATTGAATCTAAAACTCTTGGGTTCATAATTTAAACAATTAATTAAATGGTTTTAATTTTGAGTTTAATAATTGGAATTATGATGTTTTGTTGAATAGTTCAAATTAACTCTTATGGACTTTATTAATAGTTAATTAAAGCGTTTAATTAAAAGAGTATTATTAAATCCATAAATATATGGTTTGAGTTTAATTAAATTAAAAGTCTAGTTTAATTAATAGATTAAACCACCAAGTATTTTAAATGTCTAAAATTCATCCTTATACTATTATAATATTAAAAGTTTAATATATTATATGTATAAGAGCAAGTCGTCTTACCATTAGTAGGCCTCATTCACGAAGCCGGTCTATAAGGGGGGTATAAGGTTACTGCCTATAAAATGGCAGTTTAATGGGTGTCCACTCTCACTCACCGCTTCCTTGACCGGTGGAGGGTCGTTAGCCGAACAGGTAGGACAAGGACTATAATTCTCCCTTCATTATAAGTATAATGATAAATACTAAGTAACTAAACACTTATAAATTCCCAATCTTAGTTACTTAGGAAAATATGAATAAGGTGCTAATCCATGAAATTACACTTTGCACTTTGTTTAAGCTGTTAGTGGAGCGTGTGTGGTTAACCGGCACACTAACCTGGACTTAACAAGGTAGGCAAAGGGTAACTTAATGTTTATCATAGTATCGTTGGAGCGTGTGTGGTTAACCGGCATATCGATTGAGGGGTAAATATTAAGGGTACCAAGTATATTTGCATGGTTACTTCACACCTTGTTTTGTGATCCTCGGCATCCCAGTCACAAAACTTGAAGGGCACACTCGAGATTGAAACATACCATTGAAAAGTTCAATGAATCTCAAAAGAATCTAGGAGTTTCAAAACCAATTAAAACCTAATAATACATTTCGTTTATCTTGGTGGAAATTGGTGAATCGTCATTCACCTACCTTCAAATATTTTATAGCTTGGATTACGGAATCCCTCTTCCAAGTTATAAAATAGTTTGTTGGGTCCTAGCCTTAATATATCATATTGGGTGTTATATTAAGGACTTAAATCAACTTTACGTGAATTTCTCCCATTGTTGATGTCTGGTTTAGACAACAATGATCTTCCCAAACCAAGCTTTCCTAATGAATATGACTTCCCGAGTTTGGCTCATGGAAGTCATACTTCTCTTCCTCCACCTCCTCCAATTATTCTCCCTAACCCACAAGTTCAAGGTCACTCAAGCCCTAATGGCAAGCAAGGTCTATGTGTGATCACATCTTAGAGATGAAGTCACATATTGACAAGCTGGGAGAGTTGGGTGTCAAAGTCTTGAGAAAGTTGGATGTTCAATCACTTTCTAAGTCACATAGTGAGTTCCTTTGGGACTACTATGAAACAGACTATGACATGAACCTTAATGACCATATCTATTTGCTTGGTGCTGCTGAATCAGCAATGATTTTGAACGATAGTAAAGCTAATTTGATTAGAAGATCAACTTCCCAAAAACTTTATGGACAGTGACAATGGTGACACTGGAAATCCAGAAAAAGCATTCTCTTCCCAATGGAAAGGGATTGGCCATAGTCAACCCGGTTGACCAAATGGTAAAGAGAAAGGCTAAGTCTGAGATAGTCCCATTACCAAAGGGTCCATATGTTTATTTTGCCAAAGGAAGGGGCGTTTATTTTGAGCAGTTGCTTAAGAAGTTATGATATATTGCTAAGGAATAGATAACAACAATTTTCCATGTGGATTGTAAGGATAAGTTTTTTCGCAAAGTTTTAAAATAAAAGAAATTGTTTAATTTTATTTATTTGAAGTATCCTTACAATGGCATTTGTGGAAAATTGTTGCTTATATGATTCCACTGACAGCAATATTGGAAAATGGATTTGATTCTTTCATCTGTGGTAGTGTCTAAATTTACCAAATCAGGAAAGTTCCTCATCGCCCAAGTTTCAATTGGACCGAAACTTGGAATCATGCAAGTTGAATAGTATGATGAATGAGAACTTTCAAGCATTGGAAAATCAAGACTAATTACTTGTTCACATGGATGTGTGAGTCAAGTGAAGGACTAAAGGATCGAGTACACATTCTTGTGCACTGGTCATGTCCACCACAAAGCTCGTTAAGACTATTTGATTTACTAAAGTTTAGTAAATATGGTTATACTTACAAGTTTAAGTATAATTCTGAAACATTGGAAAAGTCTCAATGTATGGCAGAACGAATGGGAAGAATCAAATTAGGCAGAAAGATAAAAGTTTCTCAAATCTGAAAAGATGGGAGAGTACTTTAGTATCATGTTTGTGATCATCTTAATGATTTAGAAATCATATCACAATTAGTCCTCTAAAGGTCATCTTAGTGCATTCTTATGACTAAGAAGAGGAGTTATGAATTGTTGAAATGGTTAGATCAGGAAGATGAGTCATACTTCGTTCCAAAACAATTCTTAGAGTCATACTCCAAGATTGTAACTTGAGTGACATATCTTAAAGAAAGGTTTAAAACACTTGTCAAATGTAAGAGTAAAAGTGTCCTACTCTTGTACATTTGAAATTGGTAAGTTGTGATGTTTTGGATAAAACAAAGACCAACTAAGGCTAATTGTGTGAAGTGTTTGTCTTGATAAAGAATCCGCACTATCTCTTGAATATTTGGCAAGATAGTCTTATATGTCAAGAGGATAGTGGGAGTCTTAAAGATCCTAAAAAGAATTTCAAGAACTAATCAAGAATAAAACCTGAGGTTCTTCACTAGCACACGACTTGAGGTTTATAACCTATCGTGTTGACATATTATGTGCCCATTCCAGTTAAAGTTAGATTTGCATAGGAGTTCTGAAAGTTCTCAATTGGTTGCATAACAACTTGGAAGCAATGGCAGGCCATGTACTGCCAGGTGGCAAGAAGTTAAGATTGCATAAGTTCAGCCCATATGAGTTTGGATTTGTCATTATCCTTGTCTTGTGACTATGGTTTTGGCGATTCACATGGATAAGAACACATACACCATAAAATCTAAGGGTCATAAGGTTTCTCTCCGATTCATAAAAATGATGGTGAGGAAACACTTCCACCAAGTAGATTTGAAGCAGATGGCAAAAGGTCTAAACAATTGAGACTATGATTACGGCATCCCTTTTCATAGTTCTGAAATTGTTTAGACACACATGCATGCTATCTAAGGAAAGGTGTATGATTTTGATAAAGTTTTATCAAAGCATCTCGTATCAGAAATCTGAACTTTGGTAAGAAAGTCAATAAAGTATTGATTTCTAGAAGTCCAGCTGATTTCTGAGTACATGTCAAAGCTAGTGGGAGCATAACTGTTATGCTAATAATCATCATGTTAGTGGGAGCATGAAAATTATTGTTAGTGTTGCAAGTTAGCAATGTTAATTATAGAAAACAAAAGTTTCAATTCGTGAGGCTGCAGGGATTGAAAAAGTTGTTTTGCTATAATTAAGGGAGAGGATATACTTCATTTCAGTTCTAAAGGCTTAGATTGAGACCTTAATCATCTTTAGTCAAGAATATATATATATATATATATATATATATATATATATATATATATATATATATATATATATATATATATGAATTTCATGTTGGATTGGTTCAACTTAAGGAAATTCTATATATTGCGTTCTCAAAATTCGATTATGATTACGGCATCCCTCTTCATAGTCAAATTTTTGAAAACATGGCAAATAAAAATATTATAGCAAAAGACTGGTCTAGAATCATGTCTTTATGTGAGACATCATGAATCGTGTACCATTTGCTTTGGGTACAGGATCGATTGCATGTGCTATAATATTTGTCATTTCTAAATTTTTCCAAATGCCCAGAGGCATTAAGAAGGGAAAAGGTCTAGAATTGGATATGACTAAAATGATTAAGCAATTGTCGAGGACAATTTGAGGTTTACCAAAGATTGGTTGCTCATGGACAGTTGGAAGTATAGTGCTAATTTTGGAAGGACCATATTGACATATTCTGAAAAGAGGCATCTCTTATTCAGAAGTGATAGTCAAAATGAGAATATGGAGTTGTCTCCATAGGTGGAAGTTATCTGTGTAAGATTAGAAAACTTAATGCAAGAAGCATGTCCAAAGCAATGTACTTTGAATATGAGACTTAGTTTCCATGGAGTTGATCTCCATTGGAATACCTTATAATGACTGTTGACAATTCTTTGTGACTTTGTACATATTCATTACAGGAGGGTCAGTGCATATAAGTTTAAAATCTAAACAGATTTCGATAAATGATAGGAATTTGAAATTCTCACATTTTTCGATAAGGATTTGGGAGTGTGAAATTAGAATCATTGAAATTATGTTCAATTGGTTTATTTCACAAAGTAAGGATCATAGACAAACATAGAGTGCATACTTGGTGTATGGCAAAGCTATTGTTTAAGAAAAACATAGTGTACATGCTTGGAGCATGGGACAACTAGTGTTTTTAATTCAAGTATAAAGTTGATAAAACCGAAACAATGAATAATGAGTAATCAGTATGGTGATAAATAAAAGTGTTTATTTATATTCATAGGGTTTGATACCATATTTGATTCATTTATTCTTGTGTTTCACTTTGCATATTTTGACTTCCAGAATAACTAAGTCGCTCTTCCTGAATGATTAAGTTATTCAAACCATCCACAGTCGGTCATATGTTGGAAGTAGATATGAATCAAGACTGTCATGGGTTGGTTTGTAGAGGTCCAAGTTGGTGGACAAAGTGGTGCTACAACACTCATGAGTGCTCATAAGTTCTGAGTATTAGATTCAACCCGCGCTCATTTGAATCACTTCATGGATTTTATCACGAGTGATCATGAGACGATAATATCTTATATTCTTCAAACCTAGAGGTATGAGTTGTTACTATGAGTTGGTTATACATTGATTGCACGAAAACGCATTTGGTAACTCGATGTTATAAAACGTGCCTTTGTGTATGATTCAACAAGTAGTAGAACAAGCCATATGAGTCGAAGTTTATCCATTCCTTTTACCTTCGGGATAAAAGCGATATCTGTGGGCCCCTCGATGATTTAGCGATGACACATGTGAGTGCTTGGCCAAGCCAGGACTGATTTGATTTGTTCAATCAGTCAGTCATCATAAATCGAAAATCGGGAAACAACAAATGGACAGAGAGAATGATTATAATCCATGTCTCAGTCCATATGATATCTAGAATGGAGGAATATATGATCCCTTATCTAATGGACAAGTCATTGACAAGGTCAGAGTTTGACAGCGGCTTTAAGAGCTACGATTGCCAGTTAGGTTTTGAAGTCATACTCAATAATAGTTTTAGACTTATCCAAGTGGGAGACTGTTGGATTAATGTCTAAGTCCATAACAATATTTGGTATGTACTTGACCCGACCCGGCATGGTCCATTTGGGTTGCACTTCACCGGCACAATTTATATGGATAGTCTTTTGAGAATAGTATATTTATGATTTATATTAATATATTATAAGTTCTAATATATTAATATGGAATCATATTATTTAATTAGTATTGATCAAGAATTAATTTAGAATTAATTAAGTGATCAAAAAGAACTAATTAAATATGGACTCTTATATATATGGAATGGGCCAAGTTCATTTAGGTTGGGCTAAGCTTTCATGGATGGTCCATGGAGCTTTTAACCCATGGATCCTATGTAAATGAAAGGTCATGGGTATTAGGGTTTACATGGATGTAACCCTAATCCTCCATAATATATAAAGAGGTCCTTGGCTCACAAAATTGGACAAGTGTGTGAAAATAAGAGTGGGCCGATTTTAGTGTGCATACATATTCTCTCAAGTTCTTCCAAGGTGTTTTGGTGATTTGTGATTCCATTTGAGGCTTCCACACTATTGGGGCTAAGCTCTTAAAGCTTGAAGACATCAAGCTACATCAAAAGGTATGTCATCTAACTAGAACTTTGTAGTATAGGTGCTTTATAATATGCTAGTTAGGATGAAACCTTGGAATAGTTAATATTTGCATGTATAATAGAGAAAACATAGATCCAAGGTTCATAAGGTTGCATGTACACCATAGGAGTGTTAGAATGCTCAAAACCCAACAATCATCGGCATGGATTGGTTGAGCCCCAATCGTGCTGATATCCTTTGTTTCGAAAAAGCCATCCATCTCAACCTTCCCTCTGGTGAAGCTCTCATAATCTACGGCGATAAACTTAGTTCAAACCTCCGAATCATTTCATGCATCCAAGGCCAGAAACTCTTGCGAAAGGAGTGTTATGTATTTCTAGCCCACGTCATTAACGAAAAACAGGAAGTTAAAGACCTTGAGAGCATTCCCGAAATCTGCAACTTTCCGGACGTCTTTACCGAGGAGCTTCCGGGAATCCCTCCCGAACGTCAAGTTGAGTTTCGTATCGACTTAGTCCCCGGAGCTACTCCCGTAGCTAAATTTCCATATCGCCTAGCACCCGCAGAAATGCAGGAGCTATCTAGCCAGCTTAATGAGCTGCTCAACAAAGGATTCATCAGACCGAGTTCCTCACCCTGGGGAGCCCCTATCTTATTCGTGAAAAAGAAGGATGGATCCTTTCGAATGTGTATTGACTATCGAGAGTTGAACAAGCTCACAGTCAAAAACCGTTACCCTCTTCCTCGAATCGATGATCTCTTCGATCAACTTCACGGAGCCAGCTACTTCTCGAAAATAGATTTAAGATCAGGGTACCATCAGCTGCGAGTCCATGAAGGTGATGTTCATAAAACAGCATTTCGGACTTGATATGGTCATTACGAGTTCGTAGTAATGCCCTTCGGTCTAACCAACGCACCGGCTGTGTTCATGGACCTGATGAACCAGGTGTGTCGTCCTTTCCTGGACAAGTTTGTCATCGTATTCATCGACGATATACTTGTCTATTCCAGAAGTGAGGAAGATCACAAACAGCACTTGAGATTGGTGTTGGAAACTCTAAGGGTGGAGAAGCTTTACGCGAAGTTCTCCAAGTGCGAATTCTGGATTCGAAAAGTAACCTTCCTAGGTCACGTGGTAAGCGAAGAAGGCATACACGTGGACCCTTCCAAAATCAAGGCGATAGAGAACTGGTCAGCACCGAAAACACCCACAGAAATACGCCAATTCTTGGATCTCGCTAGCTATTATCGCAGATTTATTCAGAACTTCTCCAGAATTGCCAAACCCTTAACCTCTCTGACTCAGAAAGGTGTACCTTTCTGTTGGAATGAAAAGCAAGACTCTGTGTCCAGACTTTGAAACAGGCCCTATGCAGCGCACCTGTCCTGTCTCTGCCCGAAGGGACGGAGGATTTCGTTGTTTACTGCGATGCATCCAATCAGGGCCTAGGTTGCGTGCTCATGCAGCGAGGAAAAGTTATCGCTTATGCCTCGAGACAGCTGAAAGCACACGAAGTCAACTACACAACGCATGACCTGGAGTTGGGAGCGGTGGTCTTCGCACTGAAGATATGGAGACATTATCTCTACGGAACCAAGTGCACTATCTTCACCGACCATAAAAGTTTGCAAAATATCTTCGATCAAAAGGAGCTGAACATGAGACAACGGCGATGGGTTGAGCTACTCAGCGATTACGAGTGCGAAATCCGCTACCATCCCGGCAAGGCCAATGTGGTGGCAGATGCCCTTAGCCAAAAAGAGCACTCAGGTCACAGAGTGAAGGCACTAACTATGACTATCAATTCCCATTTATCAACGCAAATCAAGGAGGCTCAGCTAGAAGCCTTAAAACCAGAGAACGTCACGGATGAAGCCTTAAGAGGAATGGAAAAGAACCTAGAAATCAAGGAAAACGAAGTCTATTATTTCATGGACCGGATCTGGAACCCGAAATTCGGGGGTTACAGAGAGCTCGTCATGAATGAAGCTCACAAGACCAGATACTCCGTTCACCCAGGTTCGAACAAGATGTACCTCGATCTCAAGAAGTTATATTGGTGGCCAAACATGAAAGCGGAGATCGCTACATTCGTGGGCAAGTGTCTGACTTGCGCCAAAGTGAAGATCGAATATCAGAAACCCTCAGGTCTGCTTCAACAGCTAGAAATTCCCGAATGGAAGTGGGAGAAGATTACTATGGATTTCATCACCAAATTACCCAAATCTCCGAGTGGGCACGATGCCATCTGGGTGATAGTCGACCGTCTGACTAAATCCGCTCACTTCCTGCCTATCAAAGAAACCTTCAAGATGGAGAGACTTACACGAATCTACATCCAAGAGATAGTCCGACTGCACGGCGTGCTTGTGTCCATTATCTCCGATCGAGATAGCAGGTTCACATCGAGATTCTGGCAGTCACTACAGAAGGCTCTTGGAACTAAGCTGGACATGAGTACAGCTTATCATCCCCAGACAGACGATCAGAGTGAGAGAACTATCCAGACCCTAGAGGACATGCTGAGAGCGTGTGTTATCGATTTTCGGAAAGTCGTGGGACACCCATTTACCCTTAGTCGAGTTCTCCTACAACAACAGCTACCATACTAGCATCAGGGTTGCGCCTTTCGAAGCCCTCTATGGCCGCAAGTGCAGATCCCCTCTGTGCTGGGCTAAGGTGGGCGACACGCAGTTAGCCAAGGGACAAGTCCCAGATAGCACTCTCACTAGTCCTGAAATCATTCACGAAACCACAGAAAAGATTGTCCAAATCCGAGAACGATTGAAAGCCTCACGAGATAGACAAAAGAGCTACGCCGACATACGACGAAAACCCTTGGAGTTTCAGGTTGGAGACCGTGTCTTGTTGAAAGTCTCACCCTGGAAAGGCACGATACGCTTTGGAAAGCGTGGAAAACTAAACCCGAGGTACATAGGACCATTCGAGATCCTCCCTAGGATCGGCCCCGTAGCCTACAAACTCCGATTACCTCAAGAGCTAAGTAACATTCATCCCGTCTTCCACGTCTCGAACCTTAAAAAGTGCTTATCCGACGAGACTCTTACTATTCCTCTCGATGAGATTGAAATCAACAAGAATCTAAACTTTGTGGAAGAACCAATCGAAATCATGGATCGAGAGATCAAACGAACGAAACAAAATCCCGATAGTGAAGGTTCGATGGAATGCCAAGCGGGGACCTGATTACACTTGGGAGCGCGAAGATCAGATGAAACAGAAGTATATGCATCTCTTTTCTAATCCATGATCGTATTTCTATATTCGAATTTCGGGACGAAATTCCCTCTAACGGGGGGATGATGTGACAACCCGAAACTTTTGTCCTGTGCAATCGACCTTTATAGCAATATTAAACTCAATTTTTATCACCATTTTACGCTATATAAGGGTCCGTTTAAGTGTTCTAAGCTTGAGTACAGTTAGGAATGAGATTAGGAATGAGTTCACATGTCGTTTAGAAACAAAATCGGGCCATACACCCTCATGAGAGGTGTGTACGGCCGCACACACGGGTGTGCGGCCGCACACCCACTCGCCAGTCGCACATACCTTTATATATATATAAGGGGACCCCTTCACTCATTCCTTTCCTTTGGCTGCACTCTACTTTCTCTCACTACTTTCTCTCTCTAAAAACTTCATTCAAGAACATTCTAAAGGGCTCAAAAAGGTGAACTATCTCATCAATCAGCTCATTATATCGGTAAGACACTTGAATCAAAGCCTAAAACTCATAGTGTTCTTCGTGTTCTTCATCCTTTGAAGGTGTACGGCCGCACACCTTCATAAGGTGGCCGCACACACACTAAACTCTCCAAAGTGAAGAGTTTTGGCCTTCATTTACTAATAGGACTTGGTATTAGCACAAGAACACCTCGAAAACACCTCAAAATCGACATTTCGGACACAAACGAGGAGTGTACGGCCGCACACATCCTCTGTACGGCCGCACACTCCTGTGTGCAACCGCACACACAGTCTGGCCGCACACCCTGGCCGCACACACATACTGATGGTCGTACACTTCCTTTATTCGATCAATTATGGCTCCGACACTTAGTTCCAAGCATTTCCAAGTCCCTAGGGTGGTTTCCCATCGTGTTTTATCATGAAATGCCTTAATCTAATACGTATAATCATTTTTATATGTTAATAGGATCCACTCACATACGAAACATCGGTTGACACTCAACACTCGTAACCAATTGTGCTTTCGGATCCTACGATAAACTGTGAGTTCATACCTCTACGCTTTTATAAGTTTTACAACGTTTTCAGGGGGGGAATACAAGCCAAACATAAAAGTTTTTTTCACAACATAAAAACTAATGGAATTATGATGGTTTTACGTTAAACATTTAGTTACTTTATCCCTTTTGTAGTATGTGGAGCAGAAAGGACGTTTCCTAAACATAATTGCATAGTTTTTCCGAAATGTTCATAAACGTAACTTATCAATCAAACTATAATAGGTATAGTTTGGGGATTTCATTATCAGTTTTCAGAATCAAAACTCCAAGCAAGTCAAACATATAAACTATGATCGATTTTGTTTTTCCATACGAATAACGAGAGTATCTTACTAGATAATTATTTTGTATAATTATTATACTCCACATCGTTTATCAATGATTTCGAACTCGAGAACAACTGAATTACTCGTAAACTAGTTAATACAGGATTGTGAGATTAATCTTCGTTTTTGCCCTTCGGGGCACCAATAAATCCTTTCCGGAAGTATAACCAGAGTCTCCTGGAGGGAGAGCGTGAAATTTGTGAATAGATCTATTCGGGACTGACAATCCCACACCTGCACTGTTAGCTACAGTGGGGCGGGCACGCCCGGTGTGACAAATTTTGTAATCGTACGACGTCCAAAGAAACGTCAAGAAGGTCTCAGGTCAAATTAGCATGGTTATCCGACTCACAATATATATAACTAACCGTTGTTTACACGATATTTTCTTCAATAGTTTTAATTAATTGTTAAAACTATCTATCTACTTACTGGAAGGGAGTCCAGCGATTAAATCCTTGGTTTTATTTGAATAATAAAACTACTTATCTACTGGTGGCAACCAGCGTTTTTCGAATGAAACTTACTCTTATTCAACGAACATGTTAGAAAATATGGGATTTTCTTGGAAAGCATGCATATCTATTTCTAAAGTCAATAACGAATGTTTTCGATACCAAACGATATTTACTTATAGTACAAAGAAATAATGTGTACAAATTCAGTGACTAGTTTCCAATACAATAACATGCTTATGAACTCACCAGCTTTATGCTGACCCGTTTTCAAAACCGCTTGTATTCTCAGGACATCGATAGACAGGTACCTCCGCTCATTTCTGGAGGAGATGGAGCTTCTTGAAGTTCAGTCTTTATCTTTTGTTTCTTCTAAACATAACGATATGTACAAATTATGTTTCCAAACAGATGTAAATATTCTTAAATCAATGTAATGGTTGTGTTTACTTTGATTACTATGATACGATTGTTGTGATACTACACATGACGTCCTCCGCCCCAGAGCGTTTCCGCCTTCGGTTCCGGGGTGTGACATTATGTATAACTTATTAAATATAAAACATAGATATACAAACTATATAAAATCATAAATGTAGATGTTTAATTAATACGACATTACGACTCATATATATGATGCATTTTTGCTCCAACAAAGAGATGTGATGTTTTACTTAAACTTTATATGAATAACTAACACTTAAATATTTGTATGATATTCATTAGGAAAGTCTTGATGCATCAACCTTAATTTTATGAAATACGAGAAGCTAAAATAAAATTAATTGATTGCATAGAATATTAGAACTGAACAATTTAGGGAACATGTTTGGCTGTGTTGTTAGTGAAGCTAACGAAATTGTAGAGAATGTTAGAGATGAACCAAACTTTCCTATAAAACGTCTCATAGAAAAAAAACAATTTGATGAAATTGCAAATATTATTTACATATATATTAAAACCCAACATCTCTATGAACAGTATACTTCTACCGTTTCAGATTTTAACCCCATTAATACGTACAAATTGACTCTTCCGTCCTTCTAAAATTCCAACTGCCTTCTTTCCAAATCCAGTATTCCCATTGCAATCGTTTTCTGTATGTTCTCCAAATCCTTGAACTTCTCCTTCTTCTTTTCCAATCTCTACAAGTCTTCCGACTCAAAAGGTATGTCAATTACAATATCTTTCTCTTTCACATTCGAACACAGTTAGGAAATTGTGAAAATTCTCTAAACTTCTCCTTCTTTGTTTCCAATCTCTGCAACTCTTTCTTCGTTTCCAAGTCTCTGCAACTCCTCCGACTCAAAAGTATGTCAATTGCAATATTTTTCTCTCTCACATACGCACACAGTTATGAAATTGTGAAATAAGTTCACGATTATGATCATGGACTTTCTCCAATCTTTCTGAATTTATTCAAAACATCAACAGAAAAAGGTTTCTTCATATGTAAATATTGGTGATTTCTCCTCCAAGAAGTTACAGTTTCGCACCTAAGTCTTCCGATTCATAAGGTATTTCAATTCAATCTCTTTCTCTTTCATCTTCTGACCATTGACTTTTCCCAATCTTTCTGAATTTGTTCAAAAATATCACCAAAAATTGTCTTCTTCATATGTTAATTTTGTATATTTTGATTCATAAGGTTTATCAAATGCAATCTATTTCTCTGTCTTCAATCCTTCTGATTTTGTTTGTGCAAATTATCATGCTCCCAGTCGGCAACAATACTCGCTTGTGATTCAGAAGATGTGCAGGAATTGTCTCCACTTTTATCAATTAGGGTTCGATTTCTGATTCATAAGGTAAATCTCTTTCTCTATCTCTCTCTCTCTCATACACACATAGTTTGGGTCATTTTTTCACTCTTTCTGAAATAGTGCAAAATTAGTTTTCCTCTGTTACCTTGATTGCCAAAATCTTTCAAAGCCGTTTCACTTCTCCCCTGTATATTACTTTGTAAAATCCTTACTTCAAAATCAGAATTATGCATTTGATAAACTTCCTGATTCTTTGTGTGATCCATCTTTGACTAAATTTGTTGAAAATAAACATCGATCTTCTAAAAAAAACATTTATGACTAATTTTTATTGTTCTTGGGGATATGAAAAATTAAAAAGTAGATTTGAGCAAATAAAATATCTTGAATCATTTTTTTGGATTTTTATTTAGATAAATTAAATATTCTCTTACATTTTCTTCCTATGTATCCTTCTACCCAGGTGAATGGTGAATTGGTGACAAGTGTCGCATTTTGATAAAATTAATAACATTTTAAGACATTTGTCATTATTTCAGAAGGATAAATAAAAATAAAAATAGGAAGATATTTAATTTCTTTTTTATTTAATAGATCAAAGTTAGTTTTTTATTTGATGATGAATAAAAAAATATTGTTTAGATAATTATTTATGGAGTCATATATTTTGCAGGAAATGTTGTTAAATTAAACATATGAAATAGAAACTACTTGAAAATCTATTCAAAATATGGAGTTTAGATTGTAAAGAAGATATGTTTCTAAATATGTTGCTTGCATAAAAGATATTGTTGAATGTATTGATTATGTATAGTAGCATCTCTGGAAAAAAGTTTTTCGAAATTAATATTGTTGAAATTACATCTCCGAATCATGAGTGAAGAAAAATTGAATTTGTTTGTAATTTGAAGTGTTGAAAAATTGTTCCTAGCTTGTCTTGACTATAAAAAGTAATTGATATTTATGTTTCAAAGAATACAAAAAGACGTCGTTTTAGCTGATTTTAGAAGTTTTATTTTTATTATTGTGGATTTCATTTAATTAAAAATCTATTGCTCTTTTCTTTTATAAATTTGTTATATATGTGTATGGTGCATTGTGCAATACAAACAAATGAACATTATTTTATTTTTATTTTTTATCTCACCGTGAGCCTAAAATCAATAGAGATCCGCCATGTAAATAAGCATTGCATACATAAACATTGTGTACCAACATTTTGTTTATGCGAAACCATAATGTGAAACCACTTAAATTAATTTATAATAAAAAAAACAAAAACAAACAAATAAACATTAAAAAAAATAGTTGAATCTCGTACATAAATAACACCAAAGAATTAGAACATTGACATCTTTTCGAAAGCTCAAGCTCAAATATAAATAGTAGGCCATATTTCTTATTTTTTGTTTGCTTCCTTTTCAGCCTGCAAACCAAACAACAAGTTATAATAAATAAAAAAGTAAATTTATTCAAAAACTTATCTACGATATTTTACAGATGGCAAATTCTAATCGGACTCTTATGCATTGGCAAGTAACAAACGTTTCATTTTCCCATCCGTATCCGGATTTTAATTTTTGATGATGAAACTTTTGTTGAATGTCTATGATTATGTTATAATGATAGATGAAGATCAAGAAGGAATGTGTGGTTATGATTTTACCGCTTTGACTACACGATCAAATGCTTCAGGGCCATACTTCTCAATATAACGCTCGACAGACTTCCTTGCATCGAGACTCATCATTTGCAGGACTTTCCGCTGTCCCTCGGGGTATTTTGAGCTCACATGGCTCCCAACCTTGACGTATTTTCTAGCTATATTCGCATATATGTATGCTGCCCCGTTGATTCCAGGTAGCACCAACCACATACAAAACAACAGCTTCAAGTAGGGCCAAAATGGAAGCCTGTTTATTTCCAAAGTTATCAAATTTCAAGTGAATATGAAGCCATACGTAACTTCAAGAAGCATTGAAATTGAATAAATTACCATTGGAGGACTTTCCAAAATGAAAGCTCGAAGAGGGTTATGAACGAATATAAAACCCAATAAGTGAGCCATTGTTGATCATCTTCTGGTGTAGAGCTTTCGAGCGCTAGCATGGATGCATACCTTTTCATAAATTTGTACAATCATAATCATTAGTTCCACATCAAGATAACCATTTTTTTAAAGACCAGATGATTTCGTGTAACATATGTAAAATGCTAACTTACAAGGGGTAAAGAAGCATTACTCCAGGCCTGAATCAAATTATCAAAATCAAAACAAGTTAGTTAAATGATGGTTAGATTTTTCATATTGTTGGAATACAACTCCAAATACATACCCGACTAGCGTGTCCAGATGTCTAGCGATTGTTGCAAGAAGCCCCATTGTTTTTCGTGTTTTCAATGACGTTAACTGGTTTTTGAATTGAAAGAATAAATCATATGCATGATGAATTGTGTATCTTGATGGTTATATAAGTAAGTAGTTCGAATGTCTAAGATGAAGCAAAGCAAAGGATATCTTTTTGGTATAATCTTCTTTTCTTTAGTGAGAAGCAAGAAGGTGGGTGGTGAATCGTAGCCTTGGAATCCCTCCATATTATTCTAAAAGAAAGTTTAAAAAGAATGAACATGAGAGTATGCTCGTTGATACCAAAAATGAGGAATATTACTTCTTGCTATTTAGTTATTCAAAATACGTAGTAGAGGTGTCAATCCTAGGGATCGAAATATGGGTTTGGGTAAAAAGCAATGGCCGGTTTAATCCAATTTTTTTTTTTTTTTTTTTTTGGTTTTCTAAAGAGAAAACTATATTAAAACAATAATATATTTATATACTTATTTAAATTTCATCACAGTTATGAACAGTTTTTATTAAATAATCATATCATTTTCTTCAAGGGAGAGGACACCTGGACACAAGTTTATTTTAAATAATGTACTACTTTCTACCGGATTGTCCATAATTATGGGTTGGTTGAATTTTTGGGCTTAAGTTTTTGTTTATGGACGAGCCCATCAAACACTTTAAGTATTGAAGATGTCACTTGATCTTCACGCCATGTTAAGGACGCCGCCGCCACCAACCACCACATTTGCCGCCATCACCCACCACCTTCACCTCCACCCCACTACCGTTACCATCACCCACTACTACCATCCTTCCATCACCACTATATAGTTTTAAGAGAAAGTAAAATTAAGTAAAAAAAGAAGGGTAATTATATATATATATATATATATATATATATATATATATATATATATATATATATATATGGAAAAGTGAATATACATTACAGCCCTACCTAAGCTTAAGTACTAAACCGTATAAAAATACGTTGTTTTACTATATAAAGATTACGATTAGGTTACCACTTGAAGTTGCAGTTTCATAATGTACACAATAGTTTTGATAAGGAAGCAAGAACGTTGATTATCTTCCTCCTTCGTGACGATGGAAAACAATATTGTTCACTAGGGTGAAGTAAAAACGATAATGAAGGAAAAAAAACAATGATGGTAAACGATAATGGAGGGAAGAAATGTTATTAGGGATGATATATTACCAAGTGAAAACCAAATCGAGTATAACTACTAAGTTAAAACAATATATTTTAAAGGTTTAGTACCTAAGCTTAGGTGGGGCTGTAATATATATTCCCTATCCCCATATATATATATATATATATATATATATATATATATATATATATATATATATATATATATATATATATATATATATATATATATATCACAAGGACCTTAGCAACAGTATCTTTTTGGATTTAAGGTTTTTGCCACAAATATTTGGTTAATTTGACACTTTTAGTCCCTAAAGTCAAAACTTTTACATTTTTGCGTTTTGATAAAGTTTTGTGCCTTTAAGTTTTTGCCACAAATCTTTAGTGACTTTGACACTTTTAGTCCTTGCAGTAGAAACTTTTACATTTTGGAGTTTTTTCCACAAATCTTTAATGAACTTGACATTTTTCGTCCTTCTACTCAAAACTTTTACATTTTGATATAAAAACACAAAAACCCGCCTTTTGAATTTTGCCACCATATTTTTCAAACTTTTGCAACTTTAACATTATTACCACAACAATTTTCAATTTTCTCCACTAGTGTCCCTTCTTTTTGTTGTACAATTTTGACATCTAATTTTAGGGTTGTTGACTTTCTTCTTATTTGTGGTGATTTACAATTTCAGCACATATCTTTTAAAGTTTGCCGATTTTTCCCATATTACCCAAAAAGTGGCATAGCCGCGAGTTCTTTACTAGTATACATTAAATCACAAGGGCCTTAGCAATAGTAACTTTTTGGGCTTTAGGTTTTTATCACAAATCTTTGGTGCATTTAACACTTTTCGCCCTTAAATTCAAAACTTTTACATTTTTGCGTTTTGACTAAATTGGTTTTTGCCACAAATCTTTAGTGAGTTTGACACTTTTAGTCCTTCCAGTCAAAAGTTTTACATTTTTGATGTTTTTGCCACAAATGTTTAATGAATTTGTCACTTTTCGTCCTTGTACTAAATTTTTTTCATTTTGACATAAAAAAAGAAAAAAAAACTCTTTTTGAATTTTGTCACCATATTTTCCCAATTTTGGCAACTTTAACATTATTGCCACAACATTTTTTAATTTTCTTCAACAGTGTCCATTCTTTTGGTTGTACACTTTTGACATCCAATTTTACGGGCTGTCGACTTTCTCTCCTATTTGTGGTGATTAACAATTTCAGCACATATCTTTTAAAGTTTGCCGATTTTTCCCATATTACCCCAAAATCGGCGTAGTCGCGGGCTCTTTACTAGTTATTACATTATTTCAAGAGTAATCAATATACCAATAATCAAGTCTTTAGGCGCAACTGGTGGAATACATCGCATTAACCTTCGAGCATTACTCATACAATAAATTTCAAATAAATTATGAACAGTAAAAGGTTTCAAGCCGCCGAGCTCAATACCAGGTGGTTTCAAGCCGTCTCGGTTTTGCTTCCCCGCTTCTCTTCTACTTCTTCACCGACTCCTTTTTTTCTTCGTCCACTGCCATCGACTCTTCCTCTCTTTCGTCCTTTTCTCAATCCTTCTCTCTGATTTCAATTCCACCGCATCTGTCTCTCGATCCTTCCGTCTTCCACTCCTCATCTGCCATCCGAGAGTTCGTTTATTGGTGTCGTTCGAGCGTCCCCGAATTTCAGATTCATGAAACGCAGTTATGATCAAGAACATCCCTAATAAATACAGGTTTAATTGACCATTCTTTTTATTAATTGTTTTCTTCAGTACATTTATCTGGACTTCTTTTCTGATGTCACATTAGGAATCATCTTTTACCATAGGGCTCACGAAATCAAACCCAACCCTCAAACCTGCAAAAACCCATGCGGCCTAAACCCTAGAAAATAGCAGAAAGATGGGAGGGAAAGGAAAGAAAAGAAGAGAAAAAAAAAATTACAAAGAAGCGCATGGAGTCGGCAAGAATAGATTACCCCCACCACCGGTTCGTTCAGCCAACTCATGTCATATGCCTAGGTTCTGATCCCCTTTTTTTATCAAGTTATATGCATAAATCCACAAATATAAGCAGTTTTAGCTTTTCGCTCTTTATTCCTTTCCTTTTGAGAAAAAATTGTGTTTTTGGTGCACTTACAATGGCGATTTCAGGGTCTGGAAAGTTAACAGTTGACGTTGAAGAGCATAAGAGAGGCGGCAATGGCTGTGGTGGTGGAAATTTAATAGAAAATGTAAGTAATTCTTATGGTCCGGTTGTTTTTGTTGAGCAATTTCTACAATATTGCATAACTTAGCCTAAAAAACATGGCTTGATTTAAAATTTAATGTTGCAAATTCCAAAAATGGTTACATGTTTTGATTTCCAAAGCCAATATACTTTATTCAGTGGTCCAAAATAGATGTGTTTATTCGAGTTTAATGGAAGTCATGGGCACTTTCGAACAATACTTGATATGAAAATCTTGGAATCATGTTTTTTTTTTTTTTTGAAAGAGACCAAAGCCTAGGCAAAACTGGAATCATGTTTACATGGCTTAATGTGTAATGAATAAGCTATAAGCTATGGGTGTTTAATTTTGACTTAATATAGAAAAAACTGGTTAGTAGAGAAAGAAACCTTCTCTGTAGACTGCTTTTCGTTTTACAAATTTGCCCTCATTCTTAACATCTTTTATCCATATAACATTGCTTGATGCCATTTTTTTATACTAACCCAATAACATGTGCATCGAATTAAAAGTGAACAACTTAGAACATTGGTGGAAGTTATTGGTATTTAATCCTTGTGGGACACAATATTTGTGTTTTTTATTTTATTTATTTATTTATTATTATTATTTTTTTTTTTGGAGAAACTTGGTGCATATGAGAAACCTGATTTTGTGGTTTCTGAGTACAAGATTAAAGATACTGATGTCTTTCTCTTTCCATCATTATTTATCTGAATAATGTAAAATTCAATTCGTTTTGATTACTTTCTATGGATAAATGTAAATTTAGCTACATATTATTGAAGTTATTATTCTATATAAATATGTGATTGGTAATCGGTAAATGTGAGCAAATATAAAAGATATCGTAATTTTGACTCAACTTGATTAATATTTTATTTTTTCCAGGTTAAATAAGTAGTATAAAAAGCTTCATGTTAAAAAAAATGCACACAATGGAAATAGAGAAACTAAATTGTCTCCTACTTTTTATGCCTACAAATGTTCATACCCAATAAAATTATGACAAGTGTCATCATTCTATATTTTTTTTAACTAACTCATTAAGACTATATTAGGAATATATTAAATACAATTAAATTGAATGGTGATTTGTCATAATATTAATGGGTATGAATAATTGTAGGCATAAAAGGTAGGAGGTAATTTAATTTCTCAAATTTGAAAAACTCCTAAACATATATATTACTATTGTATGAATATGAACATGCAATTCGACTTTATCCGTTCTTGTTGCCATATTAAAATGTTTTTAGAATATGTATTTTGCATAAATAATTGTAGACAAAAACTTTAGATTTAAATATACAGCTATGAGCCAAATTAGGGAATCTTTAGAGTATTTTAAGTTCGTATGAAAGGGGTTTTATAGCCGCAATGTAAAACGTTACGGCGTCGTTCTACATGATGAAGACTGAGGGACAGCTAAGAGCCAAAACATTGGGAGTGTGGCATGCTTGGAGCCTAACCGATTGGATGAACCATCCTACTGCCGTGTTGCTTTTTGGGCAACCATAGCTAAAAAGTTCTTTAGGTGTTTTACTTGATAATAAATTTGTAACATATATAATTAAATATTAAATTTACAAATACAGTTTTAAAGAGGAAATTGTTTGGGTCTATGATTATAATATGGAGTTAAAACCTATCTCACTAAATAATTTTACTAGGAGAGGGATTGCAAACTAACTATGAATTACTTTAATTTTATATACTTTTTTTAAATTATTATAAAAAATATACACATCTATAATATGAAAAATACTAATTTATCTCTCCTAAAAGAATTGTAACAACTGGTTTAGAATATAATTTAATAAGGCTATTAGATTGTTATTGTATAATTTATTGCGAGACGTTAACTTTTAATACAATGCGATATCGCCTTCAGGTGATTAGAATTGAAAGATAATATTTAAATATACATCAAGCTAGATATTGTCACGAATGTGACCTTCAAGGTGACATTTTCCCTTCAAAATCAAATGTTACTTTTATATATTAATGTAATAAAACTGAGTAATTTAATTACTTACTGATGGATAAT
The DNA here is from genome assembly GCF_052849685.1 of Lactuca virosa. Lineage (NCBI taxonomy): Eukaryota > Viridiplantae > Streptophyta > Magnoliopsida > Asterales > Asteraceae > Lactuca > Lactuca virosa. The sequence continues at coordinate 50,016,686 of NC_136433.1, forward strand.
AATATAAGATCTACATTAAAACAATTTAGTGTGTGGTTAATATATTTAAGTTAAGCAAAAAATGTTGAGCTTACGACATAAGTCAATCTCTTAAATTCTAACTATTTAAACAAGTTGAGACCTAACTGTATATAGATTGATTACGACGTTTTTGTGTCCATATTTGCCTGTATAAGATATGAATGTAAAATGTCTATTTCATTAGAAACCATATTCAAGAATAATGCACAAATCTGCACATTTTCTTATACTGAATAAAAAAATAAGGATATAACGTACTGATAATAGTAATTTATAATCTAAATCAAACATTATTTAATATTAGGTATTTGTATATGAAGAAAGATAATTATAATCTAAATCAATCATGAACTCTAATACATATGTAGATTTTGAATATCAATTTACATGCATAGCCAAACTAATTGAATAATACTACATGCATCTACCAAAAAATTAAAACAAGATTATTGATCGGAAATAGTAGCAGGAGCTTTTGAATTTATAATGTATCGAGTTTGTACCTTTCAATTAAATAAATACAATGAATATTGAATAATTAACATGAGAGAGAATACACGGTCATATACAAGCGAGTAATATTAACAAGATTTACAACATGATATATATACACATATATATACGCGATCGTGAATCAGATGATGGACGATAAGTTGTAGCCATACTCGTACGTGTTCATGGGCACAAATGGTTCATCGTGGATATATGAAGATTGATCAATGTCTAGGAGCCAAGACTCAAGGTTCTTGAGTTGAATCTCATCCACATAATCCAGGCCATGATCTTGCGGCCACTGTACTCCTAACTCTTCAGTCGAACAATAACTATAATCAGACGCTATATATGTGCTATTTGAATTGGGGTCTAGGCTATCATAGTCATCAATATGGATCACTTGAGTTGGTTCTGATGAAACCACATGCATAGCGGAAGGAGGAGAGAAAGAAGAGACGTTTGATGACAACCCTAAATCTTCAGATGAACAATAACTGTAATCAAACGACATCAACGTGTTATCCAAACTTTGATCGGTGCTAAGATCTAGACTATGATCAGGGCTACCATAGTCATCAATATGGATCACATGAGGTGGTTGTGTTGACACCATAGCCACAGTGGTAGGAGGAGAGAAAGAAGAGATGGATGAAGATGAAGAACCGTTGCCTGTGACCTTTTGAACGAGGGTCTTGAAGTTTGATGAGTGAGTTATGTAAACCTTTGGTTTTAGAACTTTTACACGGCTGTTGAATTGATGGTTTGGTTCTTTTTTGGAGATTTTGAGGGAGGGTCGGATGATAGGTTTGCCCATTGTTAGTATTTTGCTTTGGAAAGATCAAACAAGTGTTGATTATTACGGAGGAATCAAAGAGGTATATGTATTGAGGTGAAATATGAAAGGAGACAAATGTGAAGATATTTAAAAGATGCTTATAATGATGGTTTTTCAACACAAAGGTTTGCAAATAGCATTCAATATTCACTAATTTTGAGTCAAAACCTTTGCCCAACTACTTGGATACCTTTTACCTTTGAAAAAAATATCACAATCATTCCAAAATTAAACTAAAGTATTTTGGTAAACCAAATATAATATCACTGCAATTGAACATGAAGATGCCTCATCCGGATGTTTTGTAAAACTAATCATGATAAATATCAGTTTGATAAAATTGGTATTTGTAGGTAAACGTAAAAAACTGTCAAACTATTAATTATATATCACTTTATCAAGAATTTCAAATTAGTTAATTATGGTTACTAAGTGTAACAACAACTTGTTTAAAAACGCCCATCTAACTCTAAGAATCTCATCATATACTTACACCGGGGGACTTTGTTGTTAAACATAGTAACATACATCGCCTTCTTGTATTGTTCTTGGTAATGAAAAATATGTTTTGTCTATCCCAATTTGCACTTTACAATTATGCAAAAACGAAGGGTTTATTGACATGGAGGTGAAGTACTTAGGGGTATGTCGGTTTGCTTACATTCTCGAGAGGGTATGTCGGTTTGCTTACAATCTCGAGACTACAACAAATGCAACCTTGTCGAGGGAGATTTGTCGGGTGGATAGCCTTAATTGTCGCCTAGAAAGCTTTTGGAGGCGAATAATTGTTTGAATAGTGTTTGCCTTGACAAGAGCATCGGTTATAGGTCTTTTTTGTGGGCGACTTCTTGTCACAGCTATATGTCCTTTTTCTGACATATCATCGCCATAAAGTTGCCGTCAATATTCTTTTATTTTTAAAATTTCTTTTGATAAATAATTATCTCGGACAACTTGTACCATATGTAAGGTTGGAGGGTATTCAACCCTCACAACTCACTTAATCCATTATTTACATCAACTTCACATCAATATTTTTCTCTTTTTTTTTCTATTTTTCTCATCCCACAACAAATGGAAATTCATCTTTCTCATCATTTTCAACTCACTCAATTTGTTTATTTTTAAATAAATCCAAACTAACTAAAAAAGACAAAACTAATTCACAAAATACTAAAAACATACAAAAACTAATTACAAACAAACAAAAGCTAATTAAAAACATACAAAACTATTTTATATAAGTATTTATGCAAGAAGTACAAGTAACCACAACATAGATAAAGTAGAGAGAATATATATATATATATATATATATATATATATATATATATATATATATATATATAGAGAGAGAGAGAGAGAGAGAGAACCACAGGGTTCACTGACCCACTTTTCATCCTAAGCACGATACCTCGCCTTGCTCGGATTCGCCACCTTGGCGATACCACCAGTAGCGTTCGCTATCTGTCGGACCCCGCAACCAGCACTGTCCACCCTAAGCTATTAACAAAAAAAATGGAGAATACTATAATTTGATAGAATTTTCAATATATAATGTATTGATAAGAAAAAAATATAAATACTTTGTTGAAATAGAACGAAATGAAAGTAGGATATTATTTTCCTTATTAAGCCATTTATCAGATAGTTCAAGTCGCAGCATCTTCGACAAAAAATGTAGTCACCGCAACAAGCAAGACAAGAACTAACCATTAAAGTTGAAAGCCATATGGTGATAAGCAACCTAGTACTAAATGTTGAGTAGTGGAGATTGATCTAAATGCGAAGTTTCCCGATCAAAGCTTTGCCCGAGAGCGAGGTTTTATGGAAAAGTTGTTGTTGCAAGCTTCGGCCAAGAGCGAAGTTTAGAAAAATCGAAGCAATAGGCGAATCTTCAAGAGTGAGTCTCAAGAGCGAAATTTCATACAAGAGCCAAAGTGCAAACTCAGTCAATACTCAATAGAACCTCGGTTGATGTTTGAAAAGTGAAGTATTAGGTTATGATTGAGAAGTAAAATTAGAGTCTGACAGCAATGCTAAGCACCAATCCACATCCTCTTCTTCTCTATTCGCACACCAAACTACAACCTTGTTTTTTCTGCTACGATCTCTGGCCTAAGTAGCTTGGGGACTAAGTTTGATATCATGGGTCATATTATGTCTGTGATGTCATAGGCCTATGGGACCAAATAAATTAGGTCAAAACACTTACTATAAATAGATCTCTCACTATGATTGTAACCCCAATGTAGAAAGCATGCATTGAAAATTATTTAATAATCTGTCTCTGGTTCGTTTATGGATGTAGCTTGATCAATTTAATCAGTTGAAGCACGTTAAATACTTATGTTGTTTATTGTTCTTCGCATCTTTATTATCATGTTTGCATTTATCTGATAATATGGGTGAGTACCAAAAGGAGTTTCTGATTATTTTGCTAGGAATAGGATCATATTATGTTGAATACGGTTCCACAAATACCTCATCATAATGGAGTAGCTAAGAGGATAAACATGACGCTGAATAAAAGGGAAAATGGCATGGGAGTACAAACAAGATTGGTGAAGATATTTCAGGCATATGTAGTCAACATTGCAACCAACTTAATCAACTAAGGACCTTCGGTCCCCATAGGGTGCAAGGATGTGGATAGAGACAAGATAGATGCGTATGTAAATAAGTGATTTTCTATCGGATACATTGTGGATGACATGTGGTACCGCTTCTGGGGATAATCACAACGGTTATCTAAAGTCAGAATGTGATATTTAATGAAAATTCTCTTTATAAAGATGATATTAATGCTACATTTAGCCGAAGAAAGAAATACGAAAGCATAGGCCAATTGATATTTGATGGGAATTTTCATAACTGGGCATACATATGTTCGAGCATAAACATCTATCTTCACTTATGAATATAGTTTATTTTCATGTGGTTTTGTGGATAGGTCGTATAATTTGGTTATATGTTGAACCCACCCCATGATCCTAGATAGTTATTTTATGGCTATTTGCAATAAGTATTTCCAGTCGACGACTTGTGTAATGCCCGCAACTTCAGGCTAGACAATTAAAATATAATAAGTGATAATTATTATAAATTAAACCCTTGATCAGGGAGATTTCTAGTCTTGCACGTTGCAGACTACATATTATAAGTCTTGTTGGGATTTTATTGATAAGCGATAAAACAAAATTTTGATAGAAGGTTATTTGGGATAAATAATATTAGCCAAAGTTGTATTAGGTGTAACAAGGATTCCGTACATATAAAGAACTCTGAAATCCGACTTCGTATGAAGAAGTTATGCTTCTTCGAAGTTTTGTGATTAAACCGACATGGCTATGAGTATCGTAAAAAGTGATTTTTGATAGATTGCTTATTAGCCTATGCTAAACTAAAGTTGTAGTAACCATAAAACTGAGAGCTTTCATATAGATAACGTCCAAATCTAACTTCGTATGAGGAAGTTATGATTTTTCGAAGTTTCAGCACAACAATACGGTGTAACAACCAGAATCAAAAAGACCAAGAAAAGAAAGGAAAGGCTCTAAGTCAAGAGTCAACTCGTTGAGTCCAGGGAGGAACTCGACGAGTCGGAGTGGGATCCGGGGCATAGAGTAAGTGACCGACTCGGCGAGTCGGCTAGTGGACTCGGCGAGTCTGGTCTGGGCGAGAAAAACCCTAATCCCGGGGGTTGTGCCCTATTTAAAGAACATTACATGCCTTCCCCAGCCTCTTTACTCCCCTTTTGAGATCCAGAAACCCTAAATCGTGAGTGAGAGCCCTTGGAAGCAATTTAGAGCCTAGATAAGTGATTTTGGTGGAAAGGGGCTTGAAGATCAAGAGGCTTGCTGCAAAGGAGTGGTGTAGATCCGGGATCTACTTCAGTTGGAGCATATATTGGAGGTAATAAGCTGTTTCTTTGGCTTTATTGCAAATAGATCTATCTTATGTTTGAGATTTGGGGCATTTTGGGCATGATTGAGATCTATGTCGAGTTAGAGGCCTAGATCTAAGGTTGCTACCTCAGATCTAGACTTGTGATGGTCCAGAAGGTCATAAAGTTCATGTCAATAAGTTGTTGGTGAATCCCCTTTGTCTTAAACCCTAGCCCTTGAGTGTTTTGGGCCTTTAGCTCCTTGGTTTCACGTAAAGTTTGCAACTTTATGTGGGGGATAGACTGTAGAAGAGTGGATCTATGGATTGGAGCCCCTGCATGGCTCGAAAAGCCACTGTATGGATTGAGAACTGGAGAGACTCAGAGAGTCACACGGGTGTACTCGACGAGTTGTATGAATATGTTCATGGACTCGGCGAGTTGGAAGAACAACTCGGCGAGTCTGTTGAAGATTGCCTAGGACTCGGCGAGTCTGTTCTTGGACTCGACGAGTCAGGTCGCAGAACCCCCAACCTCTTCTGGTTAAGACGCAGATCAGTGAGTTGAGTGGTGACTCAGTGAGTTGGACAGGATGGGACTCAGAGATCGTTGAACTCGACGAGTCCTGGGGTGACTCGGCGAGTTGGGTCGTATTTTGAGCGCTTCTGAGTTTAAGGACTCGTCGAGTCTTCGGGTTGACTCGGCGACTCGAGTCAACTGGAAGGTTGACTTTGACCAGGACTTTGACTTTAACCAGGGTTGACTTAGTTTGACTTCTAGAGTTCAGTTTGGAGCTAAGTGTTTTATTGATATTAGTAGCTCGGGGAGCTAGTGGAGCAGCGATTCAGAAACTGGTCGGACAGCAGCCAGAGGGTTATCAGCAAAGTTCAGCAGTGCGAGGTGAGTCTCCTCACTGTTTGTATGGGTCTACGGCCACAATGCCGACCCATTTAGTTTATGTATGGTAGGAAGACCCAGGGGTTAGCCCTAGGCATTATGCATGAAAGACCAGGAGGAGGCTCCTGGCACACAGTATGTTATTATGAATGGTAGGAAGACCCGGGGGTTAGCCCTAGGCATTATGCATGAAAGACCAGGAGGAGGCTCCTGGCACACAGTACGTTATTATGTATGATAGGAAGACCTGGGGGTTAGCCCTAGGCAATATGTATGAAAGACCAGGAGGTGGCTCCTGGCGCACTGTATGCTATCATGAATAAAAGGCCAGGAGGTGGCTCCTGGCACACTATATGCGGAGTAACCTAGTAGAGTAGTATGTATAGTTGTCTTTGTGATACTTGCATGAAAGACCAGGGGGTGGCCCTTGGCACTTGTCTGTAAGACCCAGGGAGTGGCCCCAGGCTTGACCAGGAAGACCACGTGCGGCCCGTGGCATAACCGCAAGACTATGTTTGGCACATAGCACCTTAGCAAGACTATGTTTGGCACATAGCACCTTACTTGATTATGGATATGTTGGTTATGAATGGCTCTTGGCTATGTATGGCATGTATGGATCAGTTGGTTTGTATGGTATGTGGTATCTGGGGAACTCACTAAGCTTCGTGCTTACGGTTTTCAGTTTTGGTTTCAGGTACTTTGTTTTCAAGGAAAGGAGCCAGTTCGATCGCAGCGCATCACACTATGTTTTCCGCACATGAGATCTTTGGGATCACACTCTGATATGGTTTTATGATAATATGTTTTGATTACTGACACTTTGGCTTAACACGAGATATTATTATGAATGTTTTATACTGATGGTTTATGTAATAACTTATTTAAAAATGAAATTTTTGGCCTTGAATTTTGGGATGTTACAAGTTGGTATCAGAGCCCTGGTTTGAGGGATTCAGACACACCCTCGGGGGTGTCTGGACTCAAATCGAGGGATTAAAAGCTTTTTACAAGAAAATGGTTTTCTAAAAGATAAGTTAAAGGAGTTTTGAGAAAGAACAAAGTGTGTGATGTGTGCGACCGACCGAGCTCAAGTAAGTATTCCCCAAAGTACCCATACAAGTTTATGTTATGTTTATCAGCTTTAGTAGAACAGCATGCTAGAATAGGACTAAGGATCTAGGAATGATGCCTTATGTGCCTGCTTTATGTGTTTCAGCTTATGAGAATTACATGCTAGTATTGAGTAGACAGCAGTAGGATAGCCTGTTTAGGTTATACCTGATAGTATGAGCTTAGCATTGTATGCTGGTGCAGTTTCCTGTTATGAGGATAGGATTGCTTGAGATCGTTCCCTTTGTCTGAATGCTGCTTGCTTTGTGCTTTGTGGGACTCTGAGTGATGGGAGTTAGCCATTAGGTGAATACGTCACGTCACATGTGATCAGGATTGAATAATCTCAGAGTGTTGGATTTGGCCCTATTGCGCAGCTCTCGTTTGAGTCTAACCGTTGTAGGGACGAGCCTTTTACTCGAAGGATTATCTGAGCCTCGTCACATGTGATGGTATTCAGGTGATAACTAATTGGCATTACAAGGAGGCCTTCAGCAGCTGAGGACTGGTTTGGGTAGAGTCAGAGATTTCCCTAGGGCAAGCCTAGGATGAGAGTAGCAGAGATCAGTAGTTGTGAAAGGGACTTGGTGAAGTTAAAGCAACCCTTGAGGAAAGTACGGATAGATGTGGAAGGTAGTATGGGCCCATACTACTGGAAGCAGAGGATCCGTACTCGAGTCAAGGAGGGCCGAGATGGAACCAGGAATCTTGGATAATGTGTGAGACCTCTCGGGGTATGTTTTGATCCGGACATTTATGTGTTTATCTCCAGTATGGTGACCACGCGACATGGAGCAGGAGGCTCAGGATCTGGATCAGGATCGGGCTCGGGCGCGGGATCCGAGCAAGTTGATGATGGGTTACGCGAGTTCATCGCGTCTGAGATTACGAGAGGCATCCTTGAGGCGACCCCGGTCATTTTCGGGTCGATCAAGGAGGGGATCATTGAGCTGATGGAGGATCGCCTCAGAGCGTTCCGGTGTGATATGGCATCCGGCCAGTCAGGATCACGCACACCGTCCTTCAAGGACTTCAGGGGGAGTGGCGCGCTAGACTTCCACTGGGTGAAGGACCCCATTGTTGCCAGAAGATGGATTGCAGACATTGAGTCTGCACAATTGACGAGCTTCTGTCCTGAGGGGTCGAAGGTTCGATTTGCTGCAGGATGCTTGAGGGACAGAGCTAGAGACTGGTGGGAGTCAGTTGATGATTCCTTGGGAGCCTCAGCCATTGAGGCTATGACCTGGTCCGACTTCGTGACCAGGTTTAGGGCGGAGTTTGCGCCGGCTGTGGAGCTTCAGCAGCTGGCCAGGGAGTTCCTAGACATGAGACAGACGACGGAGTCGGTGGCGGAGATTACTGCCAAGTTCCGGGAGAGGGCCTTATTGGTTCCTCAGTATGCAGGGGATGAGGAGATGCGGAGGACCCGCTATCATGAAATGTTGAGAGCTGATATTCGGGAGCATGTTAGCTTCTCGGCATGCCCGACCCTGGACTCTATGATTGCCAGGGCGCGGGAAAGGGAGATTGATTTGGAGCACATTGCGAAGAGGAGGTCAGATCAGACGTATACTTTGAAGGGTCCCGGGAAGAGACCCAAGACTTCAGATCAGCGATTAGTAAGTCGGCAGGTCCAAAGGCAGTGCAGCACGTGCGGGAAACCACACGAGGGAGTTTGTCGTTCTAGGGGTTCAGGCTGCTACAAGTGTGGCAGTGATGGTCACGTCAGCAGGGACTGCCCACAGGGGTCAAGCCCATTATGTTTTCACTGCAATCAGGTGGGACACAAGAAGGCCGACTGCCCGACGGTGAGGGGAGGAGCAGGGAGTGTGTCTGCCCCGACAACTTCGAGGTTTGCGGATGGGTGAGAGGGTAGGGCCTTGCAGTGACAGATGCGGGAGATCTGGATTATAGCAGGGAATGTTGCAGGTACGTATCTATGGCTATTTTCGTACCTATGTGTATTAGGGTTGTTCTTACCCCGGACTCAGGTGATAGTATGTATGAGTTGTCTCTCTGCTTGTATTCGGATTGTACTTTCAGAATTGTCATATGTCAATTGCATACCGGGAACTATTAGTAGCTAGTGTAGGGTCATCCCTCACTTCGGGATCGAAGTGTCCTGTATTATCTCGATTATGACCAAAGCGGTTCAGGAGCGTTGCGTGGAGGTTGGTGGACAAAGTCCATGGAGTAGCCCTCCACCATCATTAGGGTTTGGTGGTTCTAGTCTTGGTACTTGGGATGGCTTTTGGAAGCATCAAGGTAAGTGGTCTATCACTGATGGGGTTGCTCTGAGCATTAGTCTTTCGGACCTTAAAGGCATTAGTTGGAGCTCAGGGGATTATCAGTATCGGGGATGCAGGAGGTGTTCATCTAGTATCCGGTAATCGTACGGTATTTGGAGTGGACTAGTGATGGATCGCTAGCGGCATCAAGGCGATGGTAGTTATCATGCCTTTTGTGCAAGGGAGGAAGGAATGGAAATCCTCGGGTTTCGCAGGCAGGAAAGACTTAGCTGAAGCTAAGTGGGGGAGAAACAATCATGTTATGGGAGCAGAAGCGGTTTTGAAACTAGGATAAGTTTCGCTCTCCTGTCAGGAAGGAAGACGGCCCAGGTGGCTGTATGAATTGAGGACAGTGCGAATTGGAAGTTTGGAAAACTTGCCAATTGTGAGACCTCATTCTCGAGATGTCTGGTAGCAGATTGCAGAGGAATCGGTTGGGAGTTCCAGTTGGGACATGAGTACCACTTGGGGGTACTAGACTGTGCTTGTATGCTCGACTATGGGTTAGTCGTAGCATCCACTAGCAGCCAGTCGGTGTGGAAGGGTGTTGTCAGACTACCGGATGGCCGTAGCATTCACCAGTGGTCAGATAGTAAGAAGAGTGTGGTAAGACTGCGGGGCGGTCCGTAGCAATGGTTAGCAGATAGCGTCGAAGAGTGGTAAGACTGCGGTGTGGCCCGTAGCAATCGTATGTGAGGATAGTTAGACTGCGGTGTGGCCCGTAGCATTAGTTTAGTAAGACTACGGTGTGGCCCGTAGCATTAGTTTAGTAAGACTGCGGTGTGGCCCGTAGCAATCGTATGTGAGTATAGTTAGACTGCGGTGTGGCCCGTAGCATTAGTTTAGTAAGACTGCGGTGTGGCCGTTAGCAATCGTATGTGAGTATAGTTAGACTGCGGTGTGGCCCGTAGCATTAGTTTAGTAAGACTGCGGTGTGGCCCGTAGCAATCGTATGTGAGGATAGTTAGACTGCGGTGTGGCCCGTAGCATTAGTTTAGTAAGACTGCGATGTGGCCCGTAGCATTAGTTTAGTAAGACTGCGGTGTGGCCCGTAGCAATCGTATGTGAGTATAGTTAGGCTGCGGTGTGGCCCGAAGCACTGGTTTAGCAAGACTGAGGGGTGGCCTATAACTTTAGTTGGCTGGCAGCGCAGAAGTGTTGTAAGACTATATGGGTGGCCGTATCATTCACTAGTTGACAGAGCGAGTATAGTAAGACTACGGGGTGGCCCGTAGCATTCGTCGGTCCCTATTCGCTAGTGCGAATGTATCAGGTGTGTGATTCAGTGGCAGGGTTTTTCAGATAGTTAAGTTTAGGACGGGGTAGCCGCCCGGATGTGAGTGGGCCACATTATGATTGGGTCCGGAAGGCGGTAGGCCATTGGGGACCAAGAGTAGCGTAAGACTGCGGGTAAGTCGTGGCATTCATTAGTAGCTTAGTTCGTGGAGTGTGGGCGGGGGCCCGTATCTCCGAGGTGGCATGGGGGAAACCGGTATTCCGGGTAATGGTAGATCAGTTGGGACCAGGGCTGTCTCGGTTCATCCGGTAGGCGGATGGGAGTCAACAGGACTATAGGCAGGAATGATGGTAAGGGATTCGGTGTGAAAAGCCGTGAGCTGATCGGATGATGCTAAGCTGCTCATCGCGGGATCGAATGATCTCAGAGTAAAGGATTTGGCTCGGTGACGTCGTTCTCGTCTGAGCCTTAAACGTAGCAGAGAGGGATCTGCTACCCGAAGGATTGTCTGAATTCTCACGATTGGGTGGAGCTTTCAGTATTGGAGCATTGTATGGGGGTTATTCCGTGAGTATTGGTATGATGGTCGGCACTGGGAGTGGCCGGGATTGCGGTTTCAGCAGAGGATCGGTCCTCGAAGGAAATTGGGAAGGTTGTTGCTTGTGAAAAGTGCCTTAGAAAGGCCAGTGACAGAGTAGGGTAAAAGGGTAAACCCCTTGCGAATCAAGGGTAAGTGTATCAGGAGTATCGGTATGTTTACCGGTTGGATAAAAGTGTTGTACTCGAAGGTAGTAAGTAACGGGTTATTCTAAAGATGACATCTTCAAGGTTTGGATCGGATGGGTGGAGTGTGTACCTTGTGGTAAGTGGCGACCAGATGGTAAGGTAGTTGGCCGTGGCAGACTTCGAGGACGAAGTCTAGTTTAAGTGGGGGAGTGTTGTAACAACCAGAATCAGAAAGACCAAGAAAAGAAAGGAAAGGCTCTAAGTCAAGAGTCAACTCGTCGAGTCCAGGGAGGAACTCGACGAGTCGGAGCGGGATCCGGGGCATAGAGTAAGTGACCGACTCGGCGAGTCGGCTAGTGGACTCGGCGAGTCTGGTCTGGGCGAGAAAAACCCTAATCCCGGGGGTTGTGCCCTATTTAAAGAACATTACATCCCTTCCCCAGCCTCTTTACTCCCCTTTTGAGATCCAGAAACCCTAAATCGTGAGTGAGAGCCCTTGGAAGCAATTTAGAGCCTAGATAAGTGATTTTGGTGGAAAGGGGCTTGAAGATCAAGAGGCTTGCTGCAAAGGAGTGGTGTAGATCCGGGATCTACTTCAGTTGGAGCATATATTGGAGGTAATAAGCTGTTGTTTTGGCTTTATTGCAAATAGATCTATCTTATGTTTGAGATTTGGGGCATTTTGGGCATGATTGAGATCTATGTCGAGTTAGAGGCCTAGATCTAAGGTTGTTACCTCAGATCTAGACTTGTGATGGTCCAAAAGGTCATAAAGTCCATGTCAATAAGTTGTTGGTGAAGCCCCTTTGTCTTAAACCCTAGCCCTTGAGTGTTTTGGGCCTTTAGCTCCTTGGTTTCACGTAAAGTTTACAACTTTATGTGGGGGATAGACTGTAGAAGAGTGGATCTATGGATTGGAGCCCCTGCATGGCTCGAAAAGACACTGTATGGATTGAGAACTGGAGAGACTCGGCGAGTCACATGGGTGTACTCGACGAGTTGTATGAATATGTGCATGGACTCGGCGAGTTGGAAGAACAACTCGGCGAGTCTGTTGAAGATTGCCTAGGACTCGGCGAGTCTGTTCTTGGACTCGACGAGTCAGGTCGCAGAACCCCCAACCTCTTCTGGTTAAGATGCAGATCAGTGAGTTGAGTGGTGACTCAGTGAGTTAGACAGGATGTGACTCAGAGATCGTTGAACTCGACGAGTCCTGGGGTGACTCAGCGAGTTGGGTCGTGTTTTGAGAGCTTCTGAGTTTAAGGACTCGGCGAGTCTTCGGGTTGACTCGGCGACTCGAGTCAACTGGAAGGTTGACTTTGACCAGGACTTTGACTTTAACCAGGGTTGACTTAGTTTGACTTCTAGAGTTCAGTTTGGAGCTAAGTGTTTTATTGATATTAGTAGCTCGGGGAGCTAGTGGAGCAGCGATTCAGAAACTGGTCGGACAGCAGCCAGAGGGTTATCAGCAAAGTTCAGCAGTGCGAGGTGAGTCTCCTCACTGTTTGTATGGGTCTACGGCCACAATTCCGACCCATTTAATTTATGTATGGTAGGAAGACCCGGGGGTTAGCCCTAGGCATTATGCATGAAAGACCAGGAGGAGGCTCCTGGCACACAGTATGTTATTATGAATGGTAGGAAGACCCGGGGGTTAGCCCTAGGCATTATGCATGAAAGACCAGGAGGAGGCTCCTGGCACACAGTACGTTATTATGTATGATAGGAAGACCTGGGGGTTAGCCCTAGGCAATATGTATGAAAGACCAGGAGGTGGCTCATGGCGCACTGTATGCTATCATGAATAAAAGACCAGGAGGTGGCTCCTGGCACACTATATGCGGAGTAGCCTAGTATAGTAGTCTGTATAGTTGTCTTTGTGATACTTGCATGAAAGACCAGGGGGTGGCCCTTGGCACTTGTCTGTAAGACCCAGGGAGTGGCCCCAGGCTTGACCAGGAAGACCACGTGCGGCCCGTGGCATAACCGCAAGACTATGTTTGGCACATAACACCTTAGCAAGACTATGTTTGGCACATAACACCTTACTTGATTATGGATATGTTGGTTATGAATGGCTCTTGGCTATGTATGGCATGTATGGATCAGTTGGTTTGTATGGTATGTAGTATCTGGGGAACTCACTAAGCTTCGTGCTTACGGTTTTCAGTTTTGGTTTCAGGTACTTTGTTTTCAAGGAAAGGAGCCGGTTCGATCGCAGCGCATCACACTATGTTTTCCGCACATGAGATCTTTGGGATCACACTCTGATATGGTTTATGATAATATGTTTTGATTACTGACACTTTGGCTTAACACGAGATATTATTATGAATGTTTTATACTGATGGTTTATGTAATAACTTATTTAAAAATGAAATTTTTGGCCTTGAATTTTGGGATGTTACATACGGACACAAAAATTGAAATTCAAAATCGGTTGAGTTTTAGCCAAACAACCTAAATGAGAGTCGAAGATCTCATAAATAGAATTTCGTCGACATAAAGACAGTCGAGAATGGATGTCGTAAGAAAGAGTTATGATTTTTACACAGAATTTAACAGTCTAAGTCTGTTAAACAATATAACTTTAAAAATAAAGTGAGAACTAACCGACGGAGTCTAAACAAAAGTTGTAGATCTCGTCGATAGCTACGCATGGATATAAATAACATCGAAAATGGAGCTCGTATGAAGAAGATATAATTTTTTGAAAATATGAAAATCACACACGCGTGCTTCTAGAAGCCTCCACGCTGCTCCACCGGTTGAATGCCATGTATCAAAAAGAGATCAACCTACCAAGTCAGGGTGTGGCGTGCTTCAAGTCGGTGTGTGGCGCTCCTATGGAAAATTCATCCTATAAATAGATCAACAACCCTTCTCAATTATCCGCACCATTCCAATCTCTCTCTCTCTCTCTCTCTCTCATTCCCACTCCTTTGGCCCAAAAGTTCTCTAGTATTTAGGATATTTTGGCTGGCTCTGAGTTCCCTGAGAGCCCGACAGTTAGAAGCTATCAAGTCGGAGTTCTGTCAGTTCAATTTCTGGAATTTTGTCAGGAAAATCTCCGTAAGTTAAGCTACACTCATATTGCTTTCAGTGTAACTTATATTTATATTCATAGTCATTGTTATGAATTTTTAAATAAGATTTATTAGTGATTACAAGTCATTATACTAATTGATCTACTTACGGGGGTGATGTATATACTAGATTTAATGAGGTGTTTAAAATGGGATTTCCAAATAGTATACTCTGTATACCAAACGGACTCTACCTTTTATATGATTTTACCTGGTTGCTCCTTAATTGATAGATCTTGATGTAGACATTGGAATTATTGAGGAATTTATACCATCATTAGTCATGAGGAATATTATACAAAGACTTAGTGATAATTAAACCTATGTCACATCAAAGGAAAAGCTAAGTGTTGAAGTGAAGTGTTGCCCAAATTTCCAGTCATCCACTTTAACAATTGATTGCATAATTACTTTAATCTTGGACATAGATATGAAGTATTTAGATAATTAAATGTTATATGTGTTTATTATATGCGATAAAAATGTTTTGTGTTAGATGAAATAATATAAGATGATTTATACATGATTTACCATATATGTGTTTCTATACCTATAGTATATTGGATAGTAAAGGGTTATAGAAAGTAAAATATGATGAGAGGTTATAGCCAATGTGGTATTATTTTACTACTATGGATTGGTCATCTTGTAGGGTATAGAGGATGAGCCACAAACTATTTTAGACAAGTCTGGTAAAACATGGACAAGCTTGCAACATGTAGATGCTATTAAGTCATACACGTGCAGGATTACAACCTATATGTGTTAATCGATCATACATGGGCAAGTTTACAACCTATAGATGTTAATAGATGGTATGCGGGCAAGTATACGACCTATAGGCATTGATGAATCGTGTGCAGATAGGTCTACGACCTGTAGGTGGTATTAAACTATACATGGGTAGGTCCCCAACCTATAGATGTTAAGGAACCTCATACAGACAGGACTACAAATTATATGTATGAATGAATTATTCATGTTGGTTCTTTGTTCACCCCATGGTTGCCTTATTAACACATGTTGCTAAGGAATCCCCTAGGCAACATTATCCACTTCAAGATCCTTTAGGATAGATCCCTGGAGATCATTGGTTTAGGATCAAGGAGTGAGAATAAAAGGAATGGATAATCGGGTTATTTAATTGATGTGAAATATATATGATTTAAAAAATTAATTATATTATTGTGGATTGAAAACCCTATGTGTTCACCAGGCTTCCCAACCTGACCCACTTATTTTCTTTGTATCATAGGAAGCAGTACAAAGGTACATGGATAATGATATTTGGATCTGATGAGAGATTCAGGGAGATGTAGGCTATAATATGAAAAGATGTTGTAAGGCTTGTAATGACTGTGTTTACGCTTATGATTCTTGTATCAGTTATGACATCCCAATTTTTTTAATAATCAATAAAAAATATTTCTTTGGAAATACTTTTTATGGGAAAAAAACTATGCAATATAAATACTTTGTTTTAAAATAAGCATAAATAAAAATGTTTTTTTTTATCGTGAAAATAGGGATGTCAAAACTTTTGTCTAGACCCTAGTCGAAAACACATAATCTGTGACATCCCCGTATTCACGGTTATTTTAAAATTTTTATTTATGTTTATTTTATAATCATTGTATCTTTTTTGAAGAATATGATTGCGGAATTTGTTCCCAAAAATATGATAATTATATTATCAAAGCATTTCCGAAGAAATGTATTTTATTTATATTAAAACATTGCAATGTCATCGTTAATACAGAAACATAAGCATAAACAGATTCATTTACATTCATTTACACTAATGATTTACATCTCTTTTAATCTCTCAATGTAATATATCTCTGCATCGATACCTG
Organism: Lactuca virosa; assembly: GCF_052849685.1. NCBI lineage: Eukaryota > Viridiplantae > Streptophyta > Magnoliopsida > Asterales > Asteraceae > Lactuca > Lactuca virosa. The sequence goes on from NC_136433.1 coordinate 50,033,126, forward strand.
TGATATAAATACACTGAGTGGGTCAGGTTGGGAAACATGGTGAGTATATAGGGTTTTCAACCCACAATAATATAATTATTATGTTTAATCATCAAACAATTAACCTAATTTCCCATCCTCATTATCTTCTTTATTAATAAGGATCTACCCTAAGAATCATCTATTCTTCAATATTTATTCCTAAGGATTTCCCTAAGGAATAGACACGAAGTCCATCGCTTCCAGGGTTAATCTAACAGGCACTAAGTCCATAGTTGCCGATGTTATCTATTAGGCACAACTGCCAATGTTATCTTTTAGGCACTAAGTCCATAGCTGCCACTGTTCATTTATAAGGCACTAAGTCCATAGCTGCTAGGGTTTTTAGAGTACATCTGGTGAACATTTCGTTCACAAACACCTACAGGTTGCGAGCCTGCTAGCGTTCCATTGGACTGTCTAGAATAGTCTGTGGTCGTCATCTATACTCTGCTAGATGACTTGATCAACTTTAAAATCACGGCTTCTCATCATCTTTCACCTCTCATCATCTATATCATCTTTCACCCATATTATCTTTCATCTACCCATCTTTACCCAATATATTTATAGGTATAAAAATACATATACAATCTAAATCAAGTAAAACATGTATAAATCGTTCATCTAGCATAGATATCAGCAACACAAATAATAAGCGCATATAGCATGTATTAATATTAAATATTTCATATATATGCGTAAGATGAAAGTAACTATGCACTCACTTGTTAAAGTGATGATTCGTAATTCGGACAACGCTTCGCTTCTAGAAAATGTATTTTCTGTCGACGTAACCTAGTATTATCATCACTAAGTTTTAGTCTAATGTTTATTGCGACTAATTATTAGTCTAGATTCATCATTAAATCCAAGTCTACTTTAGGATCTATCAAGTCAGGAACAACCAGGTAGGATCATATCGAAGATAGAGTTCGTTTGGTATATGAAGTATACTGTTTGGAAATCGCACTTTAAACACCTCACTAAATCACAGCCTAGACATCATCTCCATAAGTAGAGCAATCAGTATAACGACTTGAGATCACTGATAAATCTTGTTTATAGATTTATAATAACGATAATGAGCTTAAACATAAGTTATACTTAAAGTATGGTAAGCATACCTCACTTACAAGGGGGGTTTAGCAAGGAATCGGGCTTTGCGCGGGCAGAACTTCTGAGTTGAAAGCTATTCTTTTCGGGGCCTTCTGGCGCTCCGGGCTTCGCTACTAACACCTAGGAGGTGCTAGATAAGAGCTTAGAGGGTTTGGGGTGTTTGAGAGAGAATTGGATAAAAAGATGTGAGAAAAAGAGTGAAAAAACGTCATCTATTTATAGGCTACCCAGTGCCCATTACGTTGGGCGTACTCAACATTACGCGGGGCGTAATGGGTAAAATAGCAGTACGTTGGGCGTACCTAAGAGGTACGCTGAGTGTAATTTTCCAGCTGTCGCAATCTTGTTCCAAGCCGTGGGGAGGAAGTAGTGGCCCAGATCGTGCCATGTGGCACTTCGAGATTTAATCCAAAAATTAATTATCTTCCAAATTCAGTAACTTTCGCATACGAGCTCCGTTTTTGACGTTATTTATATCCACGCATAGGTAGCGACGTGATATTCAACTTTCGTTTAGACTTCGTCGGCTAATTTTGACTTTATTTTTAAAGTTATATTTTAACAGGCTGAGACAGTTAAAGTCCGTTAAAAATTCATAACTTTGTCATCTGATGTCCGTTTTCGACTGTCTTTATATCGTTGAGCTCCTATTAATGAGATCTTCAATTATCGTTTAGGTTGTGTCGGCTAAAAAAGGATCGATCTAAAATTCGATTTTTGGGTTGTGTACTGATATGCTAAATCTTAGAAAAATCACAACTTCCTCAAATGAAGTCAAACTTGAATGTTCTCTATATGCACGCTCTCGGTTTAACGTATACTACGACTTTCGTTTAGATCTCTAAGGCTAAAAAGTATTTTAACACAAATTTACTTTTTACGATACGCGGAGCCGTGTCGGTTTAATCTCTTATGTTTGGCTTGCTCCCTGACCAGATCAGTCGTCATACTGTATACCATTAAGCCCTCAGTACCAGTCTGGCATGCCCTTCCCGGCCCTCATCTCGTATCTGGAATGCTTTACCATTTAGCCCTCAGTACGAGTCTGGCATACCCTTCCCGACCCTCAGCTCGTATCTGGAATGCTCATGAGCCCTCAGTATGAGTCTGGCATGCCCTCCCTGGCCCTCATGTCATATCTGAATTGCTCCAGGGTTTGTTGGCTACTACACAGAGCAGTACAACCTCAACCCAACCCACACAATATGTCGACATATAATAGATAATAACATACACAGATAATCAGACACTATCACAGGTAGTCCTATAGATCTACCAGACTAGCATACCAAAACTAGCATACATATCTATTCCATACTCAACATATCAACGAATATCAGGTTATCAAACCAATAGGCTGACCTTGGTGCCTTCGACCCGCAAGTACAGTGAGGAAAACTCACTTCACAACTGAACAGAATTGATGAGGCCCAACTCCGAATCTTAGCTCTCTACACAATACCTATATCCACCAAGTGACCAATTCCATCAAATTCCATGATACCCAAAATGCCCTCAAAGTCAAACTTGGTCAAACATGATCAAACTTGGTCAACACAAAGTCAACTGGTCAAACCCACTAAACCACTGAGTCAATCCAGCTGAGTCAACTCAACAAGGGTTGACTCATGCGAGTACGCGAGGCGTAACCTAGAGGTAGCCTCGCATTGACCAGCTTACGGGGTTGCTAACCGAGTACGCGGCGCATACTCCCACAGTCCCACTGTAACATCCCAAAATCCAAGACCAAAAATTTCATTTTTGAATTAAGTAATTTATAAAACAGACTTTTGAAAACATCATCAATTTTATATCATATCATATCATAAACCCATAAGTCACATAACTCAAAACATGTCATAATATAATAATGTCGGAGTACAAAATCCTAAGAATCTCGTGGTGCAGAAAATCATGTGTGATGCGCTGCAATCAAGTCGGCTCCTTTCCCTTCGAAGAAGAAGTACCTGAAACCAAAACTATAAATCGTAAGCACAAAGCTTAGTGAGCTCCCCCATCATACCACATACCATACAAATAACATACCGTCAGGCATACCGGGGGGCCCGACCTACTCCTGTCAGGCTTATCTGGGTGCCCGACCTACCCTGCTGAGCATGCTTGGGTGCTCAACCTACCCATTGTCGGCATACCGGGGTGCCCAACCTACCCTCCGGTTTATTTCAACCGGTTACGGGGACTATTTTACCCCCTACCACTACCACATAATAACATATCATAACCATACTTGTCAGGCATATCTGGGTGTCCGACCTACCCTCCGGTTTATCTCAACCGGCTATGGGGTCTAATTTACCCCTCCTACCACTATCACATAGCATACTAGCACATAAATCATAACATATAGTGGCATACCAGACAATTATCGCAAAGACAATCATCTAACTATCAACACCTACTAGTGGGTCGGCATTGGTGCCTTAGACCCACTTCTATAGGAAGGTAACTCACCTCGATAACTGGAAGTAGTTGCAAAAACTTCGGCTTCGGATATCACCCAAATCAAGCCCCTATACATATAAGATTTCCTTAATTACTCCATTTTACACTTCTAACCCCTCAAGGGTCAACCTTGGTCAAATTCAACGTCCGGTCAAAGTCAAAGTCAAAGTTAACCCCGAGTTGACTCAACTCGTCGAGTCATCTCCTAACTCGTCGAGTTTCCATGCTTCTCAGAATCATGAAATCGTGAGTCAACTCGTCGAGTCCTTCCTCAAACTCGACGAGTTCTTCCCTATAACAGAATTGGGACTTGCACTACAACTCGTCGAGTCCTTCCTTAAACTCGTTGAGTCCTTCAGTCTTCAAAACCTCGAAAACCTTAGCCAACTCGTTGAGTCATCTCCTAGACTCACCGATTTTGCTCAGTAATCAGAAAAGGTTGGGGACCACAATCCAACTCGCCGAGTTGGATGAACAACTCGTCGAGTTCCCTTAGTCTAAATCCATTTAGTCACTTCCAATTGAGTTTAGTGCTTCCAAACCATAGATCTGGTCCCCTAGGGCTGAGATACCACGTAAAGTAGCTAACTTTACGTCCATGCATGGTGTCATGAAGCTAAAAACACCAAAATTAAGCTTCCTAAGAGGTCTAGGACATGGAGAAAGGCCAAGGCTTGACAAAGTTGGCAACTTTAAGTTTCATAAGGCCATGCATGTGTAGATCTGAAGTCATATCTTCATGATATGCTAAAATCCCGAAAATGACTTCAATAAGGGCCAAGAATGACCAAAATACTACCCTAGATGAAGATCTAAGTAATAAAAATCCAAGGTATCAACTTTATATCTCAAATGAACCAGAAATGAGGCCTAACTTCTGGATCTACTCTTCTCCTACACGTCATTGCTCCTTCCTCAAGTATCTTCTTCTTCAAAATCACAAAGAATGCACAAAAGTGGCTCAAAACTTTCAAAAGTGAATAGGGTTTCGTGGCTAGGGTTTGGGACAATGGAGGTTGTAAATTAGGCCAACTTATGAGAGTTAAGGTGTTTAAATAGGGTGCAAAACCCTGAAATTAGGGTTTCATTCTGCCAGGCCTACTCGTCGAGTTGAGGCTCCTCAACTCGTCGAGTAGACTTCTTAACCCGCGTCCCAATCCATCTCTACTCGACGAGTTTGGGGCCTCCAACTCATCGAGTTTCTATAAAAAAAAATGAATAAATTGTGAATTAAATACATACCAGGAACCGGACGTTACACCCACCTACACGGGGCGTAACCTCGCAGACCCCAAAACTTCATTAAGTGCTTAATGGCTTAAGCACTCAAGCCCACACTTCAAATCTATGGTCCAAATGCACCCTAGAGTCATAAAGTCTCCAACTTTATGACTTTACACATCCATAAAGTCCTTAACACAAAGTCTTAATCCAATAAGACCTTTTACAAGATGCATGGGGCAATTCTAGCCATTGGGACCTCATTTTTGGCTTAGGAACCGTCCTAGGGTCTGGAAGGACAGCTCAAAACGACAATAACCAAACATGGACAAAATGGGACTTTTGGGACAAGAAAAGCAACATAAAACTCCCAAAAATGGGATCTAACAACCAAGATATCAAGGTATAGACTTTATACCTTCTGGAGCTTCACAAAAGGGCAAAGATCCCAGATCCACAAGCTTGCTTCCACTTCAAGTCTTCTTGATGCAACTTCTCATTCCTTTAACACACCAAAAACACACTCTTGGGCTCAAAACACACTCTAAGGGGCTAGGATTTTGCAAAAACGTCTCAAAGGGTATGGAGGTTGAAAAGGTGGAGAGAAATGAGCCATAAGGATGCTTAAATACCACTCAAACCCTAAAATTTAGGGTTTCCTCTAGACATTAGTACGCCCAACGTACATAAGTGTATGTCCATCGTACTAGATCGCACCCTAGTACGCTTAGTGTACTCCTCCTGCCCAAAATTCCAATATTGCCACTAGGGCTTCATGGCACCTTCTCTTGGACTTAGGGATCAAAATGCCATATAATAAAATTATAGAGATGAATTTAGAAGTACCTGAACCTCGGGGTGTTACACTATTAGGAACCATAATGATGTGATCTTTGTCCGTCTATCCCTTCCATGCAAGAGTTATGATGTCGTAGTGGATTAATAAGTTAGGTTTTTGACTTTTGGACCTTTTCTAGCCATTGAAAGTCTAAAGGTGGAAACTTTATGACTTAAGTCGATGTTTTGAGTCTAGATCTGAGCTCTGGACAAAGGTTCTTAAGTGATAAAGTACTTAATGGAGAAATAAGATCAGGTCGCGTACGTTGGGCATACGAGGAGTACGTTGTACATACGCAACTGCCATGGACTTTGACTTTGTTGACTTTGTTGACTTTCGTTGACCGTTGACTTTTGACCAAACTTGAGAGTTTTGGACTGATGATTAAGGTTTTACTTGGTTTTGGTGATTAGCGGATTCGCGGGAGCATGCATTACAGAAAGGGAAACGCGTCTCAGTTTTTCGGGTTTCTTCATTTCAGGTGAGTTTTGCCTCATTGTACCTATGGTTCGAAGGCACCAATGTCGGACCACTAGTTTTGGTTATCTTTTAGTAGAGGGATGCCATTAGGATTGTATATGGTCAGGTAGGATAGACTGAGGACTCTTAATCTAGGCTTTCTTGCATGTTCCTTGTTTGGTTGTGACTCTAGAGTATGATCACTTGTCTGGATGTCTATCTCACCTCTGAGTATATATGGTTATGTATTCCTTGGATTGTTGGTGTAACGCCCGTGTTTCGGGGCTAAGCATTATTAGATGATGTAATAGTCTAGGTCAACTATTGTAATTCTTTTTGAAATAATAAAGATGAATTATTTGAGTATTATGTGAATTATGTGCTTATTACTTATTTATAAATGTATAATAAATAAAGGATAAAAATAAGCGTCAAAAATTAAAGTATGAGATAAGCCTGATATCTTTATATAAAGTTGTAGTGGTCGAAACAAGGATTCCGGGGATATAAAGAACGCCGAAATCCGAGTTATAACCAAGAAGTTATGACTCGTCGAAGTTTCGCGACGGAACCGGCACGACACCGGGAAGCGTAAAAAGTGAATTTACGATAGAAGACTTTTTGGCCTTAGTAATCTAAATGAAAGTCGTAGAATATGTTAAACCGAGAACATCCATAAAAAGAACGCCCGAATCTGACTTCGTATGAGGAAGTTATGAATTTTCTAAGATTCGGCATAGCAGTGCACGACCCGAAACTAGAATTTTAGTTCGAGCAGTTTTTGGCCTACGTGACCTAAATGAGAGTTGAATATCTCATTAATAGGAACTCAGCGGTAAAAAGACAGACGAAAACAGAGTCCGTATGAAGGAGTTACGAATTCTTCGCGGTCATTTAACAGTCTAATCTCCTCCTACTGTTAAATTTAAGATTGGTCGAGAATTAGCCGATGGAGTCAAAATGAAAGTTGTAGATCTTATTTTTACCTACGCGTGGATATAAATAACGTAAAAAACGGAGCTCATATGCGAAAGTTACGAATTTTTGAAAATCGGCTGATTTCCACCCTGTGTGCGATGCCACGTGTCAGCACCAGGCTGTGCCTGGCTGTAGCCAGCTGGCTCACGACGTGAGCACCCTTTCTCACGACGTGAATCGGCCCAGACAGCCTATAAATATAGGCGTAAATCACCCCCAAAACACACACCTTTCATACCCTTTCTCTCCCATTACCCCTAAAACCTCTCTTCCATTCCCTAGTACTTCCTAAGTGCTAGAAGCGAGTCCCGGAGAGCCCGAAGGCTCCAAGAAAAAAGAGTTTTTCGGTTTGAAACCCTGCCCGTGCGGAGCCCGGTTTTCAAGTAAACTTCTCGGTTTCGTCAAAGAAGATTATTTTAAGAAGCGAGGTGTTGTCTGAATCACTCCGTATCAGGTGAGTGTATAGTCACTTTCATCTTACACATAGATATGAAGTATTTCATATAAATTATGTGCTATGTGTATATATATGTTATCTGTTTTCCTGTGATGTTTTTTGGATGAAAGATTTATACTTCTTTCTTTCAGATCTGGAACTTTTTCCTTCAGATCTACACTTCCTTATCTCAGATCTAAACTTTTCTTCAGATCTAAATTGTATACTTTGAGATCAATGTTGGATGAAAGATCTGAACTTCTTTCTTTCAGATCTGGAACTTTTTCCTTCAGATCTACACTTCCTTATCTCAGATCTAAACTTTTCTTCAGATCTAAACTGTATACTTTGAGATCTATGTTGGATGAAAGATCTGAACTTATTTCCTTCAGATCTGGAATTTTTCTTCAGATCTAGACCATATATGTATTTTATGCTTTGAAAGTTATGCTGGATAAAAGATGTAAGCTTTATTTTACAGATCTGGACCATGTATGTATTTTATATCTACAAATATGTTGGGTACAATATGGGTAGATAAAATAGTTGGTGTGTGGTGAAATAAAATGATGAGAGGCCTCAATGTTGACGTTGTTCCAGTCATCTAGCGGAGTATGGATGACGACCACGAACTTTTCTAGGAAGTCCAGTGGAACGCTAGCAGGCTCGCAACCTGTAGGTGTTTGTGAACGAAGTGTTCGCCGGTGTACACCATCCCCCCCCCATGGTAGCCTTACGGACACATATGGCTGAGTAATCCCCTTAGCAGTAGTGTCCATCCCGACGAAATTCCTTAGGATAGGTCACTTGTGATAGATGCTTTAGGGACGTAAGGTGAGGATAACGGGAATGGGTAATCGGTTTTAATGATTACTGAAAATAATAAACTTATTTATTGTGGGTTGAAACCCTATATGCTCACCAGGCTCCCCGGCCTGACCCACTCAGTTTCTTGTATTACAGGTAGTGGCAAAAGCATAGTTGGATGACTTGACGAGAGATTATGGAATTGAGGCCAAATTATGTTTTGTGGCCTAAGATGTTTATTTCTTTTTAGTTTATGCTTATGGTCTGTATCGATGATTGACATCCCGATTTTTTGTAATGTAATGAAAATACATTTCTTTAAGAAATGATTTGATAAATTTATATCATATTTTGTTTTGGGAACAAATTCCACAATACTTTTCTTAAGAAGTTACTCTGATCTTTATTAAAAAGCATAAACGAAATCGGTCTTTTCTGGCTGTGAAAATGGGGATGTCACAGTTGGTATTTAGAATGTTGCTATGATGTAGTGATCTGTTAGATATGTATCCTGGTATATAGGATGTTGTTATGCGGTAGTGATTTGTAGATATGCATGCCTACATGTACTTGTTGGTAATCATCTAGTGGAGTGATCTAGGGACTGTGTGTAGTCATGTAGGATAGTCTGAGGACTCTTGATATAGTCTTTCTTGCATGTTCCTTGTTTGGTTGTGGCTCTAGAGTAGGATCATCTGTTCGGGTGGCTATCTCACCTCTGGTTACATATGGTTACGCATTACATGGAGGTTAGTTAGTAGCATGACAGTGTGTCGAGAGAGGACTAGTAGGCAGTAGTGAGTTGTATGATTGATGTTTGCATGTATTCTGTGACTACTTGATCCTTGATTGTTTATATTTTGACATTTGGTGGTAGTGGGTTGAGGCGGTCCTGATTTGTGTTGTAGGCCAAGATACCCGGTGCGAGCCGTATGTAAGTCGTAGGCACGGAGGCTCGGGAAGAGAGGTTGGGTTGAGAAAGCAGGCCAACAAACACCGAGTATTCCATCTCGATGGCTTATTGGGCCCGTTGCATGTTGGCATTCTAGTCCATGGACTGATTGGGCCTCAGCATTTCAGTCCGATGATTGCGGGTCGTTATACATGTTTGTATGTTTATCGTATGGTGTATTTTGGGGGAACTCACTAGCTTTGTGATTACCCAGTTGTTTCTTGTTTCAGGTATCATCTGTCATCATAGGAAGGCGAAGGCGTACTCATTCATCAGTAGCAATAAAGATTTTGCGCTTTAGTATTACTCTGATTTTCATAAATGTATTTGGAATAATCGGTTTTCTTCATAATGGATTTATAATTGGGAAACTTTACTTTAATAAAATGATTTTTTTAGTTGTGAAAATGGGACGTTACAAGTTGGTATCGGAGCCCTGGTTTGAGCGAATTGGAGAAGCACTTGTGTGAATCCAGTCTCAAACTAGGATCTGAGAGTTTTCACAAAACGTTTTTGAAAAAGAATTTATAATAAAAGGGTTGGGCTAGGAACATAGGCTCGGTCTCTTATCATGTTCTTGTTTGATTGTTGGCCTAGCATCGGGAACGTCGACCTTGACTTAAATTTGGTTTTACAGGAAGATGTGTTGTGTATAGTCGGTCGGAGCCCGAACAGAAAAGTGGCTCCCAAAATACCCATACTTGTTATGTTTGCTGAGTACTGATTTTGCTTATATATGGATTGTTAGAAAAGCATGCTAGTGGATAAGGTTCTTTTAGAAACTGTTGGATAGAAGTGCCTGAGTTTGGTATTGCCTTATGGTATTGGGAATTGCTTGCTATATGTTACTTGATTTTGTGATTGCTATGTGTATGTTGATTAGTTGTATATGGTCGGGATTGAATATCCTTATAATGGTCGACTTAGCCTTACTTCATGTTCCTTTTTTAGTTGTGGACTTAGGACAGAGTCGATTACTCGACAGTCTATCTGATCTCGTATTGTGTACAAGAAGCACGCACAAAAGCAACCGGTGGTGGGGGAACGAGGATAATCCTAGGAAGAGTGCCTAGGAAGTTAGTTGTGGCTCGTAGGAGAAGTAGGTGTTATCACACCTAGGAGTGGTCTGTTTTAGTGACTTAGGACCTTAGGATGAATTCTGAATCGATTACGGATAGGTGTGGAAGGTAGTATGGGCCCGTACTACTGAAAGCACATGTTCCGTATGAGGTTAGGGAGGAATCTCGAGGTTACTAAGAAACTAATAGGAGTGTGGCATGGTGTGTTGAGTACTTTGTTTTTGATGTTTGATCTTTCCTTCGTAGATATTCACTATGGAGGCTTTTGAAGGTTCAAGATCAGCAGTTGGTGGCACTAGCAGATCAGCTTTGGGCGAGGAGGAGATCTATGGGATCATTGCTGCCAAAGTGGTCGAGGTGTTCAGGGAGGCAATTCTGGAGTTGTTTGGGTCGGTCAAGACCGCGTTGAACGAGGAGTTTGACCGGCGCTATGTCGTCATCACGCAGATAGCTGTTGTCGCAACCATAACAGCAGTCACCATTGTATGATCTCAGAGTGGCGAGGTGATGCAGTACCGGGATTTCAGTTATACGAAGCCTCCAGAGTTCAGAGGCGATAGGGACTCGAGCATCGCTTCAAGGTGTATTTTAGATGTGGAGGGATGTTTCTTCATGTGATCATGTACCGAGGGCCAGAAAGGTGAAGTTTGCGCTGAATCTTCTTCGTTGGGGTGCGAAGGATTGATGGGAGTTTGTGTCCCAGGGCTTTTCGCAGGCCGAGCGAGCTGCAGTGACTTGGGAGCAGTTTCTGGACATTTTCCGAGCAAAGTATATTCCTCTTGTGGAGCGGGAGCGATTGGATCAGGAGTACCTGGATATGAGACAAAAGACCGAGTTGGTGACAGAGATTACCAAGATGTTCACTGAGAGGGCTTTGTTTTGTCATGAGTTTGCTGCTTTAAAGAAGGCTCAGATGACTCGATACTTGGGCATGATCAAGACGGATATTCGGTAGTTTGTGTCTACCTAGTGATACAGTACCCTTGCTCAGTTTCAGGATGTCGCGAGGAGGCGAGAGATTGAGATAGAGACCCAAATGAAGGAGCAACTTCAGGCTCCGGTTCAGTCCCAGCCTGCAGCAAAGCGGTTTAAGTCTGCCGACCGGAGTTCGGGATTAGCCGAAGGGAGGTGCAGATATTTTGTATGTCACATGTGTGGCGAGGAGGGTCATTTTGGTAAAGATTGCAGGCGGAGCGCGCGGGTTTGTTTCCATTGCGACCAGGAGGGCCACATTATAGATCATTGTCCCTTTCTCGTTTTTGGTGAGGTGTTGGTGTCACAACTAGCCTTTTTGGCTAGGAAATTCCGTCCTCAAGTAAGCAAGTACTATTGTGAGACTTGTGCTAACACTTCTAAGTGTACAATATGAGTTTCTAATGATCCATGAAGTGTTAGAATGAAAACTCCCCAAGTATGTGAAATCTCTCCCAATTCTCCCCAAGTATGTGAAATCTCTCCCAATTCTCTCCAAGTATGTGAAATCTCTCCCACTTCTCTCCAAGTATGTGAAATCTCTCCCAAATCTCTCCAAGTATGTGAAATCTCTCCAAGTATATCGAATCTCTCCCAAATCTCTTCCATATGCGAAATCTCTCCAAGTATGTGAAATCCCTCCAAGTATATCGAATCTCTCCCAAATCTCTCCAAGTATGCGAAATCTCTCCCAAATCTCTCCAAGTATGTGAAATCTCTCCCAAATCTCTCCCATATGTGAAATCTCTCCAAGTATGTGAAATCTCTCCCAAATCTCTCCAAGAATGTGAAATCTCTCCACGTATCTCAAATCTCTCTAAGCACCTTCCTTAGTCGAAAACAGCTCAAAACCGGAAGAGGAAACCCAAAAGGAACATTTTGGTCCGGAACCCTCTTGGTCCGGAACCCTTTTGGTCTGGAACCCTCTAGGTCCGGAACCTTCTTAGTCTGGAATGCCTCCTAAGGAGCCAAGAGAAGCTACATCTTCAGAACCCCCCCTGTTCGGACCCTTCGGTTCTGCTCCGGAAGGTAGCTCCGGATAGTCTCGCTTAAGGCTTGCTTCGGAAGACACCACCTCGCATCCTCGGTCTGGATCCGACCAACTTTGCATCTGACTCCGGAATTGCGAGATTTGCTCCGGAACTTCACTGTTTGCTTCAGAATTTACTCCTTTGCTCCAGAATTTAACTTAGAGCTTCAGAATTTACCCTAGAGCTCCGGAATTCACTATTTAGCTCTGGATTTTGGACTATTCCGGACCTTTTCATTATTTTAGGACATTTTGACGCCGGAAATCACACCAAACTCGTATTTTTCCTATCCTAAACCCCTTAGACCCCTATTTTATGCTAAAATTAATTATTTTAAGCATATTCTTCATAAAAATAAATGGTTGAGATTTAGGAAAACTTTATCCTAAATCAAGAAAAGGACAAAGGGATTGACTTTGTGATTTGATGAAATTCCTCATTTCCCATGCAAATCACGGTATCCCATGCTTTACCCACCAAATATCCATGCATGGACCACCAGATCCCCATGCACCAAAGATTCCTCCCTTTTTCTTATACTCCAAAGCAACGACAATGAAGGAGTTTAGACTCCACTTTCTCTCTCACTTTTCCCATTTTCTCTCAAAACTCATCTTCAAGGCAAGAACAATGATCTTGCTGGAAGGGAAAATGTTCTCAATTTCTCCCTGAAGTTGAAAGGTAAATTCCTCCACCCACCTAATATTTTATTATATTTCAAGATGAATCCATATTATTTTAATATGTGATGATCATCCTTAGGAAAGCATCCCTCCCAGGGAAGTTCCTCATCTCAGCAAGAGTTTAAGCTTGAGATCTTCACTCCATAACTCCAAACAACTCCTCAACCAACTCAAGGTGAGCTTCATACCCCACCTTTTCAATGTTTTAATGTTTTTGGGGGAGAGTACAAGTCAAATCTTGCCTAAATTCTTAAATGATTGCATATATACGTATGTTTGTATGTGTGTGTGAAATATTATTAAATTAATATTTTAGTAATATACTCATGAACGTAGAAATCCTCAATTTCATAACGAACAGAGGATACTTTCTACAAAAGAGCCTCCCAACTATTGGGTGTGTCCAACTTAACCCCTTTATCTATGCTTTCATGTCTAAAGATAAAAGTTATAATAGGGATCTTGATAAGTGGACACCATTTCTAGTAAATTTTTCGAAAATGGAAATTTTGTAACTATTTTGCAAACTATCAGAGAGTATTTTATAAATATTCAATATAAAAGTTTGCGTCAAGAAAATACACAAATAGAGCCTTTATGACAGAAATATTCGCATGCCATAAACTGTTGTCATAAAACCCCCAAGAACATAAGTAATGTTCTATGTGTCATAAAACAGAAAATGCGTGTCATAACCGGCAGTTATAAATTTATACAAATTATAACTTGACACTTTTTCTCTCGACTAAAATGACTTATTTTTCAATAAACGAAAAGGAACGAACACGAGCACCTAGTTAACGAGCACAATCAACGATATGGAACGAGAACGATATTTCTATTCAATAAGTACGAGTTTCATTATTTATGTAACAAATAATGGATCTCGAAAGATTGCTCAAAAGGTTGTTAATATTCTAGTCAGACAAATCTCAAAACTACCTAAATATAAAATATTAGTGTACGTCTAAGTCCTGTAAGGAGTTATAGCCAGAGTCTCCTGGAGGGAGAGCGAGAATTTGTGTATAGATCTATACGGGGTTGACACCCCGCACCTTCGTTGTTCGCTACAGCTAGACAGGCCAGTCTAGGGTGACAAATGTCTTTTCCAAACCGAGGGCGCCTGAGAAACGCCAAAACAGGCACTTCGTCAGATTAGTATGGTTATAACGACTCACTAGAATATGTTATATTAACTAGAAATTTATGTAAGGAAAACCTCATAAATAAACTTTGGCACGTTGTGTTGACTGTCCTACTCGTGATAGGTGATGGTCCGCATTTGTTGTGTTGACTGTCCTTCTTCATCGCGTAGAATGTCTACAATAGCCATGTTGATTCTTTCTCCTACAAGTATCGAGTCGTAATACTGCTATTTTTACAAATTAAAAAGCGTAGGACTCTATGGAAAACGTTTGTAAACGATTTTGATAACGATAAACTAACCCACACATATACATAGTTGGAAACTAGATCTTACAATTATTTTATAGCATAAAATATAGGATTTTCTGGAGAAAACGATTTTTCTACGATTTCGATAACGATAAACTAGAACGCACACACTCAATTTTACTCGATAAGAGGAACAAGATTTTCAACCATATTTCCTTTTTGAAAATAAGGGATTTTTCTTGAAACGGTTGATTGTTACTATTCAAACGAACTATTCTCGGACACAACTCGCTTTTACAAATCACACTACTTTTCAAATCACTCCTTATAAGGATGAATAAAAGTAATGACATGCACACATATATCCATGATTTTCAAGGCAAGACTTCAAACGATTTCATAGAAAATATCGGATTTTCTGAAAGTACAATACGAACGATTCTAAACAAGTGTAAACGATTTTATACACAAAACTACTTATGAACTCACCAACTTTTTAGTTGACGCTTTTCAAAACGACTTGTATTCTCAGGTATCTAGTAAGCAGGTAACAAGGGATGCAGATGCAAGACTATTTAGCTGTAGTTTGGAATTTCTACTTATGTCTCTTTTATGTAACTCGGAGAACAAATACAATATGTAAACAATGTAAGTTTGTTATCTCAATGTATGATGTTTGGATTGCTCTGTTTCATTTATATTCAATTGTTATGATACTGCACAATGAAGTCACCCGCCTCCGGACGTTTCCGCCGTCTGGTCCGGGGGTGTGACAGTTGGACCCTACACCCCTAGCTTGGCAGTTACCCGACGGTCGTCGTGGTACAGAGTGAGTTCTGGGGGTCGAGGTTTGATTTGTCGGTTCTTCTAATTAGTCGGTTTTCGCAGTGTTGGTATTCATCTGTATTTTTTGTTTATGTTTTGAAGTTTAGTTGTAACCTTGGATGATAATCGAATGGAATTGAGTTGTCAGTTCTTCCGTATCAACCCCGAGTTCATAATGACTCAATATAACAACATGTAGTTGTGTCGGGTCGTAACAACCCCCCGGTCCGTATCAACCCCGAGCCCATAATGACTCCATATAATAACTTGTAGCTGTATCGGGTCCATATCAACCCCGAGTCCATAATGACTTCGAGCATAGATCGGCTCCATGCATACGACATACATTCATACAAGCAATAGTTACATAAACACATGCATCTTATATATACAAATTAGTAGGCTGGTATTAGTGCCTTCGACCCACGAGTATTGTAAGAAGACTCACATGAACTACTCAACAGAAGCCCAACAACTACCTCAGCATCAGAACAGCCAGCCCAAACTTCCTACAACCAAACCGAGACCAATCCTTTGTTAAATACTCAATTCAACCCAAGTTTGACCAAAAGTCAAACTGGTCAAAAAGTCAATGGTCAAAGCCAACGTCACGTCATGACCATTTCTTGGTCATGTCGTGAGAATGCAACGACAAAACAATCATGATTCCTAGCACCATCACCTCGCAACACATCATATGTCATGTCGTGAATTTTGGTCAAAAGGCCAAAATCTTCATTATGTGCTTAATCTCTTCACACCAAGGCTCATAACCTCAGATCTAGATCCTAAATAGCTTTATAATTGATGAAGTTTCCAACTTTAGCCATTAGGATGGTCCAAACAACCAAGATCTAGTCTTTAAGTCCCAATGGAACCAATAATGCATCTTTCTTAGCTAAATCCATTAAGTCCAAGTCTCCAACCTTCATATCTGAATCAACATGATGTATAGATGGATAAAGTTTCCAACTTTATCCATAATAATGTCTCAAGCTTTCAAGATCTAAACTTTAATACCTCAAAATGACCAAGATAACTTGCATGGTTGAAAGGGAAGGCAAAAAGATCAAAACTTTTTTAGTCCATGGGGTCCAATAAAACATTCTAAACTGATCAAAAGGTGTTGGAGTCTAGATCTGAAACATACAATGTTCTTGGGACCTAGGAGAGCAATAAAGTTGCAAACTTTATTCCCAACTCTCACTCAAAAACTCATTAAAATGGACCAAAACACCAAATACACTTAAATTCAAGATGAAATGCAATAAAGCTTGGAACTTTATAACTTACAAAGGTTTAGAAGGTAGATAGAAGTTGAGATCTTCAATTACCTAGCTTCAAGGATCAATCTTGCATGGAAACATTGCTCCAAAACCACCAAAAACTCCAAAAAAATAAATGAGATAGGAGATAGGAGGCTCAAATCTTGAAAATGGAGACTAAGGGTTCTCCCAAGAGGTTTTAGATATGATGGAGGCTAAGAAAATACCCTAAAACATGAATCATTACCTTTAAATACCTTGAAAACCCTATAAATTCGTGGGCTTGGCTGCACAGTTCTCACGTTGTGAGAATTACTTCTCACCTCGTGAGAACATGTTTTCACCCAATTTCACTCCAACTTCAAACAATCATAACTTTTTTTCGTTTCAACTCCGTTTTCGGCGATATTTATATGCACGGAAAGGTATTGAGGAGCCTCATAATTCTATTTAATTACATTTTACTTAAAACACACCAAACTAAAATCCTTAATTCATGAAAGAAGTTTGAAACATCACTTTTCCCATTTTACCCTTTGACTCCAGGACGCAAACTAAAGACTTAGATCATATAACCAATATTATCAACATTCAGTAGGGCCTAAACCTTATTCCCTTGAAGTCTGAGGCCTTTACTTGATCCATTTATTGTCCACAATCCTGAAATGAGAAACTTCTCGAAACAGAATGTTACATCGAAAAATCATAATTTCATCATACTAAGTCAAAGTTAGGCGTTCTTCATATGCACACATTCCTATTTACCATTACTACGAATTTTGTTTGGATCATTAAGGCTAATAAGCAACCTATCTCTGATTCATTTTTTTATGACACACGTTGTCGTATTGTTTTGAACGTGAAACTTAGATACATTATAACTTCCTCATACGAAGTTAGATTTAAGTGTTTTTTATATCCATGAAATTTTCATTACGTCCACTACAACTTTCGTTTAGATTATCCTAAATAATCATTTATTTTTAATGTTATTTTATCGCTTAACGATAAAATTTATATTAAGGTTTTCTACAAATATTATATACTCCTAATATTTGTCCACATAACGTGTATACGAGAAATATTCATTAGCTCGTAGCACATATGAAGAACAATTACCCTATTTAACGATTTAATTGTTCGATAAAATGTATAATTATTATAACTATACTCTAAATGTCTAGACTAAAATTACGGGCATTACAATTACATCTCACTTAGAATGATTACATCCCGGAATCATACAACAGCAAAACAACTTTGATTTATGATTCCTAAGTCGCATCACGATCTCCTAGTAAGGAGTTGACTCAATACTTGTTTTCACATAGTACTATCTCAACCAATCATATCATGCTATACACGGAATAATATTTTAGATTCTTTTATGACAGTTTAACAGTCTGCCGACCTAATTTCATAACATTAACTTCATTTGGTTAAGATTTCAATTAAGTGACCTTGTTACGTTAAATTCCTCACATAACCATTTCTCCTAATCCAAAAATGACAAAGTTCACGAACTTAACTATTTTGTGCCCCTTTCGGGTTCGACTTTGTCGGACTACAATAGTTTTCACATTATCACCAACATAAGTATTATCCTATTAAGTCATTTTTTTCCGGCTTATATGGAGTAGTTGGTTATCATGACTCAATATGTACAGTTAAAAAAGTTGAAAAGACAAATATTGACGGAAAAAAAAAAACTCAGTGATCAAATGTGTAAAAATAAAAAATATATGACCATTTTAAATCACTATCTCATTTGAAAATCCAAAACATATATCTTTTATCTTATAGTTTTGTGGTTATTCAGATAATGAAATAAATAGAGATACTTAATGAAGATATATTATGATAGAAAAATATTAGGGAACATATACATAGTCAGATCGAAATTAACTTACAAGAATAATCTATTTTTTCTGAATGACTGTAAAAAGATAATATCTAACATTTTTTCTTTAACTAGTTAAAAGATAAATAGGATTTGTAAGCAAAACAATCCAATCTAATCCACATTTTTAAGCAATTAATACTATGGAAAAAGGTCATTATTTTTCAGTTTTGATGAAGTTAGCTTTCTCAGGAAAAAAAAAAACATTAATTTGAATGACTTTTGTGTCTAAAATTGTACGAACCTAAAATTAAAATAACAATATTACAACTTGACATATAGCTCAGGGACCATTGTTGTTAATACACAAACATGCTTTATTTGTGTAACGGATGAGCAAATTAGGGCAAAATTACTTTGAAAAACACTCCCATCCTCCGATTCGAGGCTACACACAGAGAGAAAAATAAGGAGTGAGAGAGAAAGATGGGATGGATCGGGGAGCAAATCGATTCGGTGAAATCTATGCAGTTCAGACAGCTCCTCACGCAAGCAGTTAGCCTTGGTTCATGATTCTTCTTTCTAAAATTCATTTTTATTTCTTAAGTTAGAAATTGAATAAGTTACATTGTTGTTTGCTTCACTTTGTTAGTGGAATTTCCTTTGATCTATGCGATTCAACGCAAATTTGATATCAATTTCTAGATCTTCATTAGTTCTTCAAATCAGGGCATGGTTTCAACAATTGAATTGTGAAGCGTCTTTTAAATGTTTGGATGTATGTGCATTTACACATCCTAATTTGATCTTGTTGCGTGATGAAACATCTCGTTCCTCTTTAGCACCGTTCTAGAATCAATTTTGAAGTATAAGTTAGCTTTTCATCTGTCACCGCTACACGATCGACGCATGTAATCTTTTGTCACCATGCATTCCTTTTGTTGGTATAGAGTGTTTGGAATGCAAAAAGAATTGCCATTGATGATCACCTATAACTGTCATAAATCGGTGCTGTAGCAACCTAAATATGTGCAGCCTTTATATATATATATATATATATATATATATATATATATATATATATATATATATATATATATATATATATATTTTTAATTCTTGGATCACGATGATATCCTGAATATTGGGTCTTTCATTATCTTCTCCAGGTATGATTGTTACATCAGCATTAATAATATGGAAAGGGCTGATGTGCATAACTGGAAGTGAATCACCTGTTGTTGTTGTGCTTTCTGGAAGTATGGAACCTGGTTTCAAAAGAGTAAGTGACAGAAGTAATAACTTGTTGGCATGCAAATATGTTCTACTTCTAACTTTTTCAAATGTCTTGTAGGGTGATATTTTGTTTCTCCATATGAGTAAGGAACCAATTCGTGCTGGTGAAATTGTGGTGTTCAATGTTGATGTATGCTTCTTAATTATGTCACTTTTTGTTATTTATGTGACTCTAGTAGAACCTATCTTTCAGTTACTAATTCAATAGTGTCTTGAAAGCGTACAATTTACAACCTGACTTAACTATCTCTTGTTGGTTATATACAGGGACGTGAAATTCCAATAGTACATCGAGTTATTAAGGTATGTGTATGCAATGATATTGATGATCTCCAATGATATTTCTGAATATAATATCTAACTACTAATATATATTTTATGTAGGTTCATGAACGTGAAGGTAGTGGAGAAGTTGATGTCCTCACAAAAGGTACTTTGTAGTTTGTATATTCTACTCATAAATATTGATTTTACAGTTGCAAGTATTACAAGCAAAGTGTCATTTAATCAAATCTGAATCACACTACTTGCTTATCAACTTATCATTCAATGGCAATTCTGTAATTTCAGGAGACAACAATTTTGGAGATGACAGGCTTCTGTATGCTGAAGGCCAGATGTGGTTGCAAAGACATCATATTATGGGGAGAGCTGTTGGGTAAATATAAAACTTTCAACTTTTTGTTTATTCAACCCCAAATACTTAAATCTTTATAAAATACATGAACTTGGTGTTTTTTTGCAGGTTTTTGCCTTATGTGGGTTGGGTGACAATTATAATGACAGAACAGCCCATCATCAAGGTTCAATTTAATACATGAATCTGTTTATTATGGCATTCTTTTTGGAGTGTAAACAAGATTTTTACTGATTTTTTTTTTTTTTTTTTTTGTATGCAGTATATTCTAATAGGTGCTCTGGGGCTGCTTGTAATAACTTCTAAAGAGTAGTAGCAAAGGTTGTTTGACCATGTTTGTAGACCAGTACTTTTTATGATTTGTGGACAGATATAGCTTCAATATAAACTATTTTACCCTATTACAACTAAGGGGGTGACTGTTGATTCAACTCATACAAAGATATGCTTCTAGAATCCTTCAAATGAGTCAAAGTTTCGGATAAAATTTAATTTGATTTTGATTTTTTGTTTAAATTTATCATCTTATACTTTTAAGGAGACAATTTATAACATGTTTCGACTTTCTATTGATCAAAAGTCATAGCTCCAATTACGATGGTTCAATTTCATGAAAATAAAAAAGCCAATGTGAACTCAAATATTTTATAACATGTTTCCACTTTTAAAGATCTTGATGTATAAAAATTGAAAATTTTATACTATGGCTGTTGAGATTTGAACCTTTAATTGATTGTGGATTATGGATGTGTGCCATTGCTGCTACTTATTCAAATATGGGAGAGCATTAGTAAATGAATATAGTCAAGTTCAAATGAGAACTCAAATATTTTATGAAAATCCAAGAAATCTATCATGGCCTCTGGATTAAACTCATCTAACGGCCGTGATTTGTAGGGACCCGTCATTTTGTAGCAGTCTAACCATTTTGTATGCGTCTATAAATCACAACCGTCAGATGAGTTTGGATGATATTGATCCAAGGGCCGTGACAAGTCCTCTACTCGTGAATGATAAAATGTTTTGATTAAAAATGTGATAAGAATTTGAAAAAGGATTACAAATAAAGAAAAAATGCTTATGAAAAATAAATGCATCACTTAACAATTTATCTCACGACTTACTTTTGAGGGACCTAAACCGAGTAATAAATCGATTTGGACCAATAATACGAAAAATAAGAATTCAATGGACTAAACTTTACATTGATATATAGTCTAGGGACGAAATTTGTAGTTTACTCAAACAATGAATCATCCCCCTATAACTTGGAATGATTCTTTATGATTGGATTTGGAGGCAAGGCGTTTAATTTTCCGGAGTGCTTATGATCAGATGGAGAGAGTGATCTCTTTCCTGATGATCTGAATCCGAGGAACGGAATTCTCCTCAAATTGGAAATCTGTGTATTTCTGATGGATTTCACGGATTCTTCCACCACCTCCACCACAACTATTCCACGGCCACCGCCACCGCCAGCGGCATCGTCTGAATCATCCCTTCTTCTATCTGACTCCACTCTCCAAAATGCTTCCTCACAGGTACTCTCCGCCTCATATTATTACAATGCAATTGATGACATAGATCAATCCTTTTTCTCATCATTTCGAATTTTGATGCGGGTTACATATTCGATAAATCTTTGTTTTCGTTTATCTATATTGCATTTAGTCGATGAGGAGGAAAGTTTTGCAACATTCATTGTAATCGTTGTTATCATCTATTCGTGTTTATTAATTGAAACATAAATTCGATGATACATAAGGAATGTTCAACAACAGTTGTATTCTAAGTTTGTTCTTCAATTACCTTCTCCAGCTGCTTACCCTAATCTACTTTTATTCTTCATCATTGTCGTATAATTACTACTTGTATACATTTTCGTTTGCTTCTCAATTTGCACCTTTTGTAGGAAGATCATCATGTAGCAGCCATAACAGAAGAACACGAAGTAACCTGCTGGGGATGTGGATTATGCCTTATTCTTTCACCCTATACTCCCATTTTCAAGTGTGGTTGGTGTGGAGCCATATCCGATCACAAAGCAATCAAAAAGGACAACAAGTACATTTGGTGGATACGTTTGAGAGACAGATGCCTTCTCTGTGTTCTCATACTATTCATGTTCTTCATTATAGGTAAAACTCCATACCCTTAACTCATTACTTAACTTACAAACTAATCTGACTACACACAGGTGGTGGTATCTGGGCTATATATCCTGTAATCTTCTCTAAAAGTTACCTTTTTGGCATATTCCATATGAATATAGCAGTTCTTTTATCAATCACCACAATTACCACTTTTGCCCTTTCTGCATTCCGGTCTCCTGGTACACCCCCTCTCATCGCCTGGGGTAGCTACCCTGCAGTTGGAAAAAATGGTCTTGCAGGTTACACCTTTTGTAAATACTGTTCAAAGCCAAAATCCCCTAATTCTCACCATTGTCGATCTTGTGGCATGTGTGTATTAGACATGGATCATCATTGTCCCTTTGTAAGTTTCATCTTAATCCACATACATACATACATACATGAGCTGTTACTAAATGATTATAATTACAGATTGGGAATTGTGTGGGAGCTGGAAATCACCGTGTGTTCATCTATTTCTTGATCTCATCAGTGATAAGTAGTTTCTATGTCTCTCTGATATCTTCATTCACTGCTTTTGGTATATTGCCACCTGTGAGACACATACCTATGGCTGCTTTGAGTGGGCCCGGTGACTACATGTTGATTGTTGCATGGGTTAAGGAAGTTGGGTTTTCGTTTTATGAGTCTGTGGAGTCGTTATCTGTGAGGGGTTTTATTGTCATTTATCTTTGTGTTGCAAGTGTTGCAGTGGAAATAGGGTTGAGTGTGCTTTTGTGGCAGCAGTTGTCTTACATTTATCAAGGGAAAACGTATTTAAGTCTTTTGAGTTCTCGTGGGACAAATCGAACGAGTAAAAAAGATTGTCAGAATTTTGTGAGGTTCTTTGGGTGCCCCTATTCAGCAACTAGATGTCTGTTAGGTTCTTGGAATTCTAGAAAGACTCACAAGAAGTGATCACTTGATATGATGTAAAAGTACAAAAGTTTTTGACTGATGAAAGAGATGAGTTATTCATGCTAGAAAGACTCATGCATTTAATAATCTAAACATTGCATTTGAATTACTAAGTTATTGTTATAAAGTAAACAATACAAGATATATTATACTTCAATATTAATATACATACATTACTAATGTATAATATAATTTATAAAAAATATATATATCTTTATTATACAATATGTTATATAATTATATAGTAATATAATTGAATAATATAATGCAACTTTACTTTCAATATCTTGATTCTTGAATGGAATCACTTGCAAAGCTCATGGTTGCCCTGAGTTCTAATGTTTGATAAAGATAATGAATAAAAAGGAGAATACATGAGTTTCAAACATGGTCCATAACCCAGTCCCTTATGAAAAGGCAGTTGCTCCAACTATATATCAGTTAAGAAAAATAGTAAATTGAAAAGAAAAGAAAACGAGTTATAAATGGGTGGTAAACCGTTGGTTTAAACAATTTTGATTTGTTGAAGTCACTAGGGATAAAAAAATATTGGAACAACTGAATTATATTATAGTAGTTAAAGCTAGAAAATATATCAAAAATTACAAATCATTAATAGCCAATATCAGTCCGGTTTTGTAACCATCCGATCTGATTGACCTTCATTTTGATTCCTTTTTGAAAATCCAAAAATACGGCTGGACAATATTTCTATCAAAAGGACCTCTTTTATTGGTTCTTGTAACTTCAAAAATAATAATTCCTATAACTCCAAAGCACCCTCATGGTCGTTTGGATGACCGCTTTTAAGGCAACGTTTTTTCAATAATGAAATTACAAATTAAAATGATAAGACAAAAATAAGTGATTCCCGATCAACATGTGACAATCACAGATAAGACAAAGAATGGAATCAACATCAACTCCTCTTTTGTCCAAATTAACTCTGGACACACGAATCAAATTCAAAGGGGCTCTCTAAGAAGAAAAAATATTCACTTAAGAAATCAATAGATTTCATTCACTTAAGTTGATGGATATGGATCACACTCTTCATATTTTTTTTTGTAATATCACATGCGATGTAATTCTCTATACTACTTTATTTTTGCTAAGAAATTGTCACCACAAACCACTACATTTTAATTTTCATGTCACATTTTTGTCCCTTTTTCTTTTTTTAATAAATAACTAAAATAATTTTGTAAAACATAACATTTAAGTAATTTGCGGTGAACCTTGGGTGTTAAGTAAATTAAAATAAGACAGCGAATCCCATGGAGGAGGACATGTTTGAGTGTGGGTTTCGGTTTGGTGGAGGGTGTTTGTGTTTTGATTCATTGTTGTAGTTTGTGTAATTGTGTACAGAAAGAAAATTTTGAAATGATGTAAAGAATGATATATTTGCATGTATTTATAGGTTAAAAAAATAAGTAAAATAATTTATTTTAAAAAACTTAATTTTCAACGGTCAAAGTGACTAAACGTGACTGTTGTCTTCTTTTCCACCGACGCCCCTATGTTGCATTTTCGACAAAAATCAACGGGTGGTGGGTGGGGAGGCATTCTTGGTGTGGCCACAACGTCGTGGAGGTCCTAAGCTCCCTCCATGGCGTTTAGACCCATACTAGGTAGCCTTAAAGCAGTGGTGGAGCTATGTGGTTCCAGGGGGTTCCGGGTCACTACTCCGTTTCAGCCTGTCAATGTAAAAAAAATGGTTTATTTATTAAGATGCAACGACTATACATATAAGTGCAACTACTATTTTATTTTTGTCACTAGTACCGAAAGATTTTGCGTCCGCAACTGCCTTAAAGAATCAGTAGGTTCTCTAACTATGATATCAACACTTTACATCCCTTAAGGGTGGATGGTATGGCAAGAAAGATGGGAGGTATCGTCGATACCTCCAAGATGATGATTCTAAGCAGTAGGAGGTATTGTGGTTTATTTTCCAAGAAGCTAAACTAATTCTCTCTCTCTTTCTCTCTCTCTCTCTCTCTCTCATTTTTCTATGTTTTGATTACTTGTACATCATGCATAAAAGCTTGTACCAAACATGTGTGTATATGTTTAATTTGTTTGTGAATTAGTTTTGTATGTTCTTAATTAGTTTGTATTTATTTTAAAATAAAAAAAGTTAAGTGTGTTGAGAACAGTGTTGTAAAACTCGCCGAGTTTGCCAATTACTCGTCCGAATACTCCCTACTCGGCTCCTTACCGAGGCGAGTTACAAAATCCGAGTACTCCTCGATCGGCCCCTTACTGAAGCAAGCAGTGTCGTAAAACTCGGCCAACTCGATGATTAATATGTATAATATACTTAATTATTTATTATTTAACACACACACATGTGATTATTACTACATATATTTTTTAAATTTTCAATTATTATTCACGAAGTGAGACAATTGTGTGTTTTTCATTTTTTGTATTCATATGTATCTAATTTTGTTATATATTTCAACCAATTTATAGTTTTAACTTATGATTTTGAAATATATAATTTCTTTAAAAATATTTCTACATGAATTACTGAATCCGATTATTTCCGAGTACTCGTCACTCGGTAGTCGGCCGAACAGGTACCAAGTAACGAGTTCTACAACCATAGTTGAGAAGAACATTATAAGATGAGTTTTGTAGGTGGAAGAAAAAAAAATAACTAATATGTAAAATGGGTTGTAAAGACTTGATTCCATGGCTTTTCATTTTCTCTTCGGAACCAAAAAATGTCACTTTTATTTTCCTTAACTTTTTTAATTTTTTCAGATATATTTTATACCAATATTATATTTTTTGTAAAGAATAATAAACCATAAATGTTAATATATATTTTATAATTGTTTAGTATATATATAATTTAATTACGTATTATAATAAAAAAAATAAATAAAAAAAAATAATAATAAAAAAAAAAACTGAAAACGGAAAAAGAAAAGGAAAAAATAATATTTTCTAACCATTGGCCAATCAAAGAAGGAAAGAAAGTGTATGGTCTACCCTGGTGGCTGGTGCAGTGAACGGTAGACATCAGTAAACGGCATCCACACCTTCCGGCCTAATTCATTACGCAAATCCTTTTCTGAACTCAGTGGTGGGTCAAATTAACATTTAAATGGACCAAAAGATCCATTACAGAATCCAAATTACACCAAGATCCACAAGAAAATTAACACCTAAAATCAACAAGAAGAAAACAACTACATCTGAAACAAAAAAGAAGTTGAACCCACATCAAAACAACACAAAACAATCTCAAACCCTAATCTACTCCGCCTGCTCAACTTCTGCATACGGTGTCTCCAACTGAGCCTTCTCAGCCTCCTGAACCTCCTTCTCAGTCTTCTTACCTTTCTTACACTTGTAATACACACTCATGAAAGTCCCCACAGCTCCATACTTGTTCCTACACTGCTCATACAGCCCTGCATCAAACATCCTCCAGAACTTCTTCTCATCAAGCTCAGAAACCGCATATTGTGGCTGGAACCCATGGTTTTCAATCAACCAGGTCTCTAATCGGCTAACTGCATCAACCCCATCAAACACCTCACCCCTGAACACTGATGCTGGTGTGTAGTAGACTCCAATATCTGTGTACATTTGGGCATATGGGGTGTCACCTTGTCTGCGTTCTTGTTCGAACCCTGGCTCTGGGTATATCATTGTCTTGCATGGGAGCTTGTAGAGTCTGTGTGGGCACAGCCATAAGGGGTACACCTGTGTGGTTTATGGTGATTGTTAGTTAGATACCCTTTGTAAGTTAACAATCTTTTTGGTGAAAATAATAATCTTTTTGTAGAAAGTAACAATCTTTTGAGAAATTTACAGTATTTTTGTAAAAATCAACAATCTTTTTGTAAAAAAGTTAACATTCTTATGTAAAGATGACAATCTTTTGGTGAACAATAACAATCTTTCTGTAAAAGGGGCGATCTTTTGTCAAAATCAGCAATCTTTTTGAGAAAAATAATAATCTATTGGTGAAAAAGAACAATCTTTTTGTAGAAAGTAACAATCTTTGTGTAAAAGTTAACAATCTTTTGGTGAAAATAACAATCTCTGTGTGAAAACGAACAATCTTTTTGTGTAGATTAACAATCTTTTGGCGAAAAATAACAAACTTTTTGTATAAATTAACAATCTTTTTGAGAAAAACAACAATCTTTTTGGAAAAATAAATAATCTTTTTGAGAAAAACAACAATCTTTTTGGGAAACAAACTTTTTTTTAAGAAAAACAACAATCTTTTGGTGAAAAACAATAATCTTGTTTCAAAATTAACAATCTTTTTGTAAAAAAGATGTGTATTTGTACCTCCATCTCACGATCAACCCACTCAAGGGCATCAGGAACCTTGTAAAGAGGAACAAGCATATCTTGAATAACATGCATCTCATGATAATAATTCCTTATGGCTTCACCTTGTGTAGCCTTAAGAAGAGAAACCTTTGGTGGCATCAACCATCCAAGAGAATATCTAAACCACCATTGATCTGCAAATGGAAGAATAAGCTTCCCTTCCCAATACAAACACCTCGTGTGTC
Organism: Lactuca virosa; assembly: GCF_052849685.1. Taxonomy (NCBI): domain Eukaryota; kingdom Viridiplantae; phylum Streptophyta; class Magnoliopsida; order Asterales; family Asteraceae; genus Lactuca; species Lactuca virosa. The sequence continues at coordinate 50,061,040 of NC_136433.1, forward strand.
TATGATAATACTCTCTAGTTGGAATATACTCCACAAACTCCCCTTTCTTAAGTGCAGTTTGAGCATGCTGATAAAACCATGGCTTAAACCACCACCCAACACTATTAATCTTATTCCCTTTCATCTTTGCCTCTTCTTTAGACGCGTATACACCCGTCATACAAACACCCTCATGAGGATTATAAATCATGGTTTCCACAAAGTCGGGAACCATTTCATTGTCCTCATCCCCAAACCCAGGGGCAAAAGAGTCAATATACCCTTTTGCGAGATCTCTCACGTTGCCTCTAACGGGTTTATAGGTCAACTTCATGTACTCTTTAATCGGGATAAGTTTGATTTCAGCAGACATGAGAAATCCAAGAGTCCCTTGAGACCATGGAATTGCATAAAAGAGATCAGAATACTCATTATCTTTTGTGGCTCTAACAACTTTCCCATCTGCAAGACAAATCTCATATGCCACAACAGTATCAGAGAAAAGACCATATAAATGAGAGCTTCCTTCAATCCCATACCCGTTTATAAGCCCACCAACTGTCAAATCGTCCAGCTCAGCAACAACAGCAAGTGCAAGATTCATGGGGACAGTAGCACGTGTGATTTGACCCATGTTGACCAAAGGCTCACATTTTGCAATCATTCTTTCTTGATCTATTTCAAGAATGTTGCGAAAAGCAGAAAGGTCAACTTCAAAATGTCTAGCACGTTTATAGTCAACATTCCTCATTCCAACTGCAATCCATGGCTTTCTTGCTGTGCATACAAGCCCATCTTTTGATGGGTTTCTTTCTTGGAGACGTTTCACAACTTTCTTCACATTTTCTTCATGTTCTTCTTGGCGTTTCTTGTAGGACTTCCAATTGGATCTTACATCTCCAAGATATGTGAGGAAGTAGAGAGTGAAAGAGATTGGGAGGACAACAAAGATGACAAGAATCCATCTAAATTGAACAAAATAGTCCACCCACACTTTCTTCCTCTTGGGGCGCACTAATGGGGCCTCAAGATCCGCCATTTCAGGAGATGATGATCAACTGTAACATTAAAATAATCAAATAGAGCACAAGAATGGAAGATTTTTTTACTACTTTATGCAGCAATGTTTCAATTTGTTACCAATCTATGCAATACAGTTGATTTCTTACCAATGTATGCATAACTTGGTATATTTTTAGTCATAAATTGAAACATGAGTGAGTAAATTGGTAAGAGATCCGAGAATAAGAATGCTACTTCATGTTATGTAATGAAATGGATACAGATAACAATGAAAGTATGCAATAAATTGGTGTACTTTTAGTAATAAATTGAAACTTGACTGTAATAATAAAAATAGAAATAGCAATGATTCAAAATAAATTGGAACAATAAATACTGTACGGCAATATGAGATTTTAAAGCATTTCAGGAAACAGGATAAATATCTTTATAAGATTTCCCTTCTCACTCATCCACCCAAAAACATTCAAACAAATACTTCCAAAATCGCTGTAAAATGTAGATCCATGTATAGTAAACACAAGCAACAGTAAATTTATCAGAATTAGGGACCAGAGAGAGAGAGGAGCAGGTGAGTTATTCACTCTACAAGCAAGCTCAAAAACATTCTTTTTAAAATCTCCAAATCAACAGGAAGTATGCTCAAATTCGAAGTAATTAGTAACGATAGCATCAACATACGTAAGAAGCTTGTAATTGCTTGAATACCCTAAAACCCTAAAAGAATTGCACCCTTTCTAAGCCTTTCGTATTGTTAATCTGCAACGGATTTAATACAAAGGCGAAAGAAAAAGTAGTTTCATATAAATGCATGCATAAACACTAAACGGATTTATCGACCTAGTAAACAGAATGTGCATAATGTCAATGGATCGAAAAACCCTTAAACGACAACACAAATTTCGAAGCAACAATGCGGTTTTAAACCATTAAAAGTTCACAGTCAAAACACAAATTTGAAGATCTTCACAATTGTGTGTGCATCTGTGCGTATGAATGGAATCATGAAGCAAATAATGAGAGAGAGAGAGAGGGATGATTACCCAAAACCGAAGAATGAATCGGAAATGTAGGAGTGATCCGAACACTAAAAGGGTCGGATCTTGTTGGGGTATGAGAAGAAAGGTTTTTCACTGCCAAGAAGCAGCAAGTGAAGCAGGGGCAACTTTGGAGAAGACGATGGATTGTATTTTATAGCAAACTGATGGGACGGTCATCACGTGACAAAAAATATCTAAAAGTAAAAAAAAACAAACCTTCTGTTTTATTACCTAAAAAAATACAATAAGGCCAGTATGCACGTGACAATGACGTTAATTGTATTATTGATCCTTTTAATATTTATTTATTACCAAGATGTTGCTGATAAATCAATCAAGATTAAACACATTTTTATGTGGGAGAGACAATTGTGTGTCTATTTGGTATCGTTATCTATGTGAAGGTGATATATTATATTATAAAAAAAGAATTTTAATATGTTTATTTTGATTTACTTTAAAATTTTAGCATTAGATTTTGTTGTAAATATAAATCAAATATACCAAAAAGCTTTTAGCCCAGCAGGTTCAAGTCCCGTCTAAGAGTAATTTAATCGGAATAAGTTAGATTTATTGTTCCAAAAAAAATAAATCAAATCAAATATTAGAATGACTCTCATTAGGCATCAAATCAATATCATATCGTGTAAAAGGAAAAGTTATTTACTAAAATAATTATATATATATATATATATATATATATATATATATATATATATGGATAAGATATAAAGTTATTTACTAAAATAATCATAAGATATGGAAATATATCTTTATGTTTTTTTTGGTATCTAACGAAAGAAACATAATTACCATGAATAAATGCATACAAACTCGCAATAACATCTTTTCTGACTAGTAGAATCGTTGATAAACATTTATATGTATATTTTATTTTGAGAAATTAAATATCCATAAACATTTATATGTATATTTTATTTTGAGAAATTAAATATCCATAAACATTTACATGTATATTTTATTTTGAGAGATTAAATATCATCCTATATTTTTTCGTATTTATCCTCTTACTAATATAAAATGCTAACAAGTGTTATATTTTGATAAAATTAATAACATTTTAAGACAGTTATAATTATTTCAAATGGATAGTAAAATAAGTAAAAATAAAAATAAAAAGACATTTAATTTCTCTTTTATTTTTCATGAGGATAATTTAAGATAATTCAATTGTTCCTACCAAATAAAAATCACTAAGCATGAACAAACACTTATTTCTTCGTGGGTAGTAATGTTTTGCATGCTCCTGACGTTCTGGTCAACCAGACAGACATAAATGTTCATCGTTAAAAAAATCGCTATATGACCATTTCCATATATTTAAGGGGTTTGGAGACTATATATGTATGTACTTGTTTAATTATTGCAATGTGATTCTTTTTCATTCCAAGTCGATCATTCTTTGTCATCTCAATTTGATTGTGTTTTAATACAACAACATTTTTTAGTATACTGGCTCATAGTCGATACCAACTTTTGGTGTTCGGTTTCCCTATTGTTGTTATTCTATGTGTTTAACAGTTTAAGATGAATACTAACGTTAAAGAACACAAAAATGTTGTTTATACTAACAGATTAATATTTCAATTCTCTCGTAAATAAAACATTTCTTACCGCATTTTTGATTGTTATAATTTGTCAATATTCTACCATCATCAAGATTTTTTATAGTAAAAAATGATTAACAATGATGAACAACATGACATGACCGTACATGATCTATCAATTTATAAGGACCTGTTCTTGTATGTATACTATTTTCTCTTTGGGTTAATCTATCATTTTTGAGTAAATTACACAAATGGTCCCTATTATTTGTTTTTTTTGCGCGTTTGGTCCCTATCTTACCTAAAAATACTATTTGCCTTTGATTTTTTAAGACAAAATTGCAAGAATGGTTCCTGTGATATGTCAAAACTAGCAACTTTGGTCCAAAATGGGTTTGGCTCGCAATGATGGTCCAATAGTTTCGTTTTGTTGCGAGTTTAGTCTAAAAAATTTAAAACTTTTTATAATGACGGATTTGCCCTTGGTATTTTCCCTTTTTCAATTTTTTTATTACAGGTGTCAAAAAAAGAAAAAGAAAAAAAAAGAAAATATCTCTCTCTCTCTCTCTCTCTCTCTCTCTCTCTCTCTCTCCAGTTTCAATACCTAAAGATACAATCCACCATCATCTTCTTCAATACCCTCGTCTTCTTCATAAAACCCAACTCCTCACCACCATCTCTCCTTCCAGCTACCATAAATTAACCATCAACACCATGATCAGAAATCAAGGTTTGAGCAATCATCCTTACTCATGCTCAAATCAAATATATATCAAAAGCTCACCATCAGTTCCTCACTGCCACTTTCTTACAGATCTGGAATGTCGCTCACCTTTGCAGTGGGTATCTAGATTTCAAGAAGGTTCTCCGAATCGTTTCTTTCTTCAAAATCCGATTTTGTGCTTATTATCTGTAATCAATCGATGGAGGTTTTCTATTAAACGGGTTCATCCATCCTTTGTTCTCTATGAATCGGTGATTAGGGAAGGGTCGGGTATTGGAAGCCATCAAATATAACACCAAATGTTGATTTCGTTTCTAAATACATACACAAACAGATTTCTGATGTTGTTTTTAAAACTCAAGAACAACACAGCTTTTTGGGGAAAAGCTCCAGAATAACCCTTGATTTTGTGTGTGGTTTTCGTTTCTAGAACCAAAAAAACACCAAAAACAAAATCGAAGCTCTAATATATACCCAAATATGGAATGGTTATCCAGATGTGGACATGATGTTCGATTACATGACCGAAACTCTAATTGAAAGAAACGAATTGAATATACCTCTTATTGTTTCCCGAATGGTCTCTTGCGGTCTGCTAAGAACCCAAAAAGTGAAGCTTCTTCATCCTAAGAAGTATGTATGTGTATGTATGTGTGTTTTGTTGCAATGAGTGTTTGTGTGTTTGTTTTGTTTCTTTGGATCATTCATTCTCAGATCATGTATAATCGAACAGGGGATAGAGAAAAACGATAAACATATGGTGATGGGCTTTTGTTTGATTCTATATCTGCAAGTATGAAGCAAGAAGAATACTCTCGATTTGTAGGTTTGAATCAAGAAGAAAATTGATGGTGTTTGATTTGGAGGTGTGAAAGTGATAGAGACAGAGATTGTGACAACCGGCAAGTCTAGTTCAAACAAAGTCAACAAGTAAACCCAGGCAACTCGAATTGTACTAATACATTAAGGTTTAAGACTATGTTTCCTGGTGTATGTTTTACAACTATGATACAAAGTATATGTATCTCAAATCTCTCCCAAATCTCTCTATGTATCTCAAATCTCTCTATGTATCTCAAATCTCTCCCAAATCTCTCTATGTACCTCAAATATCTCTATGTATCTCAAATCTCTCCCAAATCTCTCTATGTATCTCAAATCTCTCCTAAATCTCTCTATGTATCTCAAATCTCTCCCAAATCTCTCTATGTACCTTAAATCTCTCCCAAATCTCTTTGTGTATCCAGTGACGGAGCTTGAACTTTTTCTTTGGGGGGGCCGAAAGTAAATAAGTATGAAAATTGGAGAACAGGGGGGGCCAAAGCCAAATTTTATAGCTTTTGGGTCTAATATGTAAAAAATTTAATACTTAAAGGACTAATTATGACAAAAAAACAGGGGGGGCATAGCCCCTCCTGGCCCCCAAGAAGATATGTCCCTGTGTGTATCTCAAATCTCTCCCAAATCTCTCCATGTATCTCAAATCTCTCCCATTGTCGAAAACAGCCCATTCCGGAATACACTATTCATTCTCGGAGCCTCTCTTCTTAGTCGAGAACTCTCTTGGTCCGAAACACCTCCGGATTCGGAACCTCTTAAGTGACTCCGAGCCTTCTTAAGGAACCGGGCAATCTCGCAACTTTGGACCGAAAGCCTTCGCTGCTTCGGAACCTTCGCAATCTCGAAAGGAACCCACTCCGGAAAGAAGCTGACTTTGCAACCCTCGACTCCGGAACATAAAGAGAAACTCCGGAACTCATGGTTTGGCTCCGGAATTTGAAGATTGACTCCGGAATTCATCATTTGACTCTGGATTTTAGACCATTTCGGACCATTTCGTCATTTTAAGATATTTTGACGTCGAGAATCCCACCAAACTCGTATTTTTCATAACCTGGACCCCTTAAACCCCTATTTTATGCCAAATTTGAATATTTAAAACATATTTACATAAAATAATATTTAAGATTTATAAAGGTATTATTTTAAATCATGAGATGTGAATAAGACAAGAATAAGGGGTTGACTTTATGATTTGATGTAATTCCCCATTCTCCATGCAAGTCACAGTAACCCATGAATTACCCATCAAGTAACAATGTTTTAACCTCAGATTTCCAAGCACATATTACATCCTCCTTACCCCTTTAATAACGACAGTAAGCAAAAAGTTCAAACCCCCACCATTTCTCTTATTCTCCAAACAAACTCTCTCTCTCTCTCTCTCTCTCTATATATATATATATATATATATATATATATATTCCATATCAAGAACAAGAGTAAGAATTTGCTAAAAGCTTAACTCCTCAAGCTTCCTTAGAGTTTTTCTTCTTGGTAGGTTATCCCATTAATCTAGTATTTTACATCACTTTCATGATAGATTCATATTATTTTACACATAATAATATGTGATAAAAGCTCTTAGGATAACATTCCTTCCAAGGAAGTTCATCCATTCATCCAAGGAATTTAGGCTTGAGATCTTCACTCCATCACTCCAATCCACTCATTAACCAACTCAAGGTGAGCTTCATACCCCCACATTTTCAAGTTTTTCTATGTTTTATGGGGGGGGGGGGGGATACAAGTCAAATTTTGTTTATTCCACAAATAACTATAGGTTTTTCACCTTATTGTTAAGGATAAATTATTATTTGCACAAGTTGCGGTATTCTCTAGTTTTGATATAAATATGGTGATATGTATATGACCAATGTTATAAAACCATAAGAAAAGTTAAGATCTATAAACTACATGCTTTTGGGAACCTTTATTAAATGATCGTTATCCTAGTAAGCTTTGATACAATATAGTCTTTTACAAATCTAGTGGGTTTAATACCTAAGTAATATGTTTTGAATACATATTTTCATGCTGGAACACACCTTTACATTTATATAAAAAGGGTATATAAATAATTTCAAACCAACAAGACACGTTTAATCATTGAAAGGTATAACTATCCTGTTTTTACAAGAAAAGGAGTCATAGTTCACGTAAATCTGTTAAGGCTCTTGTGAGACACCTTTAGTCGTACCTACCTAGCGTACGTGGTAAGTCCTGTTTGTTATAATCAGAGTCTCCTGGAGGGAGAACGAGAGTTTGTGTATAGATCTATACGGGGTTGACATCCCACATCTGAGTTGTTCGCTACAGCTAGACTAGGCCAGTCTAGGGTGACAAATATCTTTCAACGAAACTGACTCCTGTAAAACGGCAAGCCAGACACTCCTTCATATTAGTATGGTTATAACGACTCACATAGGGATAAACAAAAAGATTTTTGGTTTACGAGAAGCTTATACTTCATTAGTTTTATTAAAAGAAATGAAACTAATAAATTATTTGTTGTATGATATTCACCTCCATCTTGGTCTTGGGATTTTAAGACCTGGTTTACGGAAAGCTTATACTTCATTATCTTTATTAAAAGAAATGAGGTTATAAACTATTTTCCCGTATTATACTTTCTTCCATCTCGGTCTTGGGGTTTAAGACCACAGTTCACCTTTAAGAAAATACTGGATTTTCTGGAAAGATACTTTATTACTTTATAAGGAAAAGATACAAAGGAATTATTTTCAACTACAGTTCATCTTTAAGGAAAAATGTTGCATTTTTCTGGGAACTCACTCTTTACAAGTATAACAACAGAAAAAAAAGGATACACACGTGTCACCCCCCCCCCCCCCGAACCAGACGGCGGAAACGTCCGGGGGCTTGGGTGACTTCATTTTTGTAGTATCATCACAGAGTATATAATTGAAACATCACATCATTATCACACATGTAATATTACAACTGTCATTGGTTTACATCAAATATTGTATTTCGATATTACATGTCAAAATATTCAAAGCATGATGGAATCAAAATATAACAAAATATCCATGTAATCTTGCTAACCAACCAGCTCAACGGTTTCCTGAGAATACAAGTTAAATTAAAAAGGTCAACATAAATATGTTGGTGAGTTCATAAGCATGTTTGAGTAAAATGTTTCGTATCGCTTTGTAAACACCAAAAAATCCGATATTTTCTGAAAAACAGTTTGAAATGTTTGTGTCAGATCTTGTATTAATGCATGTGTGTTATTATTTGTGAGAATGTAAAGAGAATGACCCCAGACAACCCGATGTTGTCCGTTTATGAGAATGCTGGAAACTCAACACCCGTGGTTGGGTACCAGCGCATATTACCGTGTTATCAAACAAAAAGATGGTTTCCCATAAATTTTATAACGTTAATTTCTCTAAGTGAGTCGTTATAACCATACTAGATAATGACAATTTCGCCTGTCTTGGCATTTTTCGGACGCGACGGAACAATGTAAGGTTTTTGTCACCCTAGACTGGCCTAGTCTAACTGTAGCGAACAGCTCAGGTGTGGGGTGTCACCCCTGTATAATCTATACACAAACTCCCGCTCTCCCTCCAAAAGACTCTGGTTATAACTACAGGCTACGATTGTACACTCAGTAGGTGTCAACCGACACGACTCACTAGATCCTTAATCGAATTTACGCGAAAAAGAAAATATATAAGGGATTCCAGGCCCAATAAACATGTAAGTGGACAGTTAAGGCCCACTAAGCATGTAAATTATTTCCAGACTCAAAAGGAATGAGAATATATATATCTCGGGCCCAATATACATGAAAAATGACAACTAAGGCCCATTTAACATGTATATTATTTCCAAGCCCAATAACGACGTGAATACCGAAATCGATCCGTGGTTTGTTACGTTGGTTGTTTAAGCTATGTTGTTTACCAAAGTGACATAAAAAGCTCACCTTTTTGTAACAGGTCATTTTTGATCCTAAAAACCGAAAATTTACAATTGTGGCACATTTTAGGTAAAAATGACAATTTAGGTCCTTTAAGGACAAAATTTGCATTTAAAAATGACAATTTAGGTCCTTTAAGGACAAAATTTACAATTATGGCACACTTCTAACCCTTTTTAAGATCACAAATATCATAGAGATTCATATTTATCAAAATACATCTCTCTTGGTCCCTTAAAAATCGTGAGTTATATAGAAATACCTCATTTTTGGTTATTTTGTCATTTTGGCCCTTTTATGCAAATCTCTTAGTTTTAAGTAACTTTGATGTATTTTAAAACCTTTTATTTGCATAATAAGTTGAAATAAGTGTTAGGTTCTACAAATATCATCACATTTTAGTAGATCTTCAAGTTCATGGAATTTATAACACATAACCACACATATATCATGAAAAACACACAAGTCATGCATACACACATAGATCTACTCAAAACAACTTGTATTCTCCCCCAAAACATAGTAAAAACCAAAAATAGGGGGTATGAACTCACCTTGCTTTGGAGATTTCGGTTTTTAGTGAAGAAAATGGAAAGATCTCGGCCCTTAGCAAGCTTTCTCGAGTAGATCTCAAACCTAAGGTGGATCTAGAGCATGGATCACGAGATGATGTGGGTTAAGAAGGGATTCCTAGAGTAACTTGAATCAAAAGTTATAGAGTTTCACAATAACTTACCAAGGATGAATGAGCTTTGATGGAGAGTCCCTGATATCCCTAAAAGCTCACGAAAATTTGGAGGATGGAGGAGAGGAGTTCTTGGAGGGATGTAGTAGCTAGAATTGAAAGTGAAGGTGGTGGTGGGAGACCCTTGGCCGAGAGATAAATAAGAGGGAGAGAAGAGAGAAGTTTGATGTGATAGTGCATAGAAACATGAGATTAGCATGGAGATTTGTTGGATAATTGCATGGAAATCCACCTTGCAAAACTTAGGTGGCACCTCTAATTATCCCATTGGTTTTCTCTTTTTTTTGTCTAGCCGAGAATGGGGAAAGGAAAAGAGAAGGGAAAAAGTTTGGGCCATGCTTGCTTATATTCGATATTATGAGGCCCAAGTTGAGAATTTTCGGCCCATTGGGCCCTTATGAGGGTTTACGGCCCAATAGAGATAAGGAAAAAGGGTTTACGGCCCAATGAGGCCCAAAAGGGCTTATGAAACCATTTACGGCCCATTAAGGCCCATGATGACTAAGTGAGACATTTTAGGCCCAATAAGGCTCATGAGAAGTCTTGTGGCCCAAAATGCTATTATTTAATGAATATGGGTCCAATTAGGGCCCATATAAGGATTCTTGACCCAAAATACTCAAATCGAGAGGTTATTGGCCCATTAGGCCCAATAAACGACTCCTGGTCCATCCTGGGTTTGAATCGGGATATTAGGGTTTCAAGCTCAAAATTGAGTATATGAGATGTGTTGAATTAGGTTTTGAACTTCATTCAGGAGTTTTGATTCAAATGGTTGATTTTGATTGAGCATAGAACATGATATCCACTTAGATTACAAGTTTTACAAGAGTTGATGTTTACAGGAAAACATAATTCCCTAGCTAAAAATGCTAGTTGTGACAACACGCAACTATACATAATTTGAAAACAAGACTCAAAAACTATTTTTACGGAATATATTGGATTTTCTGGGATTTTTAACTATCACAACGCATGCATTTATTCATGGTTTTAGAACGAGACTGCAAACCTTATTTTTATAGAAAATATCGGCTTTTCTGAAAATACTACGACAACTATTCTAAACATGTGAAAAACTATTTCGTACAAAATGCTTATAAACTCACCAACTTTTTAGTTGACGCTTTTCAAAACAACTTGTATTCTCAGGGTTCTAGCAGGTAGGTACTCAACCTTTCTTGAGGGTCGGCGTCGTCCTTTCATGTTATTTACTTTTCAGTTAATTGTATTCGACTTTCGAACAATTGTGTTTTGTAAACAATGTAATACTCTAAATCTAAATGTATGAATGTTTGGGTTGCTATGTTTCATTACTATTCAATTGTTATGATACTGTACATGAAGTCACTCCATCCGCCCCCAGACGTTTCCGTCGTTCTGGTTTGGGGGTGTGACAGAGATGGTGTTCAAGAAGAAAGCACCTTCTATTTGCAGGTGAAGGTGATGGAGATGGGTTCGACTGCTGAGATAGAGAGAGAGAGAGAGAGAGAGAGAGAGAGATATTTTATTTTTGTTTTATTTTTAATTGTTTTTAATTGTTGTAATAAAAGAAAAATGGAAAATAAAATAATAAGGGGCAAATCCGTCATTATAAAAAAGTTCATTGGACCAAAGTTGCTAGTTTTGACATACTACATGGACCATTCTTGCAATTTTGTCATTTTTTAATTTATTTAGATAAACACACCCTTAACCCCACTTTTATCTCACCTTACTTTACCTTACCTATTTCACCTTATTTAAATAAAATAAAAAATCAAGGGCAAAATAGTCTTTTTAGGTAAGACAAGACTAAGCGCGCAACAAAAACAAATTGTAGTGACTTTTCGAGTTAAAAAAATAAGTTAGGGATCAAACATGAAAATTACCCCAAACCATAGGGACCATTTGTGTAATTTACTCATCATTTTTTGCGAGAAAAAAAAAAACAAAAAAAATACTAATATCAGTCCAAAAATATCATGAAAAATATGTTATGTAATTGTTGGTTCCTTTTTAATCATCTATAATTTTACTACAGTTTTCTGTGTGATTATTTTAATTTGTTTAACTGTTTGTTTGAAATCATATTTCTAATATATATTTATTTGTCTATATATTGAAAAACGAGATCCCATCCAACCAAAGAGATTTGAATGGGCTGGCTATCACGTTCTTGATTATTTTAGTATTAAACATGTCATGAATTTGATTATAATATGCCATCTTTCATGATTCTACAAGATCCATTTTTAAGTATGTGTAATATTTAACTATACAAAAAATATATGTTTCTAAATAGTAATTCATTTTTTTATCATATTTTGGTCCTTAATAATGAAAAACACATATAAAGTTTCCAAAAAAGTCTATTGTTTCTAACTGATGTGATTGTGTTCAAATGTTTTAAAATCAGATAAATAATATACGTATAAAGATCTTTATAAAATTATAATGATATTGACATCGTTAACCACTTAACTGGACTTATTGCTTGTGATTTGATGATATAAATATAAATTATAACTTGTATCGATATGTATTTTATGATTTAATTTAAATAATTAAAAAAATTTACAGTAATTTCTATTATTTTGGTAATTAAGTATATGTTTTCTGATAAAAAGAAATAAAGTTAACTATTTATAAAAAATAAATGGAATAGTTTTAGGAGTAGGTGATGAATTAACTAATTAAAGGAGATCAAAAGGTTTGAATAGAGTGCTACATGTTGTAATTAATTAATACGCCTTAAAAACAAAATGTTGGCCACTAATTAAAATGTTAAGATCCAATATATTATTTTTAATGCTGAATTTCTTGCAATATTATAGTTTCATGTCGTATTTGTTGCAAAAACATCATGTCACTTTTCAAATAAGTTTTTGTCGTTTGAGGCATGTAATTAAGATCTTGTTTGATACAAATAATCTAGTTTATAAGGTAGTTTATTATAATTTGTTATTTTATAAAAATAAAAATAGCTTATTTTTGGTTATAAACTAGCTTTTGATAAGCTATTTGATATAACTTTTGATAAACTTAACGAGCTTTTTGAAAAAATACTGTAAATATGTCTTTAATTGTTTTTATTCTTTTTTTTTAGTTATATATCTAAATGTTTATTTATGTCATTTTACATTGTGTGACTTATCAAAGATGTTTTTCTTAATATGTTACTGCGTTTCATGAAGAGGTAAAAACTTCTATTTAAACACAATCTACTAACTAAAATAGAAAATACATATAAAGCAACCTAAAAGCTATTAACCCCTATTTTATAAATATATCTAACACTCTTTCTCAAGTTAGAGCATTGAACATGCCCGATTTGTCGCATATGAAAGGCTACAAAAGGGAAGCGAGGGAGCGAGCCAAATTAGCACAACATCAACAGGTACCACAGACTACTAGGCCTGTAACATTAAACAGGAACGGGAATCCAATGATCTGGAGGCATAATAAGACAACTTTAGGAATCTATAACAGGTACAAGAACCGTGAAGTGGAAATGCAAAAGTCATAAATAGGGTATCTGGAATCTGGAACATCAAGGACAGAAAAAACTCATAACACTCATAACCTATGCCAATCAACTTGGTTCGTACCAGATTATTATGCAAACAATATTAGCATGAGGAGTTGACGAAACATTAGGCTCAAGACCTTCTTCAGTGGAAGGTTGTGTAGTCACCCTAGCATTAATGAAAGCGATTTGAACATGAGGAGGATGTGGAGGAGGTTGGACATGGGCCCCAAAGGAGATGATTTGGACAATGGTACTTGGTGTGCCAATAATCCTTACAATAATAGCATTGTATCTTCATGTTATATCCTCATTTTCAGTGTTTACGGAGCTTGAGGTTGCAAATGTTGATGTCGCATCCTCAAATGATTGAGAGGGTGAAGTGTTCGAGTATATTTCTCAAGAAAGATGATATGTGGATGTCGGTGATTATGAGGCAGTGTGACTCAAGAGTATAGGGTGAGTACTAACATATGTGGGAGCTAATCTAGAGATAAATGTCATCACGTTTATCTTAGCCAAACTTTCCTCATGAACTTGGACATCAAGAGTAACATGGATAAGAATCTGAAGCTCTTCTCATAACTTAAATAACCTGGTGTGGTACTCTTTGATGTTTGAATCGCCTTACTCGCGGCAGAAGTAGGGACTAAATACCTAGTATGCATGAGATATAGATTCCTTTGTCGAGATAGATGAACACAAATGCTCCCATATTTTCTTTTTTAATGGGTATTTTTAAGCAATACTCAAAACCTTGGGTTCCATAGCATTGCATAGAGCCATCCTAATTCCATTATGATCAAGCTTTCATTCTCGAGTTTTAAGGATTAGAGGGTCCTACGTCAACTAATCATTTTTTGTGTATTCTCAAAATTGTAACATCACTCAATTTGGTAACATCAGTTTATTTTGATTCGTTCACCATTTTAAATTACTTTGAAACTAGATCTTAGTAGCAAGAACTTTAGGAGACATACTGGGGGGAAATGTTAAGGGATATGGTTCTATAAGCGACGACGACTAGGTTCAAGCGGTGAACAAGAGTCCATGAGCACTGGGACCATAAGAAATAGGAGCAAACATTAACTTCATGAATCTGGGGAAGTCGCTTGCATCTACATTTCCGACAAAGTCAATGTTAGGTTATGGGTGAGCGTTTTTGAAGGAATAGATCGAGGTTACAATGCAAACAAGAACAAGACCATGGTTGGAAAGATTCAAGAACAAGGGTTGGTTTTGGGATTTATGGTGAAGTCGGCGCTAGATTTTTATAGGGTTCCAACGAACACGATTTTGATACCATGTGACTTATCAGAGATGATTTTCTTAATATATTACTGCATTTCATGAAGAGGTAAAAAGCCTTTATTTAAACACAATCTACTAACTTAAACATGAAATACATATAAAATAAGGTAAAAGCTATTGAACCATATTCTATAAATATATCTAGCACATAACAATATAGTTTATAAGCTACTTTTTATCAACCATTAATACATTATTAATTCATAAGGTAGTTTATCAGCTACTAGCTAACTTTTCAGCTAAAAACTAGTTTTCAGGTAGTCTTTCAAACAAGGCCTAAGATTTATATGGTTCTATTCATAAAAGACTTTGATAATCTTCTCGGTCACATTTGCACAACTTTACATCATTCTTATTCCATAACTTACTTCCTTGTAATTAAAATAAAATTGTGATGTACAAGTATTTCTAGTGTAAGTACAAACCACGACTTCATATGCATACCATGTTTTAACAATGTTTATGTCATTATCATTTTTTTACTCACATCTCACATTTTAGAATTTTGTATTACTGATATCTCATAATAAAAATTTGATATTTTTCTTTCTAAAAAGTATTACAAACACTTGTGAAATCTAAGCACTTGAGTTCTTGTCATTACTCATACAAATTATATTTTATGTTAAAATAATAAAAAAATACTAAAATCGTTTATGTGGTTATATCAAAATTGCATGTTTGGTCCCTAAATTTTTTTCATTCAGACCTTCCCTATAGTATTTTCTTAGAAAAGCGGATGAATTCATTGATGGGCGTATAGGTAGATTTATGCTTTATGATGGTATGTTAATGCAACTTTCATGGATTGGTTCTTTAGTAAAGGTAGAGCTTTGGTGCTTGTTTTGCCAAAAGTTGTTTTCGATTCCAAAAATTCATAGACATGTCTTGATCTTGATGTTAGTCAGAGTGTCTTTGGGATAATACTTTGAGGTGGAAATGGGACATGACTTTACCCATCAAAAAGATAAAACAGAAAGGCATTATGTTCCCTTATAAGTAAACTACATACATATAGACATTCCTGTTATCCACTTCTTTAACAGCTTCATATCCAATATTTATGTTCTTACACAGGCGCACAACTCATTTATGCATCACTCACTTGCCACTTGCCACGTGCTTATACAAGAAACATAGGTGGTTACAAAACGAAAGGTTTCGTAGAATTCCTTGATGCTAAAAAAAATCCAGTAAACCTAAATTGGTTCCAGGATATTGTTGATGTTGTAAGGTAATATATTATGGTTATTCAAAGAGCATAATCTTTTGGAGTACCTAATCCTTATCGAAGATCATTTATACTATATGGATTATGGGAGATTTGTTCAAGCTCATTGAGAAACTAATGTTGACATTGTTGGATTAAGGTGTCTAAGCTCATAACTAAATTGGTATATACTTGTAATTAGAAACAAAGTCCTTTTTAGGTTACCCTCATAACCAGATATAGCCATGAATGATATCTGGAGAGAGAATAAATGATTTGTTAATATATTATATTATTAATATATTAATTACAAATAGATAATTAATTTATTAATTTATTATGCGATTAACAAATTAATATGAGATCAATAGTTAAATAATTGATTTGTTAATTTATATGATTAATAAATTAATATGAAATCAATAAGAATTAATTAATTATTAATCAAAATTAATCTAGAATTAATTTGGGATTAATTAGAATTGATTAAAGGTCCAAGGGTTGAATTGTAAATGTTCTTAATTTAGCAATGAAAGAAAATTCTAGAACCCTAATAGTGGTGGACGATTTTGAGGTTTCTTGGAAGGCAGGAAAGGCCGATAAGGATTACCATATATGAATTGATAAAATATTATTATTTTATTATTCAAGTCTAGGGTTTCCTTATGTCATCCACACTATAAATAGGACCCCAATGAGCCTAAATTCCATTCATAACTTTCCCAAGGGATGCCCTGGCCAAAAATTTCCCTCGTCTTCCTCCTCTTCATTCTAGGGTTTCTAGGGTTTTGGGTGTGAGCCATTGGAGACATCATACTTTTGGTGCTTGCTTTCTGAAGACAAAAGGAAAGGATTCAAGGATATTTTTTGTTATAATAATATCAAGGTATGTAACCGTAACTTATGAATTTTTATTATAACCTAGGGTTCTTGTAATTCATAGTATGTTACTATTAATTCTAAATACATAGATCCTTAGGTTACATTGTAACACCCCAAAATCACGGTAAAAAATTTCAGTTTTAAATTAAAAGAAACTATTGCTTTCAAACAAAACCCTTATCAAAACCAAGTATCAACTACAAATATCCCAATATCATTGTATCACAAAATCTTCCAGAAACATGTTATCGAAGGATGTGTACGATCACGCCTTTGATGTCCCCATATCATCTGAAGTACCTGAAACCATAACAATCAAACTGTAAGCACGAAGCTTAGTGAGTTTCCCCAAAAATATCACCACACAAACATATGACATATACAATCATGCATTTTGGGTTCAATCAATCATCGAACTGGAATACCAATATACAATGGGTCCAATCAGTCATCGGACTGGAATACCCTCGGGTCCAGAGTCATCAGGTTGGATTACCTCCGGTCTATTGGCTCACGCACATAGCAATAAATCCTCAACCCAAAACTGTACTATGTTGACATATGCAACAGATAAACATATAACCAGTCAACAGACACACAAATAGATCTTCAAATCACTACCGTATAGCAACATCCTATATACCATGACAAATATCAAACAGATCATTACAACATAGCAACTGTTGGATTAGGTGTCTAAGCCCATAACTATAATTGGTATGTACTTGAATTGATAGCAGCACAGTCCTTTTGGGTTGCCCTCAACCTAGCAACTGGACAAGGAAATTATGAAAGGAGAGATATTAATTTATAAGATTAATAAATTAATATATATATATATATATAAATGATTTATTAATATGTTAATGGATTAATATATTAATTAGAAATCATTATGTTTAATTAATTGTTAGCCAGAAATTAATCAGAATTGATTTTGGGGTTAAAAGAATTGATTATAAAGTGCAGGGACTAGTTTGCAATTAACTGATAGTTGAATGGAAGGATCCAGAACTCCCTTGGAAGGGGGTGGACGAATTCTCTAGGGTTTCCCCTAGGGTTTTCGTCCACCCCCTTCCAAGGGAGTTCTGGATCCTTCCATTCAACTATCAGTTAATTGCAAACTAGTCCCTGCACTTTATAATCAATTCTTTTAACCCCAAAATCAATTCTGATTAAAGGGTCCATATTCGTCCAAAGGGTCCAAGATAAGGCCTTGGGTCTTGCTTAGGCCCTAAGCAAAGGATAATTAGGGTTTTCCCTAAACCCTAATTCCCTCAACTATTTAAGGAGCCTCCTGGCTCACATTTTGGGCACTGATTTCTTTGGAAGAAACCCTAAGGCCGAAATTGCATACTCTCTCCATCCTCTCTCCTCCAAGTTTCCTTCTTGCTAGTTCTTGTGTGTGATTCCATTAGAGGCATTACATTTGTGGTGCTAAGCTTCCAAGAAGATCAAGATCAAGATCAAGAGGATTGTCAATTGTTTGCTATAACAATTGAAAGGTATGTAACTCCTAAACCCTAGTTTGTTAATTTCGAAATTAGCCTCTCTCCTCCAGGGTTCTTGTTTTGCAATTCAAAGTTATATGTTCAATAGTTAAAACATAGATCCAAAGTAGGTTGCATGTGAACTTAGGAATTGTTTTCTAGTTTATTTGTTTACCTAAAACCCATCAGTGGTATCAGAGCCATTGTTTGTTTTAAATTGAATTGCTATAATTGTTGAATTGCAAATTAGGGTTTATAGCCATTAAACCCTAAATGCCAAATTTTTGATTTTAGGGTTTTGGTTCAAAGGGTTTTCGAAAACCCTAGCCTCCAAAGAACCCTAATCGAAATTAGGGTTAGGGTTTTGAAAACCCTAGCCTCCTCCCTTGTAAATTTCAAAATTTGCTTAGAAGTTTTAGGGTTTCTTGTTTTGGATAATTGTTACTTAATTAGATTAATTGGATAATTATCCTTACCCTATTTTTCGAAATTTAGAGGGATAAGGATTAGGATTAAATTAATGGATTAATTTAATTAGATAATCCTTACAAGATTTAATAATTTGATTAATAGTTAATTAAAAGATAAATATTAAATCTAGTTAATTGGTTTATTTAAATTTAAATTTAATAGCTTAAATTTCGAAATTTATAAACCCTTGAAGTTTTAAAATGTTTTAAAACACACCTTATATATATTATAATTAAAAGTTTAATATTATATATGTATAAGAATATGGTCAGTAAAATCGCTAGTATGCCTCATTCACGAAGCTAATCTATAAGGGGGGTATAAGGAAACTGCCTATAAAATGGTAGTTGAATGGGTGTCCACTCTCACCCACCGCTTCCTTGATTAGTGGAGGGTCGTTAGCAGAACGGATTTGATAGGACAACTACTTCTCATTAAAAGTATAATGACATTAAAGAAAGTACTAGAACATTATTTTTAAAATCCCAACTCTAGTTACTTTAGGAAAAATGTGAAAAGTATGCTAATCCATGAAATTGCACATTATGCTTTATTGGTCGTTAGTGGAGCGTGTGTGGTTAACCAGCACACTAAAGTGCACTAATAAAGAGTAGTAATGGGTATCTCATAATTGTCATTTTGATGGAGCGTGTGTGGTTTACCAGCACATCAATAGTTAATGATAAAGACAATGAGGTTACCAAGCACATTTGCATGGTTATTCACATCTTGTTTGTGATCCTCGGCATCCCAGTCACAAATAGAAGAGCATAATCTGAGATTAAAACATGCCATTGAATAGTTTCAATGTATCTCAAAAGAATTAGGAATTTCACTTCGTTTGTTTCGTCTAATGGTGGAATTGGTGAATCGTCATTCACCTACCTTTATGAAATTTGCACTTGGATCTCGGCATCCCATTTCTAAGTTGTGAATCTTCATAGTTGGATCCTAACCTTGATATTATATCTTTGGGTTATTCTATTAAGGTATCTTGAAATCTAACTAAAACTTTCTTTCTTTTCAGATGTCTACTCCTGGAAACACTTCTGCTTCGTCCTCCTCCAACCAAAACTTCTCTTTGCTCAATATATGCTCCAAAGTCGTTATGGATGGCTCAAACTATAACGATTGGATGCGCAACATCAAGATGGCTCTTCGTTTCGATAACAAAGAATATGTTCTTGAAAAGGAGCTCAAAGAGCTTGATGAGAATGAAGCTACTCCTGAAGATCTTGCTGCCTACAAGAAACATTACGATGATGCTACCAAAGTGGCATGCATCATGGTGGCAACTATGTCCCCAGAACTGCAGAGGTACTATGAGGACTACTGGCCTTTCGAGATGAACAAGGACCTTATGGAAAAGTACCATAAGCGAGCTCGTCAAGAAAAGTTCGAAGTAGTCAAGTCACTCATGGCTTGCAAGATGAAAGATGGGGAGTCGGTTGTGTCACATGTGCAAAGAATGCAACGCTACATAGAGCGTTTGGTCAAGCTCAATATTCACTTTGATGAGGAATTGGCCATTGACATGGTTTTGAACTCACTTCCTGAATGTTATGGTCAGTTTATTCTAACTTACCATTTGAACAATACTGAGCAGACCTTGGCCCAATTGCACAACTTGTTGCAGACAGCTGAGGCAGGGATGAAGGGTAAAAGTATACCCTCCACACCTACGAGTGCCCCTGTTTTGGCTATTGGACAGGGAAAGGGGAAAAAGAGGAAAGGTCCTCCCAAACAAAACTGGAAGAGCAAGGCTCAAGCTGGGTCATCTAGTAATGGCCCAAAGGCTAAGCCCAATGGTTCCACTCCCCATGTTTCTGATCCAAAAGAGGCAGTTTGCTTTTACTGCAACCAAAAGGGGCATTGGAAGAGATCTTGCCCACAATATCTGCAAGATATCAAGGATGGCAAAGTGAAGCCATCTTCGGCAGGTATTTACATTATTTCTGCTAATAACTCATTATCTTCTCGTTCGTGGGTCCTTGATACAGGATATGGTTTTCATATCTGTTCTGATTTGCAGGGTCTAAAGGAAAGTGAGGAGATAGAGAGAGGAAGGATAAACCTGATCATGGGAAACAGAAAGTCTTCACCAGTAACCAAGATCGGAGTTTATCAGCTTCTGCTTAGTAATGATGTTAGATTAGATTGAATAAATTGTTGCTATTCGTCTGAGATGACGAGAAACATTATTTCATTTCATGCATTGTTCAGACAAGGTTTTACATATTCTTTTAATGATTTGAATGGTTCAATTTCTGTTTATAAGAATGGTGTTTTTATGTTTGAAGCTTTGCCTTGTAATGGTGTGTATGAAACAGTGACTTGTGTTGATAGCCTAGGAAATAGTGTACTTAATATTGACTTGTCTAATAGTGTAGACAAGGCATGCTTGTGGCATTGTCGTCTTGGACACATTAACAAGAAACGCATAGCCCAACTCCAAAAGGATGGAGTGTTGGAATCATTTGACCTAAAATCAGATGATATGTGTGAATCTTGTCTTTTGGGAAAGATGACAAAATCACCATTCACAGGGTCTTGTGAAAGAGGTGAAGGTCTGTTGGATCTCATACAT
Organism: Lactuca virosa; assembly: GCF_052849685.1. Classification (NCBI taxonomy): domain Eukaryota; kingdom Viridiplantae; phylum Streptophyta; class Magnoliopsida; order Asterales; family Asteraceae; genus Lactuca; species Lactuca virosa. Next base: position 50,082,370 of record NC_136433.1, read on the forward strand.
ACAGATGTGTGTGGGCGCTTCAGATCAACTACAAGAGATGCTAATCGATTCTATGTGACTTTCACTGACGATTATAGCAGATATGGATATATCTACTTGATCAAGCATAGGTCAGAAACTTTTGAAAAGTTCAAAGAGTTTAAGCATGAAGTCGAAAATCAATTGGGCAGAAAGATAAAGATACTTAGATCCGATAGAGGCGGGGAGTATCTTAGTATCGAGTTTAACGACTATCTGAAAGAATGTGGGATAGTCTCACAATTGACTCCTCCTAGGACACCACAGTTAAATGGTGTAGCTGAGAGGCGTAATCGAACCTTGTTAGACATGGTTCGTTCTATGATGAGTCGGGCTTCGCTTCCCATTCACTTCTGGGGGTATGCCTTAGAGACAGCCGCCAACATCCTCAATCTTGTCCCTACAAAGAAGGTTGCCAAAACACCTCACGAAATGTGGACAGGGAAAGTTCCCTCGTTAGCACATATTAAAGTCTGGGGTTGTGAAGCTTTCGTAAGACGAGAGACTCACGACAAGCTAGCAGCTAGAAGTGAGAAATGTGTTTTCATTGGTTACCCAAAGCAGTCTTTTGGATATTTGTTCTACAGGCCTAGTGAGAACGTGGTCTTTGTAGCACGAAGAGGAGTCTTTCTTGAAAGAGAGCTCATATTCAAAGAGGACAGTGGGAGCACTATTGACCTTGAAGAAATTCAAGATTCAGCCAATGAAGGAACCTTAGATGACACTAGCACTCAACCAGAGGAAACAGTTCCTGTTGAACCAATCGATAACTCATTACCTCTTAGAAGATCCACTAGGGTGAGTGTGCCACCTGAGTTGTATGGTTTTTATATTACTTCAGATGGTGACACATTCATAAGTGACAGAACACTGGTAAACTTAGATGAACCAGTCACTTATAAGGAAGCAATGGCAGGCCCAGAGGCTTCCAAGTGGAAAGAGGCAATGGACAGCGAGATTAAGTCCATGTATGACAACCAAGTTTGGAATTTGGTTGATAGTGCACCAGGTCGTAAGACAGTTGGGTGCAAATGGATCTTCAAGAAGAAGACAGACATGGATGGAAATATGCACACATTCAAGGCTCGACTGGTTGCAAAAGGTTTCACTCAAACCCCAGGGGTTGACTATGATGAGACCTTCTCGCCAGTGGCTAAGATTAAATCTATTAGGATATTGCTCGCCATAGCTGCCTTTCATGATTATGAAATCTGGCAGATGGATGTTAAAACTGCTTTCCTTAATGGGAAGTTGGCTGAAGATGTTTACATGAGTCAGCCAGAGGGTTTTGTTGATGCAAAGTTCCCCAATAGAGTGTGTAAGCTTGAGAAATCCATTTATGGATTGAAACAAGCATCTCGCAGTTGGAATTTTGCTTCCATGAGAAAGTCAAAGAGTTTGGTTTCTCTAGAAGTGAAGATGAGTTCTGTGTGTATATCAAGGCTAGTGGGAGTATAGTAACTTTTCTGGTGTTGTATGTCGATGACATATTACTCATTGGTAACGACGTTCCAACCTTGAAAGAAGTTAAGTCTTGGCTTGGAAAGTGTTTTGCCATGAAAGACCTTGGAGAAGCTGCCTATATTCTTGGGATTAGAATATTGAGAGATAGAAAGAAGAGACTAATTGGACTTAGTCAGAGCACATACTTGGATAAGGTACTAAAGAGGTTTAGTATGGAAAATTCCAAGAAGGGAGAGCTACCTATCCAGAGCAATACCAAATTGAGTAAGACTCAATGCCCGAGTACAGATGTTGAAATAGATGACATGAGTCGTGTACCTTATGCTTCCGCTGTCGGATCGATCATGTACGCTATGACATGTACTCGCCCTGATGTGGCATTTGCTTTGAGCATGGTCAGTCGCTATCAGGGAAACCTAGGTAGAGCTCATTGGATAGCAGTTAAGAATATACTCAAGTATTTGCGAAGGACAAAGGACTGGGTCCTTGTGCTTGGTGGCAGTGATACTTTGAGAGTAGATGGTTACAGTGATGCCAGCTTTCAGACGAATAGAGATAACTTCCGTTCTCAGTCGGGCTGGGTGTTTTTACTGAATGGAGGAGCAGTTACTTGGAAGAGTTCCAAGCAAAATACGGTGGCTGATTCTACTTGTGAATCAGAGTACATAGCAGCAAGTGAAGCGTCGAAAGAAGCAGCTTGGTTGAGGAACTTCATCGGGGATCTCGGAGTTGTTCCAACCATCCAGGAGCCTATGGAACTATTCTGCGATAATGAAGGAGTGGTTGCCTTGACAAAGGAACCGAGAGATCATGGTAAGACCAGACATATCGACAGAAAGTACCATTTCATCAGACATAGAGTTGAAGAAGGCCATCTTATAGTAAAGAGGGTGTCATCTGAAGATAACCCAGCAGATCCCCTCACAAAGGGTCTGAGTAGGGCTAAGCATATTCAGCATGCTCGGAGCATAAGACTGAAAGATGATATTAGTTTTAGTAGTTAGATTAGTTTTATTCTGAAACTTGTAACAAAGTAAATGTAATTGACTTTTGGTGATTAAATAATAAAGTATTATTTATAAGTTTGGTTTCTGCCTTTTGTCAATTGTTTATTATTGTGTTTCATTTTTGCATGTTTTACTTCCCGAATAATAAGATTATTCAAACTCCACAGTCACTCATACTTTTGGAAGTAAGTAGTGAATTAAGACTGTCATGAACTGGATTGTAGATTGTCTAAGGATAGACATGGCAATAGAATTGCTGCAACGTTCATGAGTACTCAGAGATTGAGATTTGAGTACTGGATAAACCCTCGCTCAGATTATCACTTCATGGAATTCATCACGAGTAATACTGAGACGATAATATCTTATAATCTTGAAACGAAGATATATGAGTTGCAATTTACAAGTCGGTCATGCATTGGTGATACGAAAACGCATCAGTAACTTGGTGTTATAAAACGTATTGTCATGCATAATTTGATGAGTAAAAGATACAAGCATATGAGTCAACGTTTATTCGTTCCTTTTGCCCTAACCGGATAAGCGATATCTGTGGGCCCCTCGATGATTTGGTGTTGACTTATGTGCTGGGCCCAGCCAGGACTAAATTGATGTGTTCGATTAGAAGTCCTTCATCATCACAAATCAGAAATCGGGAAACATAGATTCTGGACAAACAGATTGATTACATTCCATGTCTTTTGTCTGGGGATATCAAGCAGAACGAAGGGTTATATGATCACTTATCTTAGGACACGTAACTGACTGGGTCAGAGTTCGGCAGCAGCTTTTTGGAAGCTACAATTTGCTGGTCAAATTTAGAAGGCATACTAGCAATTATAGTTACAGACTAATCCAAGTGGGAGACTATTGGATTAGGTGTCTAAGCCCATAACTATAATTGGTATGTACTTGAATTGATAGCAGCACAGTCCTTTTGGGTTGCCCTCAACCTAGCAACTGGACAAGGAAATTATGAAAGGAGAGATATTAATTTATAAGATTAATAAATTAATATATATATATATATATATATATATATATAAATGATTTATTAATATGTTAATGGATTAATATATTAATTAGAAATCATTATGTTTAATTAATTGTTAGCCAGAAATTAATCAGAATTGATTTTGGGGTTAAAAGAATTGATTATAAAGTGCAGGGACTAGTTTGCAATTAACTGATAGTTGAATGGAAGGATCCAGAACTCCCTTGGAAGGGGGTGGACGAAAACCCTAGGGGAAACCCCAGAGAATTCGTCCAAAGGGTCCAAGATAAGGCCTTGGGTCTTGCTTAGGCCCTAAGCAAAGGATAATTAGGGTTTTCCCTAAACCCTAATTCCCTCAACTATTTAAGGAGCCTCCTGGCTCACGTTTTGGGCACTGATTTCTTTGGAAGAAACCCTAAGGCCGAAATTGCATACTCTCTCCATCCTCTTTCCTCCAAGTTTCCTTCTTGCTAGTTCTTGGGTGTGATTCCATTAGAGGCATTACATTTGTGGTGCTAAGCTTCCAAGAAGATCAAGATCAAGATCAAGAGGATTGTCAATTGTTTGCTATAACAATTGAAAGGTATGTAACTCCTAAACCCTAGTTTGTTAATTTTGAAATTAGCCTCTCTCCTCTAGGGTTCTTGTTTTGCAATTCAAAGTTATATGTTCAATAGTTAAAACATAGATCCAAAGTAGGTTGCATGTGAACTTAGGAATTGTTTTCTAGTTTATTTGTTTACCTAAAACCCATCAGCAACATCCTCTATACCAGGATACATAACCTAGTGGGCCGACAAAAGTGCCTTCGAACCATAAGTATAGTGAGGAAAACTCACATGCATCGAAGAACTTTGAAACATTGCGATACGATCCCTTTTTATGTACTGCTTGCACTCGCGAACCCCCATTAACACTAGAACCAGATAAAATCTTAATCAATAGCCGAAAATCCTTAAGTTTGACCCAAAGTGAAACTTTGTCAAAAGTCAACGGTCAATGGAAGTCAACAACAGTCAAAGTCCAAGGCAGTTGAGTACACCCAACGTAGCCCACATACACCCTGCGTACATGATTCTGGGCCAGTACATGCAACATACTCTCAGGTACCCCCTTCGTACATACGTCCAAGATAATTCCTTCCTTTAGTGCTTAATCCCTTAAGACCTTTTGTCCAAAGCTCATATCTATACTTAAAACATCGACTTAGGTCATAAAGTTTCCACCTTTATGACTTTCCATGGCTAGAAAGGGTCCAAAAGCTAAAACCCTAACTTATTTATCCATCAAGACATTCTAACTCTTGCATGGAAGGGGTAGAATGACCAAGATCACATTTTTATAGTTCTTAATAGCTTCATAATGGATAAAGTTTCCAACTTTATCCATTAGAATGGTCCCGACAAACAAGATCTAGTCATTAAGTCTCAAAGGGACCAAAAGTGCATCTTTTTCAACTTAATCCATTAAGTCCAAGTCTCCAACCTTCAGATCTGAATCAATATGATGTTTAGATGGATAAAGTTTCCAACTTTATCCATAACAAGGTCACAAACTTTCAATATCTAAACATTATGCGCTTAAAGTGACCAAAAGCTCATAACACCCAAAACTAGCTAGATCTAACAAATGCATCATCAAGATTCAAACTTTATACCTCCAGTAGAAAGATCAAGGTGAAGAAGGTCTGGATCTACAAGCTCCAATGAAACCAACGCTTCTCCAATGATATCCTTTTTTCCCAAGATGCGCCAAGAACACTTCAAAGCACTTAAAAATACCTTCTTTAGCTCACAAGGCTCAAACTAGGGTTATGGTTTCAAGGGAGGACGTTGAAGGGGTGGAGGTTGAGAATGGAAAGGGTTTGGGGGAGTTAAGGAGCTTAAATATGGCTCAAAACCCTTAAATTAGGTTTTGGCACCTGATCGTGTACGCCCAGCCTACGTCTGGTACGCCCACCATACTAGGTTGGGCATCTGCGATTGGCCATTTCTAGTATTGTAATGCCCTGTCCCGAATCGTTTCCTATTTGGGTGTGGGTGACGTAATTCAGATGATCCGGATGTTCGATTTGTGTTTTGGAGCCAAGGGATATTTTGGTAAAGTGTCAGCTCCGGATTTTATGGAAATTGGATGTTTTTTCTGGAGATTTTAAGGCAAGTATGAGTTGATAAAAGCGTAAAGCTTCTCGTTACCTTTCGTGGATATAAGGATCGTCTAAATCGCACTTATAATAAAAAAGTTATGGCCTTCGGAAGAATTTAGGGTTTAAGGATAACCCTAGTACGCGGGGCGTACATAGGGAGTACGTATGGCGTACTAGTGCGAGGTCCAGTATGCGGGGAGTACACCGGTGTGCGCTTAGCGTACTAATGGAATTTGGTCTCAGATCTGAGGCCTCGTACGCAGGGCGTACGAGGGGTACGTTGGGCATACGAGGAGGATAAGAAAACCCTATTTTTGGGGTGTGGCACCCTATATAAGGTCCTTAAGTCCCTAGGGTTGGCCTCTTTACCAGCCTCCATTACCCTAAAACCCTAATCTCGAACCCTAATAGCCTCTTAGTGTGATCTTGAGCCTTAGCCTTAATTTTGGTGGTTTATGCTTCTGAAGAAGAAGAAGTTGGTGGACTCATTCATTGGAGGAAAGCTTAAAGATCTAGATTTAGCTCTATCTTTTGGTGACTTTTGAGGTATAAAGTCCCAACCTTTATCATTGTATGTTTAGATCTCTTCATGTCTTGGTTTTTATGCTTTTGGTCCCTTTTGGGTTGGTTTGATGAGTGAAGTCATTTGTGGGGCTTATTCTTTTAGATCTGAACATATTATGAGTTTCTCAATCTTAAAGGTGCAAGCTTTGTGGTGTTTAAGGTCTCATGCATGCATTAAGTCATTTATTAAATCCCTTTTGAGCTTAAGAGCTTCATTAAGCCATGCATGCACATAAATTTGGCAACTTTATGTGATTAACCACCTTAAGGAAGTCATATCCAAGCGTTGAAGTAAGGACTTAATCGATTAAGAGCTTAAATGGGAAAGTTGGCCAAGTTGGTGAGTACGCGGGGCGTAAAAGCATGTACGTTGCGCGTACAAGACCTCTAGGCCGTACGCTGAGCGTACAGGCTGAGTACGCCCCGCGTACTCAGCAGGTTGGATTATTTTGTGTTGGGCTTCAATTTTGGGCTAGAGTGGGCTTGGCTGTCTTGGGCCATGTTGGTGTTGGATTAGGTGTCTAAGCCCATAACTATAATTGGTATGTACTTGACCCAAGAGTAGCATGGTCCATTTGGGTTGCATATCACCAGGACAATTTGATAGGATGGACTTTTGAGAAGAGGTTATTTATGATTTGTTAATATATTATAAGCTCTAATATATTAATATGAAATCATATTATTTAATTAGTATTTCTCAAGAATTAATTTGGAATTAATTTTGTGATCAAAAGAGACTAATTAAATATATGGGGATTGATTTGGTAAATCATTCATTCTTATGGTGTGGGCCAATGATCCATGATTCTTTCGGTTGGGCTAAACCCGTGTGACAACCCATGGATGATCCATGGAGGTTTAAACCCATGGAGCCTAAGGAATATGGAAGGTCATGCACATTAGGGTTTACATGGTGTAACCCTAATATTGCCACACTATATAAGAAGCCCATTAGCATCCAAAATTGGCTACTAGATGGACTGGAGACACAAGTGTTCTTGGAGAACATTGAGCCGGTTTTGATGCAAGAAATAATCTCTCAAAAGTCTCCTTTGTTCTGGGTGTGTTGTGATTCCATTTGAAGTGCAACACTTAGGGCACTAAGTTCTTAAAGGCCAAACTCAAGAAGTTCTACAAGCTACAACAAAGAGGTAACTCCATAACTCAAACTTATGTTGATTATGTCATTTCCATGCTAGTTGTAGGCTTAATGCTTTGGAAACAATATTGAATGTATAATTAGAGAAAACATAGATCCAAAGCATTTAGGGTTATATGTGCACCATAGGATGTTGTATTATACCAAAACCCATCAGTGGTATCAGAGCCTAGGCTTGTTTTCCACTATACTTGATGTTTTATTGGTTTTCAAAGCAAAAAAATCAAATTTTGTGCATTATAGACAGTGAACTCGCCGAGTCCTCTGGGGGACTCGCCGGGTGCACTCAGAAAAAGTCCAACTCGACGAGCCCAGTTCATGTACTCGCCGAGTTGGTGCTCCAGTGGGCAGTTTTTCGAGTTTTTTGGTCTGTTTTGGATTAGAATCATTACCACAAAATGTTTTAGTTCATAAAATCTAATTTTATTGATATGGTAATGATTTTTCTCATCCAAATAAAAGATAATTGTCAAAGTTTCATGTTTCGTATTAGTTTATATGATTAGGATAATTTCTTGAAACTTGTTTGATATGAATTATCTTAACTTATGAGTTTAATTAGATCATAGACAAATTGTTTGATTTTGTTAGTTACAATTTTTGATCTAAATGTTTTTGATGAAATCCATAACTTGTCCTCAATTTATGGAAAGTGAAAAGACTCATTTTTAAATGTCATCATAAAATGGTTTTAAGTCTTCCATAACTTGTCCTCAGGTTATGGAACTTGAAGAGTCTTTTACATAAATGTTTTTATGAACTCCATAACTTGTCCTCAAGTTATGGAATGTCAAGAGTCTTTTCATAGAACCTATATTAAACTCATAAGTTATGGAAACCAAAAGTTTTTGAATAGTTCAAAACTTGCCCTCAAGTTTTGGATTTTGTAAATGCAAAGTCTCACATTGAAACATTTAGTTCCAAACCCTAGAATTTTAAAAGTTTAAAATTCAAACCCATATACTATTATAATATTATAGGTTTAATATTTATATATATGTATAAGAGTAAAGTCAATCTTACCATTAGTAGGCCTCATTCACGAAGCCGATCTATAAGGGGGTATAAGGTAACTGCCTATAAAATGGCAGTTTAATGGGTGTCCACTCTCACCCACCGCTTCCTTGACTGGTGGAGGGTCGTTAGCTGAACGGGTTTGACAGGACATTTAAATTCTCATTAAAACTATAATGAAATACTAAGTAACTAAACACTTATAAATTCCCAATCTTAGTTACTTAGGAAAATGTGAATTTGGTGCTAACCCATGAAACTGCACTTTGCACCATGTTAAGTCGTTAGTGGAGCGTGTGTGGTTAACCGGTACACTAATCTGGGACTGACAGTGCGTGGCAAAGGGTAGCTTGATGTTAATCATAGATCAATGGAGCGTGTGTGGTTAACCGACACATTGATTAGGTGGTTGTAACATTGGGTGTGCCAAGCTAATTTTCGTGGTTATTCACACCTTGTTTGTGATCCTCGGCATCCCAGTCACAAACTTGAAGGGCACAATCGAGATTTAAACATGCCATTAAATAGTTCAATGAATCTCAAAGGATCTAGGAATTTCAATTCACTTAAAACCTAAAATTCTTTTTCGTTTTTCGTGGTGGAAATTGGTAAATCGTCATTTACCTACCTTCAAATATTTTTCAATTTGGATTACGGCATCCCTCTTCCGAATTGTAAAATATTGTGTTGGGTCCTGGCCTTAATATTTCATGTTGGGTGTTATATTAAGGGCTAAAATCAACTAAACTTGAATTTCTCCCATTGTAGATGTCTAGTTCAGACAACTATGGTCTTCCCAAATCTTTTGGAACAAGCTTTCCTCTTTAAGATGATATCCCGCGTGGCGATCAATGTGAAAGATTAATCCCTTTTTCGTGCTGTAGTGGGACTTCACTTCCTCCACCTCCTCTAATAATTCTCCCTAACCCACAAGTTCTAGGTCACTCAAAGCCCTATTTGCAGGAAGGAAAGTTTGTATGTGCTCACGTACTTGGAGATGAAGTTACATATTGACAAGCTGGGAGAGTTGGGTGTCGAAGTTTCAAGGAAGTTGGCTGTTGACTGGGTTCTTCAATCACTTCCCGAGTCATATAGTGAGTTCATTAAGGACTACTATGTGACAGACCACGACATTACCCTTATTGATCTTACCTATTTGCTTGTTGCTGCTGAATCAACAAGGATTTGGCACACTGGTAAAAGCAAATTTGATTGGAAGATCTACTTCCCAAACTTCCATGGACATTGACAATGGTAACATTAGAATCCAAAAAAGCTTTCTCTTTCCAATGGAAAGGGGTCGGCCATGGTCAAGTCATTTTACCAAATGGTAAAGAGAAAGGCTAAGTCTGAGATAGTCCCGTGTACCATTCCAAAGAGGCCATTGCCAAGAGAAGGGGCACTGGTTGCAAAGCTGCCATATTTACCTGAAGGATCGCAAGGATGGTAAAGTCAAAAAATTTTACTCTACTTCAGGTAAGTCCACTATCTAACTCTATTAAGTTCCTATTTGGATATTCTTAATACATGATGTAATGCAATTAAAATTTGATGTTTTATAGAATCAAAGGAAGCTTAAAAGAAGAGTAGGCTTAGTCTGATCGCGAAAAAATGGATTTCGATCGCATGGTTCGATGATCAGATTCTTGAGTTGCTGCTTAAGAGTTATGATAGATTGCTTAGAAATATGTAGTAACATAGTTTTCATTTGTAATTGCATTGTAAGGAAAAGTTTTTCCGTATTTTATAAATAAATAAAATTTTGTTTTATTTTATTATACTCCTTGCAATGGCTTTTGTGAAAATTGATGTTTGTATGTTTCTATGTTAGCAATTTGAATTTGATTCTTTCGTTTGTAGTAGTGTCGAGAATTTGCCAAATAAGGAAAGATTCTCATCACCCAAAGTTTCAGTTGGATAGAAACTTGGAATCATGCAACTTGTATTGTGGGATGAATGAGAACCTTCATCTTTGGGAAATTAAGACTAATTCCTTGTTCACATGTATATGTGAGTCAAGTGAAGGACTAGGGATTGGGTACACTGGGTGTGCGCTGGTCAGGCCCACCACAAAGAACGATAACACTATTCGTCATGATTTACTAAATTTTAGTAAACATGGTTATATTTAAAAGTTTAAGTATAATTCTGAACATTGGAAAAGTTCCAATGTATGGCATGACGAATAAGAAGAATCAAATTAGATAAAAAGATAAAAGTTTCTCCAATCTGAAAAGATAAGAGAGTACTTTAATATCGTGCTTTATGATCATCTTAATGATTATGGAAAACCATATCACAATTGATCCACTAAGGACACCTTAGTGCACTTGTATGGCTAAGAAGAGGAATCGTGAAATGTTGAAATGGTTAAATCTAGAAGATGAGTCATACTTCGTTCCAAGAACAAGTCTTAGAGTCATATTCCAAGATTGTAACTTGAGTGACATAATCTTAAGAAGGTTTATAACACTTGTCAAATCTAGAGTAAAATGTTTTCTACTCTTGTACATTTGAAATTGGAAAGTTGTGATGTTTTGGATAAAACAAAGACTAACTAAGACCAATGGTGTGAAGTGTTTGTCTTGATAAGAATTCGCTCTAACTCTTCAATATTTGTTTGTCAAGGAATGGTTCTTGACAAGAGAGTCTTATATGTCAAGAGGTCAGTGGGAGTCTTAAAGATCTTGACAAGTTTCAAGAACTAATCAAGAATAAACCTATTATTAAACACTAGCACACGACTTGAGGTTTGTAAACTATCGTGTTGACATATTCTTGTTTCTGTGCCCATTCCAGTTAAGTTGACTATGCATATGAGTTCTATGAGTTCTCAGTTGTTTGCATAACAACCTAGGAAGCAATGGTAGGCCCTTGTGCTGCCAAGTGGAAAGAAATTAAGATTGAACAAGTCCAGTCCATATGAGTTTGGATTTGTCACTAACCTTGTCTTGTGATTATGGTTATGACAAATTCACATGGATAGGAACACATACACCATAAAATCTAAGTGTCATAAGGTTTATCTCCAATTCATGAAAATGATTGTGAGGAAACGCCTTCACTAAGTAGATTTTAAGGAGATAGAAATTGTGTTATTTGCATTCTCAAATTCGATTATGATTACGACATCCCTCTTCATAGTTCGAATTGTGAGAAATGGAAAAGGTCTAAACATTTGAGACTTATTGTTGTAAGTTCTTAAACTGTTTAGACAAACATGTGAGTTATCTAAGGAAAGGTGTATGAATTTTAAAAGCCTAGATAAAGTCTTATTGAAGCATCTCGTATCAAAAATCTGAACTTTGGTAAGAAAGTCAATAAGTATTGATTTCTAGAAGTCCAGCTGATTTCTGGGTACATATCAAAGCTAGTAGGAGATTAAGTGTTATGCTAGTAAGATAATAATTATTATGCTAGTGGGAGCATAATTATTATGGAAAATGTTGCAAGTTAGCAATGTTAATTATAGAAAACAAAAGTTTCAAATCGCCAAGTTGCAGGGTTTGAAAAGTTGTTCTGCTATAATTAAGGGAGAGGAATTCATACTTCATTTCAAAATCTAAAAGCTTAGATTGAGATTTTAATCAAATTTAGTCAAATATATATATGAATGTTATGTTGGAATGGTTCAACATAAGGAAATTTTATATATGGAAATGTTAATTACGTTCTCAAAATTTGATTATAATTACGGCATCCCTCTTCATAATCAAAATTGTGAGAACATGGCAATAAAAAAATTATAACAGAAGACCGATCAAGTATCATGTCTTTATGTTAGACATTATGAATCGTATCCCATATGCTTCGGGTATAGGATCAGTTGCATATGCTATAATATTCTCGTGTTCTAATTTTCCAAATGCCTAAGGCATTAAGAGGCAAAAAGGAATAGAACCGGATATGACTAAAGTGGTTAAACAACTGTTAATGACAATCTAAGGTTCGCAAAGGATTGGTCGCTTAAGGACAGTTGAGAGTATGGTAATGGATGGACCATATTGACATTATTATGAATAGACAGGATTCTATTGATAATGAGTTGTCGTACGGTAAATATGGAATGTTTCTATATTGGGGGTTGGATAATAAGAATAGATGAGAAAGTTAGAAACTTTTATGCAAGAAGGATGTTCAATGGAATGTACTTTGAATTTGAGACTTCATTTCCATGGAATTATCTGTTAAAAATCTCCAAAGGAATATTTTGTAATATCGTTGGTCAAGTCTCTGTGACTTTTGGTACCTAGACATTACAAAAGAATCATTGCGTGATAGTTTAGAATCCGACACTTTCTAGCAGTGACAAGAATTTGGAATTCTTACACTTGCAATAAAGATTTGGAATTGTGAAATGAGCATCATTGGAATTATGTTCAATTGATCTATTTCACAAAGTAAAGACCATAGAAAACATAGTGTGCATGCTTGGAGCATGGGACAACTATTGTTTTAATTCATGTATTAAGTTGATTATTCGAAACATTATACAATGAATAATGTGTAATCAATATGGTGATTAAATAAAAGGTGTTTGTTTTATATTCATAAGTTCTGAGACCATATTGGATTCGATTATTCTTGTGTTTCACTTTGCATGTTTTGACTTCCCGCATAACTAGGTTATTCAAACCATCCACAGTCGATCATACTTTGGAAGTAGGTATTGAGGCAAGACTGTCATGAATGGGTCTGTAGAGGTGTTTTAGTCATAACACATGTTTGCTACAATGTTCATGAGTACTCCTGGAATAAGATTCGAGTATTGGATTCAACCCATGCTCATTTGAATCACTTCATGGATTTTATCACGAGTGATCATGAGACGATAATATCTTATATTCTTGAAACGGAGACATGTGAGTTGTAGTTGCGAGTCGGTTGCACATTGACATATGTAAACACACCAGTAACTTGGATGTTATAAAACATATCGTTGTGTGTAATTTGATGAGTAAGTACAAGCGAGCATTTGGGTCGAAGTTTATCCGTTCCTTTTACCCCATGTGGATAAAAGCGATATTTTTAGGCCCCTCGATGATTTAGTGATGACACCCTAAGTGCTTGGCCAAGCCTGGACTAATTTGATTTGTTCAATTAGTCAGTCGTCATAAATCGAAAATCGGGAAACAACAGATGGACAGAGAGAATGATTATAATCCATGTCTCAATCCATATGATATCTAGAATGGAGGAATATATGATCTCTTATCTAATGGACGCATCATTGACTAGGTCAGAGTTCGACAACGGCTTTTAAGAGCTACGATTGCTAGTCGGGTTTTAAGTCGTACTTGCAATAATAGTTATTAGACTTATCCAAGTGGGAGACTGTTAGATTAGGTGTCTAAGCCCATAACTATAATTGGTATGTACTTGACTCGAGAGTAGCATGGTCCATTTGTGTTGCATATCACCAGGACAATTTGATAGGATGGACTTTTGAGAAGAGGTTATTTATGATTTTTTAATATATTATAAGTTCTAATATATTAATATGAAATCATATTATTTAATTAGTATTTCTCAAGAATTAATTTGGAATTAATTTTGTGATCAAAAGAGACTAATTAAATATATGGGGATTGATTTGGTAAATCATTCATTCTTATGGTGTGGGCCAATGATCCATGATTCTTTAGGTTAGGCTAAACCCATGTGACAACCCACGGATTATCCATGGAGGTTTAAACCCATGGAGCCTAAGGAATATGGAAGGTCGTGCATATTAGGGTTTACATGGTGTAACCGTAATCTTGCCACACTATATAAGAAGCCCCTTAGCATCCAAAATTGGCTACTAGATGGACTGGAGACACAAATGTTCTTGGAGAACATTGAACCGATTTTGGTGCAAGAAATACTCTCTCAAAAGTCTCCTTTGTTCTAGGTGTGTTGTGATTCCATTTGAGGTGCAACACTTGGGGCACTAAGTTCTTAAAGGCCAAACTCAAGAAGTTCTACAAGCTACAACAAAGAAGTAACTCCATAACTCAATCTTATGTTAATTATGTCATTTCCATGCTAGTTGTAGGCTTAATGTTTTGGAAACAATATTGCATGTATAATTAGAGAAAACATAGATCCAAAGCATTTAGGGTTGTATGTGCACCATAGGATGTTGTATTATACCAAAACCCATCAGTTGGGCCATCAGAATTCAAGTGTTTTTGGGCTAAGAACATTTTTGGACCTTGGTTTAAGGCCCATGAAAGGGTTTGGGCCTAATTTGGGAAATTGGGCCATAATGGGACCTTGGGTGTTTATATGGATGTTGGGCCTTTGGATTATTGGATTGGGCTTGGGCCTTGGGCCAAGCATAGGGAAGGGTAAAAAGGTATTTTACCCTAGTTTAGACCCTTAGTGTGGGTCGAGATCCGATTATTGACTGGATGATTATTTTGTGAATGTTAGCGCGGGGATTTGAGCGGGCCTGCAGCCAGAGATTCGTTCTGTGAGATTCGGCAGTGCGAGGTGAGTTTCCTCAGCGTGTTTAGCGGGTCGAAGGTACTAATTTCGACCTACGGTTTGTTATATAGGATGTTAGATGTCTGCATAACTCTTGCATGTGTATATGCTTCTATGCTTACCGGGCGGGGCCCAATGGTCATTCTGTATTCTAGTATCTGGTTATGCGTATATGATTTGTATGAGGGCATGGCCCATTATGACGTGTCGGGTTGAAATATACCCCAGAGTGGGGCCCATTATGGCATGTTCGGGTTGAAATATACCCCAGGGCGGGGCCCAATACCGTATGATTGGGTTGAAATATACCCCAGGGCAAGGCCCCAGGGCGGGGCCCATACTTGCTTTTTGGGTTGGAATATACCCTAGGGCTAGGCCCAGTTGTATATTTGGTATGTATGGAGAACTCACTAAGCTTTGTGCTTACGGATTTTCAGTTGATGTTTCAGGTTCTTCTATTTTCAAAGGGAAGAGTTCGAGATGATTGCAGGGCACACGCCACATGTTTCCGTATTTTGTAATTTACTCTGATATTGATGATGTATCGATACATTTTGATAACTTTGGTTTTGTGACAATGATATGGCTTGATGTTTATAAATCTAAAAACGAAAATCTTATAGTCTTTTTTTTGGGACGTTACAAGTACGCCCAGCGTACTAGACTAAACCCAAACCTCCCTATCTCGAACGGTCATAACGTCTTCCGATCTTTATATCGACAGAAAGGTGTTGAAGAGCCCCACAATATTTTCTAAATATTTTAGACTAAATACTTCTTGAACAAAAATCCATATTTCATGCAAGAACCCAACCTATGAATTTTCCCTTTCTACCCTTCGACCCAATATGCAGTTCAAGGGCTAAATCTCTTAACCATCATTACCTCCTTCCACAAGGACTAAAATTTACCTACTTAAGGCCTAGAGCCTTTACACAATCGACTTCTAGCCCACGACCATGGAATAAGAAATGACAAGAAACGGGATGTTACAATTCTCCCCAATTTAAATTATACTTCGTCCTCAAAATCAGCTCTCGATTCCACTTTATGATGCAACCCCTCACAACAACCAAGCTGTCTGAAAACCCGCATATTTAATCGGCACAAAACCTTCTCGGCTAAACATCTTCACGCTAATACGCACATAAGTGCACCACCACAATGAAAACTAACTGATCACATACTAAACTAGACCACACTCCTACTCGGCTCCGACAGCCCAACTCCCCGGTCCACTAACCAACCACATCATTCGGGCTTACCCCCGATTACTATAATCTAACTTGCATCAAATCCTTTGGTCGTCCGATGTAACTTGGTGATGAAATCCATGGTAATAAAGTGCATCAGGATGTTCAATCCAATAATTCACACGTTGCATCAAAATCCATCATCGGCTCAGGTGTACATCCACCTAATAAAACACTCCAGATATCTACAACGAACTTCATGAATTGAGAATTCAGAACCAACACCTTACACTGGAAACCAAACTACTAATAGACAACCCACAAGAAGATGGGGTCCACCATAGGAAACATTCATTAAGCGACTTTCGGTGCACAAATAATATACCAACCTAAACAAACTTTTACTGACCACATGATCCAATCCAGTTGGTCACCGAGTCTCCCGACTCCCAAAACAACGCACTGACATACAATCATGCCAATAAGGCTAGCGATCTGAAACCTAAGAATCTCAACCAAACGACTATCAGTTCTCACACACAAGAATCATACAACCACTGGTTAATAGTACATCGTAAAACCTTCTAACCACTAAAACGATAAGCTCATGGTACTATGTCGATCTTGCCGTCATTCCATTACTAACCTGAAGACTCACGACCAGCACCACCGGGTCTAAAGATACTCAACCATCAACCCGTTGTCTTGCAGGAAACCCATTCAACATCCCTTTCGATGCTAACCGAACACAATCCAAGCCATACCCTTTTATCACGCACAATTCCCTTCATAGTACAGACTACTACCAATGTAAAATCAGACAAAACATGGTCGCACTCAACCAGATAATGAGATAGGCAGTCGCACTCTTGTTCCAATTCAAAGGCTATAACCCAAATAAGAACCATGCATATACGTTGAACCAAGTGCTCCATTGTTAGCTTGTGCAGCCCATATATGCCCCTCACAACAAAATCTAATGAACTTACCACCATACACATTGTTAAGGAAACCCATAACCAACCCTGGATCTACTGCGTTCCTTTTTCCTCACAACCTTACCCAAAGGGTTAAGTACTAGTAGATCTAATTAAATGACGAACCTCAATCATTAACATAAACATCCTCATGAATAACCAAAATAGATCCCATCAATACATAACTATCTCAATAAAACTTTTAAAGCTAACTTGAAATGTTGCTAAAACCGTGGTCGAATCCATCCAATTATCAACACTGCCAGCACGACATGTCAAAAATGAGATTATATGCAAATCTAATGTCCTGTCTGGAAAACTGAACAATATTGTCCCAAATTCTAGACTACCAATAACCAAGGACATCTTCCAAACTCGAGCCGAACTTGACGATAGGTTGATGAATCCATTGAACTTCAATTGATACAGCTCAAAACTTTCAAAGAATCTCCTCTTTGATGATGAACGAAATTACCAATGATCGAGGATGCATTGGTACCTAATCCAATGAACCAATACACTACTGAACCAAAACCCATGCAGAGCTGAACATACCCATCTCTGAAACTGATTTACCGATCGATAACTGCCCAGTCTAGACTATAAATAGCAATCCATACAAAGAGTTGAGAAATCCCTCAACAACCGATACTTAACCTAAGCGATCCTAGCACCTTCTAATTTATTCATTGGCATCCCAAAAGGAACCAATGGCTAAAACGAGCTCCTTGACCAACTACTTCATGTTTCAAGACAACTTGTGTAATTCCTGAACACATGCATCTGATAACCACTTACTCTACACCCCTGACTTGACCAAATCTTGAATCGAAGTCTCGCATACCCGCACCGCAAATCCCTATGAACCATTCTTCAGACACCACAAACTCGAACAGATTGATGATCCTCCAAGTAAAATACCTAGTTCTCCCGCACTTAGGGTTCGAACTACCACCCAGTGGTGTTGCAACCGAACTATATCTCAAACCGGCTCAACCAGGTACAAACCATCCCTGACTCTTGGAATTTATCACACACGTAAGATGATCTTCCAGATAAAGACCATGCAAGCTGTAACACCCCAAAATTTTCAAAACTTTTTCATGATATAGTTTTAAAAACATTCGAGTCTTAAACCACATTTAACAAAACCCGGTCCCACAAAAAAACATTTACAAATTTAAAACAATGGGTGTTACCATTAAGCATCAATACAACCATAGCAAGCCAATAAGAATTACATCAATATAATTAACAATGAACTTAAGAAGTTCCACTCCATACTCCATCACTTGACTTCTAACTTCCATCTATCATCATCTCTCCTTCAAGGTAACCTGAGATACATGGCATTAAAAAGAGATACGTAAGACAATAATGTCTCGTGAGCTATGTGGGTTTGTGACCCAAAACATTTATCACATTTTTACCAAAAACATTTCATCTTTACAAAACATAGTTTTAGACCATAAAACATTTTCAAGGATTTTCATGGAAAACTCATTTCATACATGTCATAAATATCATTTCATATCTTATCATTTCATTTCATTTCAAAAGCCATATTTCCATATTTCATTTTCTTTTATCATTAAGGGCTAATTCCGGTATTAAATCGTTGCCATTTTTATACTTAGGGTCTATGTCCAATAAAGGAACCACTCCCAAGTCTAGACCAAGGTGGAAAGAACAAATCAATCCACCAAGGCATCATTTCCATTAGGACATCTATCTCGCGAAGAGGAGGCGCCACCCCGATAGATTCCTCTAGTGCCTCTTACGAGGTATCATGGTCCGGGGAGTTTTCATTTCATTACTTTCCATTCCTTTTCGTTACTTTACATTTTTATCTTTACTTTCCATACTTTACACATTTCATATATTAGAATCATAATACTCGTTTCAAAACATTTCAAACACATTATCAAAATATTTTTTCTTCTAAAACGTTCTTTGCTTTCAAAAACATTCTTGCCTTCAAGGCATTCTTTTTAAACTTTCTTTCCAAAAGCATTTAACACTTTCACTTTAAAACGTTTCATATATCAAAACATTAGTATTTCATTATTATAAAACTCATTTTGCCATGTACCCCAAAGTGGGGAAAAATGCCAACACGTACTCACCTAGTATTCTAATGTAGATTAACTAGTCGTCTTCTAGTTCCTTTTCTTAGATCAACACTTCTCAAGCACCACTTATATAACATAAATGTAAAGGTCAACAAAACGACCAAAATACCCTTCTAAGATTTTTAACATTTAGATATCCCCTATAAGCTTATTTACTTCCCATTAGCTTATATATAAAGTTTGAGGGCAATAGGTGGTCATTTACTAGGTTTTCCACGAAAAGCATACATTTCACAGAACTTTTGACATGGTCCATGTCATTTTGACACGCCACCGTGTCAAAACTGCAGTTCACTATTTTGAGCAGAATTTTGCTAAAAGCTTTGTAACTTGTTTCCTAGACCTCCGATGGCCTCCAAACTTTACCAAACGGTTATTAAGGGCTAAATAAAGCTTATAAAATTCTCAAATACTCAATTAACCCTTACCCACATGATGACTTAATCATTAAGACCTTAATGCTTACAATCACTCAAATGAAAGGGTTAAGAGGTCAAGTTGATCAAGAACACTCTTTAACTAATATAACTCATTCCCAAATCATTTAATACATAAATGGGTGTTGTAAAGTACATAAAACCAAAACCAATATCATTGTAGGTACCAAATGTAACTATGGAATCCTCAATTCCATTCCATGTTCCCAAATTACCCTTGGGTCAAAACAACGACTAGAGCTAGAACTTCACTATCATTCCTACATGTTCTTGCATCCAAATCATATTGTTAGTATCAACTCATGATTATGAGTATCATATACTCATCAAATGATCATATTACAAGAATTTCATTGTATTCATCATAATTTCTCACATAACCATCTAAAACCCATCTTTATGCTTGATTCTACCATCATGGATGAATTTGAGCATTCCAATTGGTTTTATTGCTATCAAATATCATCTAGGTCATAGAATCCAATCTCATTTCATCATCAATTGCAATATCCCCAATTTGGGTTTCTAGGGTTCATGAGGGTTTTCACCAAAATCCTCAAATCCATCAATAGGATGATTGGATTGAGATTGGGATCATCAAAACAACTAAAGGGAGGTTAGAAACCAAAACCCTAATCAATGAATCAAACCAATTTCGACATTAGGGATTTCCCCAAACCTTGAATTCGAAATATAGAGTTAGAGGTTGAGAAATTATACCTCTCAAGCTTGATGTTGCTTCATATCTTCAATTCCTAGCTTGATTCCTCCATAACTAATCTAAATCTTCATTTGTCTCATATAAATCGCCATTTCCTTGTTCCTTTCACTCAATCACGTTTCTCCTCTCTTCAAATGAAGAGAACCGCATCTAACTAGTGACTACTTTCAATAATTGGCAGAAATGACCCCTAACCTTCCTTGTTCTCTTATTTAACACCATTTGATCAATAAATAAAAGGAAACTTACATCTTTCAATATTTGAACCCAAAATAATTCATTTTATCTAATTAGTCAAATACTAGTCACAAAGTTTTCTATTTGTCGAAACTAGTCCCTCAACTTTACAACTTTTGTCAAATTTACCATTACTTTAATTATTTTCACATTTATATAAAAGGTTGACATACCAACTCATCCTCCATCCATTATATGAATTTAGTCCTTTCCACTAACTGAGTCAACCCTTTGGTCAACTAACTTTGTAAATTTGACAAATTTACCCCTTTAACTTCAAAATGTTACTATTTTCACTTATAACTTTCAAAACTTCATATCAACTAATGATATGATTATCCCTTGATGATTTAACTATATAAATAATTTCTAATTTATTTAATTTATTAATTTAAGAACCCGCTCCTACATTTTAGGATGTTACACAAGCCCTAAGAGATTTTGAATCTCAGATGAAGACCTTATAAATTTCCAATCATAACGACTTCTAACATTAAGAACCCCGCGTAGATACACAAACAATAATTCTGATAGTCCATTCATAGCACCAATTTTTTATCTCGAAACATATGGATTACCATTTACCTCGTCTACAATTCCCTAACCATCAATCTGGTACCTGACTTACCTATATCCAAAGAAAACAGACCCTTGATCGCACATCAAGACAACCAATCCACAAAATCCTCTTGTATATTCCCGTACTGATATTCTGCCGACAAAAACCGCAACATTCCAAACCGAACACGGAAAGATGGAAGAACATAACCCCCGTATTAGATAGCGACATTCCAAACCGTCTACCAATCACTCAGCTTCCAGCTGCAATCCTCACCGATCATAGCAATCATTTTCTTTTTAAGTCTCGCGGCTCTGCTGGCACTACCTTGGGTAAGGCATTCGAGACCTCAAACTCAACTAACTTACAAAGGTTTACACCCTTCAAATCCAACCTGACATGGCTACCTAGGCTGAAACCATCAATAGACCTATCCTCAGTCTGAACAACCATAACTAAAATATTGACATATACAAAATCACTTTCACATATCACGGTATCAAACCATGCTATCTACCCTCACCTGAATCGAAGAACTCTGAAACATTATGATACGATCCCTTTTTCTGTATTTCTTGCACCCGCGAACCCAATAACACCAGAACCAAATAAAATCTTAATCAATAGCCCAAAATCCTCAAGTTTGATCCAAAGTCAAACTTTGTCAAAAGTCAACAGTCAATGGAAGTCAACAAAAGTCAAAGTCCAAGGCAGTTGAGTATGTCCAGCGTACCCCGCGTATGTCCAACGTACGTGATTCAAGGACAGTACATGCAACGTACTCTCAGGTACGCCCAGAGTACATATGTCTAAGATAATTCCTTCCTTTAGTGCTTAATCCCTTATGACCTTTTGTCTAGAGCTTAGATCTAGACACAAAACATCGAATTAGGTCATAAAATTTCCACCTTTATGACATTTTATGGCTAGAAAAGGTCTAAAATCTAAAACCCTAACTTATTTATCCATTAATACATCTTAACTCTTTCATGGAAGGGATAGAAGGACCAAGATCACATTTTTATGGTTCCTAATAGCTTCATAATGGATAAAGTTTCCAAATTTATCCATTAGAATGGTCCCAACTGTTGGATTAGTGTCTAAGTCCATAACTATAATTGGTATATACTTGACCCGACCCGGCATGGTCCATTTGGGTTGCATGACATCAGAACATTTGGGTAGACCTTTTAATGAGAAGAAGATATTTGTGACATATTAATATATTATAAGTTCTAATATATTAATATTAAATCGTATTATTTAATTAGTATTGATCAAGAATTAATTTGGAATTAATTTAGTGATCAAAAAGAGACTAATTAAATATATGGGGATTGATTGTGTAAATCATTGATTCTTATATATGTGGGCTTATGATCCATGATTCCTTATGTTGGGTTTAACCCATGTGGTGGCCCATGGATACTCCATGGAGGCTAAAACCCATGGAGCATAAGGAATGGGTAAAGTCATGGGTTACATGGTGTAACCCTAATGTGCACACTATATAAAGACCCCATTGGTTGGTGAAATTGGCACTAGTGCATAATATAGAGGGCAAGCTAATTTCTATGAACTCATATCTTTTCTCATGGTTATTCCAAATGTTCATGGTGTTGTGTGAACCATTTGAGGTGTCACATTTGGGGCACTAGGCTCTTGAGCTCCATGGAATCAAGCACCAACAAAGAGGTATGTAATTCTATTAGATTTTATATTACATGTACTTTATATTATGCTAGTTAGAACAATACCTTGGAAAATTGATATTTGCATGTATAATAGAGAAAACATAGATCCAAGGTATTTAGGGTTGCATGTACACCATAGGTGTGTTAGAATGCTCAAAACCCAACACCAACAAACAAGATCTAGTCTTTAAGTGTCAAAGAGACCAAAAGTGCATCTATTTCAACTTAATCCATTAAGTCCAAGTCTCCAACCTTCAAATCTGAATCAATATGATGTTTAGATGGATAAAGTTTCCAACTTTATCCATAACAAGGTCACAAACTTTCAAGATCTAAACTTTATGAACTTAAAGTGACCAAAAGCTCATAACACCCAAAACTAGCTAGATCTAACAAATACATCATCATGATTCAAACTTTATACCTCCATAAGAAAGATCAAGGTGAAGAAGGTCTGGATCTACAAGCTCCAATGCAACCAACGCTTCTCCAATGAGCTCCTTATTCTCCAAGATGCACTAAGAACACTCCAAAGCACTTAAGAACACCTTCTCTAGCTCATAAGGATCAAACTAGGGTTAGGGTTTCAAGGGAGGGCGTTGAAGGGGTGGAGGATGAGAATGGAAAATGTTTGGGGGAGTTAAGGAGCTTAAATAAGGCTTAAAACCCTCAAATTAGGGTTTAGCATCTGATCGCGTACGCATGGTATGCTCACCGTACTAGGTTAGGCCTCAGCGATTGGTCATGTCTAATACGCCCAACATACACCTTGTACGTCCAGCGTACTAGACTAAACCCAAACCTCCCTATCTTCGGCATTATCATTTCTAAGAATTTCTTTGTTATTGTAATTGACATCCGCAACTTCATCAAAGAACTCGTTAAACATGCTTTCATCTTCATTATCGTCTTTAACCTTCTGTGTTTGGGCTACCGAAAATGGATAAATCTCTTCAACAAACCTTACGTCTCTAGACGTAATTACTTTGTTATCATTGATGTCAAACACGTTGTACCCCTTTCCCTTGTGGATAGCCTAAGAAAACACCAGGTCTCCCCCTCACTTCAAACTTATCTCCTTTTGTTTCTGTGTTCCTTACATAAGCAAGGCATCCAAAATACTCTCATGTGTGCATATTCTGGTTTCTTGCCAAATAATACCTTAAAAGGCGTCTTAAAGCCTATTACCTTGGAAGCCAATTTGTTAATTATATAAGCAACTGTCATCACACATTCTCCCCATAGTTTAGTAGGCAAATCGGCTTCAAATTTCAATGCTCTAGCAGTTTCAAGTAAGTGACGATGATTTCTCTCGACCACATCGTTCTGTTGTGGTGTGTGAGGGTAAGAAGTTTCAAGCATTATCCCTTGTTGAGCATAAAATGCAATCATAGCACCTGGAGTGAATTCACCACCATTATCACTCCTTATTCTCTTAACGTTCTTTCCAAACTGAGTTTTGACCATGTTGCAAAAATTCATCAAGAATTTACTTGCTTCATGCTTATGTTTAATGAGAAATATCCAAACAGCCCACTGGGATCATCTACAATGGTGAGAAAATAACGAGCTCCAGATAATGAAGGTGTTCGATAACTTCCCTAAATATCACAATGCGACAGATCAAAGCAATCACTTGTTTTAATATAGCTATCATAAAAGGGTAAGCTAGTATGTTTTGCCTTTACACATAAGTCAAATACTTTATTTTTCAACTCAAAAGAAAAACTAGCTAAAAAATCTACTTGATGTAATTTTGCTTCAGAAGCATGTCCTAGCCTTTCGTGCCAAATATATGCATCCGGTGTCACCTTCATTGCCTTTCTCGTTGACATGCCCATCCGATATAGACCTTTATCACATTTCCCCGCTCCAATCAATCTCCTCGTCTGCAAATCTTGTGCAATAAAGAAATCCGGGAAAAATGTTATATAACAGTTTAGATCCTTTGTCATTCGACTAACGAATAATAAATCGCAGTTAAACTTTGGAATGTATAAAACTTTGGAAATATTGACTCCATTAGGTAAAACATAATTTCATTTTCCTTTCACTAAAATATAATCGTTATTGGGTATGATGATCGGTGGCTCGCCATCATCATATATATCTCCCTCTAGAAGATCATAATCTCCCTTCATGTGCTCTGTTGCACATGTGTCAACAATCCAAGTACCAGTTTAATCGATTTTACCTGCCTTGTTAGCCACATTATTTTTGTCTTCATTGTTGAAGTGTTTAACAAGATTATGGTACTATTCACTCGTGGGTCCTGGTATAGGGCTTGATTTCGTGTCTGCCAAGGCTGCCTTGTATTTTCCCTTCTCTTTCTTGCTTTTACCTGGCTACCACTCCATGTAGCCAATCTTCTTGAAACACCCATCTTTATTATGGCCATTCTTACCACAGAAACTGCAATGTTTGTCCTTTGTTACACATTTCATTCGTTGAACATTAGGCTCAATTGTTGTTTCTCTCTTGCTTTGCGTGAAGGTTTGGAATGTTGCAGCCTCTTGGATTGGTTTCTTTGTTGCTGAGATCGCTCTATGTTGTTCATCTTCAGAAACAAGATGATATGCAATACCAAGAGTAGGAGTGGGTTTGGATGCAAGAATCTGAGTTTTTATGGTAGAAAAAATAGTGTCGAGCCCCATAAGAAACTCGTATAATCTTTCCTTTTCTTTTTCCTTGCTCGGTCTTTTTCCTAAATCACGTGTGCACTTGCCACATGTACACCTTGGGGTTGGAGATACGGACTGAATTTCATCCCAGATACCACGCATCTTGGTATAGTAGGATGAAACTGAGCTTCCATCTTGTTGCGTTGTAGAGAGGGTCTGTTTTAACTCATATGCACGGGCTGCACTCTCTTTCCCAAATCTTTCTTCCAAATCAGCCCATATTTCTACAGATATATTTGCGTATTTGACACTCGATCTGATCGCTTTCTAAATGGTTGCGGTGAGCCATCCTTTGATCATAGCATCACAACACATCCACTTCATGAAATCCGGTGAGCCTTCTTCTGGTGCCTTGATTGTTCCGTCTACAGAACCAATTTTGTTTTTTGCATACAGGAAATTCTTCATCTCCTGCAACCAATCCCCATAGTTTCCATCAGTGAGGACGTCGTTTACATGCATCTATCTCGGGTATTCAGATGCATGTAAATAGTATGGAGAGTTGGTGTCTGCACAAGGATCATCATCCTTGTCGTTCTTTCTAGCTTTGCCTACCATGGTTCTGGCGGCAACATGGGGTATTTGCGGGATCAATATGACCCGTTTTGATACCATAAAGAAATTGATTACTCCAAAACTTGAGTTCATTCAATCAATTGTGGTGCTTAAATACAAAGCTAAATAAAAGATATGGAAAAGATAACAACTAATATGGAAAGGATAACAACTAAATATAGATTAAAAATTAGAGATAATAAACGAAATTATCTTCCCTAATAAATAAAGATCTTTTTGTCACATGTCACATTCTCATTTATTTTGTCATATGTAATTTTGTGGTTATTTTAAATTAATTTTTATTCCACATGTCATTTTATGATTTGTTTTCATTTTATTAAATTCTAGATAGTATTTAAATGCAATAATAAATGCATATCAATTTCATTAATGAACTTTCCTTCTAATTTTAAAATTATTAAATTAAAGATTCATTAATTTTCTTTATTTATTTATCTAATTTATTTGTTTAAATTTAAAAAAAACACTTTAATTTTTATAATTCAATATTTTCCTACTTTTCTTATAAATTCAAACTTCTCAAACGTTTAGAATTTTGTATTTAGTTTTTCTTTTAAATAAGCACATGTAATAAATGAGTCTCACACCTAGTTTATTAACAAATAAATGTAATGATTCATTTGTTTCGTATTTCCTCAAAAATCAAATATTACAATACTAAACTATTATATTTATTTTCCAACTATTTCCTAATGGTGATCAGTGACGGAAAGCTTTCGGTTGTCACAACATTCCGCCTTCCAAGATGTTTGATGATGATGTCACTGATATTGTTATTAGTGAATGGTTATTCATGAAGAGCAATATTTATGTCAATTATACAAAGGGTACAAGAGTTCAATATATACTAGAGGAAAGGGCCTTGGGCCAAGACAATACGTCATATATACATTAACATGTCATTATTAAGAACTACACGATTCACCATTTTGTTATTGGTCTTCGATCTTGCATAACAATATCAGGTGCACGAGTGGATTGATGTCATTAAAGATGCTCATGACAATAATGGACTGTGGGGGGAGCTAAAATTGTAAAAAAAAAAAAAAAAAAAAAATAAAATAAAAAAAAATTGGATATCAAATGAAATCGAGCGCTAAAAATGTTTGCTCACCCAACTTCACCTTCCTTCCCCCACAAACCGATGACTACGACTTCAGTGCACCAACAACCCAGCCTACCCAACTTCACCATCTCGAACCGCTACCCTTCTCTCATCTCTTTCAAATCGCCGCCTTCTCTCCATTACCTTCGTCTTTCTCCTTATCCAGAGAGCCACCAATGATCTAGATTTTCAGCAGATCATTTAGCATCGCCAGTGGCGGTGGTGGATTCCGGTTTCCAGTGGCGAAGAAGACGATGGCGGTGGTAGATTCCGGTTTCAGGCAACATTTGGAGTTTGCCATGTACAAGATCGACGGGGTACGGGGTCGATTTGGAGCGGATCTGTTTGTCATGTCTCCTTCTCCCTCAACCACCATCTTTTTCGAGTGGTGGTGGTTGTTCGTATATGTTTCCCACCATGTGCAAACCCACCGACAATCCAACCTTTGTTCATGACTGCACAACCCATGTATTTCTCTCTTGTAAAAAACGATTCCAACATCATCTCTGTGATACACTGCCATCACCGTAATCTCCAATCGGTAATGTGATTTTTTTGGATTTGATGTAGGGCTTTTCACGTTTTTTTTTTCATTTGAAATCAGGACTTTTGGGTTTTATGAAGGTTTTTTATATACAAGGTATTGATTTCTTTTCATGGTTTGATACAGGTTGAAATCGAGGACTGAAATCAAGTCTTCTATTTGGGAATTGATGCAATTTCTTAGAAAAATGGTTTAGGTTTCTTTTTCCGGTTTGAATCGTTATTTCGTGGTGTTAAGTGATGGTTGGAATCTGAATTTCATTCAATCTATTTTTATTTTCTAGGTTTGATTCAAGTTTGATTTTGGTTTGCTTTTAATTCCAAGTTTAAGGTTTCCTTTTGATTTAGTGTCATTAGATTGGTATCGGTGATTATTGGCGATGTTGTTGGTCGGCGGTCGGAGTTTGTTTCAAGAGTGGTGATGTTGGACTGCAGATTAAAGGGGAATGATGGCAGATTAAAGGGGAAGGATGTTGGATGGTAGAGAGAGAGAGAGAGAGAGAGAGAGAGAGAGAGAGAGATTTATTTTTATTTTATTTTTATTTAATTTTTATTTTTATTTTTTATTTTTTAAATCAGAAAAACAAATAAGAAAAAAAAATCATATTAACAGGGGCAAATCAATCATTTTGAAAAATATCAAAACAGATTGGACAAAATGAAAACTTTGGACCTCTGGTGCTAGTCCAAACCTTTTTGGACCAAAGTGGGAATTTTCGATATAGCACGGGACCATTTGTACAATTTTGTCTATTATTTATTCCATCTTCTGAGATCGGATTTTGTGGAGTAAGTGGGTAGAATATTTTTGGTAAGTGTGTATCATGGTGAGTCTAATTAAGGACGTGATAAATAGGCCACATATGAGAATTTAGATGTTATACATAATTTCTATCCACCCTTATGACAAAGTGATTATTCGAGGGCTAGATATTGCTATGCATTTTCTTTTTAATATTTATAAACTTGGTAAAAGTAAACTAATTTCCACACCAACGTTTAAATATAATAGTATTTTAATCCTCATGTTGTCAATTTTAAGGTATATGTAAATATTATTACGGCAAATATTAATACGACATGTCGACATTATAAAATCTCACTAAACATTCTTACCATATGCAAATATATTTTACCAAATTAACATATTAAGGTATCCAAAATTTGCCGTTAGCCAAATTTCAATTTATGCATTATATAGTTATACAATACAACATTTTAAAGCATCAATCGTTGTGTATGGAAAAAAATTATTGTATACGGATCAGTTCCTATATACTAATATTCATATTGAGATAATTATTAACTCACATAAAATAAAATCATTTTAGCAACAAAATAATCACAAACTTGATTTCATTCAACCATTCACAAACAAAAAGTTTGTATTTTCATTCATATTTAAAATAGAAAAACGTATTCATTGAACTGAAAGACATAACAAGTTTCATCATTTAAAAATCAAACTTTACAAATGCAATAGATGATATTATGGAATGTGTATACTCGCTTCACTTTTCTTGTTTCTGTTTTCTTCGAGTAGCACTCAAGATTTACCTTAATAAATAAGAATGATTTTGTCACATGTCATCTTCTAATGGATTATGTCACATGTCATTTAGTGGTAATTTTAGATTAAATTATATCCACATGTCTCTTTTTGTGATTTTTTCATTTTATAAAATTTTATATAATATTTAAATTTAATAAATGGATATCCAATTCATTAATGCAACTTTCCTTATAATTTCTATACTTTTAAATTGAATCCAATTAATTTAAATTGTTTATTTATTTAAATTAGTTATATAAATTTAAAAGATAAATAAATACTTCAATTTTAATAATTAAATAATTTTTTTTATAAATTCAAAATTTCCAAACTTTCAAATTTTCATAATTGTTTATATTTTTTAATAAACTCATGTATCACATTGGCATCACAACTAGTCCACAAATAAAACAAAAACCTTACATGTTTTTTGTGATTTTCTAGTTCTACCCACCCCAAGAACACACACTAAAAAAAACAAACTCTTGGATTTAACACACATACACACACACAAAGAAAAAAAAATGTGGAGTCTTGTCTTTCTTGTTGAGTCCAGCCTAGGGATGAGCAAAGGAACCGACCCGGCTGGAACCGGCCCGGGAACCGAACTTGATGGAAAATAAAAACCGAACCGAACCGCGGTTCTTGTCGTGTCTTCAATGTTGGAACCGATCTTCGAGAAATAACAACATTCGGTTCCAGTTTTTAAAATCCACAAGAATATCGTCCCGGTCCCGGTCCGACTGGACTGGTTCCATCGGGTTCCGGTACCGGTTCCGACCGGTTCCCCCGTCCATATGCTCATCCCTAGTCTCCAGCCCTTTTATATATAGAGGACCAAAACAGTTACAGATGTGATCTTTTAGAAGTACATAATCAGAAGAATATATTCCTCCTTTCTTCCACTTGTTGAAGATCGATCATTGCTGTTGTTTCTTTTTGACTTCTTCTTCCTGGATCGTTATGATCTAGCTACCTAGCTCCAGCCACCTTAATCGATCTTTTTTCTTTCTAGCCTAGCCTAGCTATCATCATGATGTTCAGATTTGTCTTCTTCGAGAGCCATTATGTAAAACAGCTAGCCCTCTCTTCTCTTCTTTATCTTCTTATCTCGTCCTTTGCTTTTCTTGCTTTCAATTCGTTTGCAGCTTTCCACCAAAAATGAGAGATTGTGGTGGTGGGGTATTAGAGCTTGTACGAAATGGCACCCAAAGAAAGACTTTCTTGTCCTTTGCTTTTCATTTGTTTCTTTCTTAATTACTCAGACTCAATGTTTGACATCAAAACCCATGCCATGTGATGTACGTCCTCTTAATTTGTTTGTTTCAGTTGTTCTTTTTGACTTTGGGATTGATTTCGGTCAAACAACAATATCACCCCCCACGAATCAATTACATGCATATTTTATTGGCGTGTAAATGACTTTGCATCAAAAACATATCAATTAATTCAATTAAAGCAATTCAATAAAATGTTTTAGATAGATATCAATGCAATTGAAAGTCTTTAGTTTATGGTTAAAATATTCACTTTTAAAATCAATTAGATATCACAAAATGATCTCTAAACAGCATCCACTTCAATATCGTATTTTAGATCAGGATAACATAGAAAAATTAGCAAATAAAGAGCATCTTATTAGTGGAGGGGGGTAATTTAGGTATTTTACTTAATATAGTTTGTTATGCCAGAATGTTTCAATCAACTCTAATGTATGGATTAATCTTTAACACAGACACTTTTTTGTTGTGTCATATGTTTCAGATACAAGTTCTAGATGGATATGTGGTAGATAACTTAACCACACAAAATGAAACATTTTGATTAATAACAACATTCAAATTGTATAAATGTTTCCAAAAATAGAGCCAAATCCAGTAATTTAAAGTTGCCAATCAATGGGAGAAGTAGCTGCTTCCTCCAAGATTCTATTGGTACGAGAAAAATGTCTGCACATTGCCCCAATAATTATCAGCAATAACATTATTTTATAAAACTTGTTAACTTTTTACTTTTCTCATATTTAAAAATACAAACCTGCATCCAAAGAATCCCCTATGAGCAGATAAACCAGAAGGATGTGCTGATTTCAGAATATGGTGCTTGCTTTCATCAATCAACCTGCACAATGTCTCCAAATCATGTAGAGAACAAATTTTCAATGTGAAATTGATATTCATTCTTTAAATAAAAAAATTGTTCCCATAAGTACCTGGATTTTGCTTGAGCATAGTTTCCCCAAAGAAGAAAAACAATTCCTTTTTTCTTTCTAGAAATTGTCTCAATTACAGAATCAGTAAACTGTTCCCACCCTTTCTTTGCATGAGAATTTGCTTGATGCTGCCTAACTGAAAAAACAATATGATATATATATATATATATATATATATATATATATATATATATATATATATATATATATATATATATATATGGGTGTTTCTTTTGACTTAATCCATTCAGATAACTCAAGTGTCTTAGTCTTACCAGTGAGAACAGCATTGAGCAACAGAACACCCTGCACATAACAGTGTTGATGTCAGATCATATGTGTTTTAACAAAATATAGACACTTAAACAGATTAAACACTACTAAAGATTTTTTAAGATTCAACAAGAATATAAAAATTAGAAGTAATTTTGACCTGTACAGCCCATCGTTCCAAATTCCCATGAGAAGGTATTGAACACTGCAAATCCTGTTGAAGTTCCTTGTATATGTTTACCAAGCTTGAAGGTACTTTTATACCTTCTGGAACAGAGAAAGAAAGACCCATGGCTTGACCAGGTCCATGATATGGATCCTAACATAACAAATTCAATGTGTAAATCTTTCACCAATTGATTGATATGAGTTTTGTAAAAGATACGAGCAACTTAATAAGCAATGACAAAGGGGATTTTGGTAAACACCTGACCAATGATGACAGCTTTGACCTTGTCAAATGGGGTTGAATTCAGAGCATTGAAGATCAGATGTTGAGGAGGGTAGATTGGTATGGGGCTTTGTATTTCAGCCTTTACAAATTCACTCAATTTCTTGGCATAGGGTTTTTGAAACTCTCCAGGAAGGGCTTCCAACCATGTTTCTTCCACCAATAGTTCTTCCAGTTTCATAGACCCTAACCCCTCACCTAAACATATAAGATATAATAGCATTATAAACCATAAGGATTTAAGAGAACAAATGGCAACCATATCATCGACATAGAGATTCATTGAACCATAGATGTAACTCTACATTTTTGCTTTCGTGTAAGGGGGAGTAACAAATACTCTCGCAATTTCATATAAAGGATACACAATCTATTGATCGAATCAGAATTAGGAAAATCCATGTCTAGGAACTTACCTGAAGTGGATTTCGAGACTCTCCCAGCACAAATTTTGAGATTGCGTTTGGCTTTCGCTAGGGATTGATTGAACTGAACCCTAAGTTTCTGTTCCTCGTTGAGATTCGACGAAGGTGAAAGCTGAACTCCACTACCGTCAACCGATTCTGGTGTGGTAGATGGAAATGGAACGGCGTTGGTGGTGGGTTTTTGGGAAACCGAAAGGATACTTTTTTTTGAAGAAGATTCCAGGGACGAAGCTGCTGCCGCTGCTCCTTTGGAGCGTTTTGCCGGTGGGAAGAAATCTGTAATGGCTTTCGCGGAAGCCATTTTGTGGTTAGGATTTGTGAAGAACAGAGGGTTTTTCTGGAGTATTATGGCGGGAAATGTGAGGCGCGAATATAGAGACGCATAGTGATGGTTCCAGTTTTTGTTGCAAGAACGCATAGAAATCGACTAGGGAGACGGTAACACTTCATCTTTTAGGATCCAATTTGTTCCGGACAAAATTATGGTTCGGTTGTTATCAAAATTATTCTGTTTTTGGTTCAAAAATGTTGTGGAATGATAAAGTGTTTCAATTTTGAACAGTAGTTTTTTCCAAAAATATTACTTTTAACAGTTTATTGGTTAACTTTTTTAAAATAATAATTTTATCCTAGGCTCGCTTCTTCCCGCCCCTTATTGTCGGGGTTGGATCTGAAGCATCAAGCTTCTCCTTTTCATCAGTTGCAGGGTTTGGTGGCCCGAAAGGGCAGCATAGCATTAGCTTCAATTAAACAAGCTCAACCTTGAGAAAGGTGGTAGGCCGAAGAACCGTTGAACGCTTCAACTGATCATTTCTGCAACCAAACTACAAAGACCATTTATAAATCTCTTCTTTTAAAATTTATTCAATTATTATACACTAATTTTTTTTTAAACAACCGACAAGAAGTAAAATAAAAACTAGCAAGGAGCTAGAAAACAATTACAATAAGTTCATAGGATTTTGACGCCTATTCATCCATCCCATCTGACATCTATTATTTCTATTAGAATACCACAATAAAGAAAATTCTTTTATCGAATCAACAATCTCATTTTTTCTAATCTTTCTTGTTCCAAACACCACATTATTTCGAAATCTCCACATATATCAAATAGTGGTACATGCTATCGCATCAACCACCCTTCTTTACTTCACATTCGTGATGCCATTATCAATGAAATTAAACAACTCAAAAATCGTATCAAAATCGGAAGGAACAACATTAATCCAAGAGAAAATAGTGTTCCAAGTTCCAGCTATCACTTCACACCTAAGAAAAAGATGGTTGATGTGACCTGGCCACCAGACGTTTACGCCTTATGTCTTTGATGATTTTGATGAGCCTGCGAGGTCACAACGAGAGAAAACCCTCAGCCGTTCTCTGGGAGGAGGCTTCCGGGAAAATGATCTGACGGTCAAGTCAGTAGATATACTTGGGTGTATCTAGGGTGAATTGGGAGAGAGCGACTTACCTTCCAAGGCACCGGGGTGGCCTTTTATACTGAACCCCTTTGCTAGTCCATACAGGAAAATGACGTCAGACCCGACAGGATCGGGGACGATGATTGGATAATCGCGCTCCTTAATCTGTTAGAGCCAACGATTGGTTCAGGTGGTAATGCTCTGAGCATCTTCCTTGTCGCCTGGAGCCGTTATACTTTTGTCACGAAGTAGAAGGCGCCCCTGGCGGGGCCGGGCCTTCTCCACGGCCGCCCTGCTCTTAGAGGCGCCAGCGGACGCTAAGCCCCGTCGGGTTTGTCTCGCTAGGCGCGACGTGCATTGGGGAATTATCTGGCGCGCCTGGGCGCGACTCTTCGTTCGTGCCAACAACACATCATCAAGTCCCCTATTCCAGTAGTTATAGTGTTGCTAGACTGCCTATGATGTTCTGGACTTAACTGCTTGGTACACGCGTCAAGTTCTGATTCAATCGTCGCTTTGGTTTTTTTCGACCACGTGACTGCCCATCATGACAGTCAGTTACATCATTGCTTTAGGGATTTTGAATATCCCGCCTTTCCTTATTCTTTATAAGGTTAAGGGCTTTCTCTATCCACACCACTTCTTCTTTTTTATTTCTCCTCCTTCTGTGGTTAGGGTTTTCCTTGCTCCCCTTCTGGTTTAATGGCTGCTCAATCTAGCATCGTTCCTTCTGAGGCTAATTCAAACTTCTCAGTGATGCTTACGGCTTCTCTCCGTTTGACGGTGTAGAGTTTATGTCGGCCGACTCGATGATCCTTTCTTATCCTTCAGGCAAAGTAGGCGTTTATCTGAAAACCTTTGATGCTGGTTTGCGCCTTCCCCTCACCGACTTCCAGGAAGAACTTATTCAGAAGAACGGTTGTAGCGTCCAGATGCTTACTCCAAACGTCGTCAACAAGGCGGTGGCATTTTAGATGATCTGTCGGGCAAACGGAGTGGTCCTTGACTACTTTGTCTTCAAGTTATTTTTTAGATTCAGTGTTACTGGTGACAAGTACACGTTCTCTGCTCGACGTGGGGGCCATGTCTTGGTTCTTGATGGCAAGACAAATGGTTATGGGTTAACCAGGATCGAGTCGGTCGTGGGCGCTATCGGGAAAACAATTTATCTAGCGTCACTCCCAAGTTGTATCCTCATAATCAGGCTATCGTTGATCTTCTAAAGACCATTCAGGTCGTGCCTGATGTGTACTCAGAGATTCTGCTTGTCGAGGTTGGGATGAGCCCCTCTTGGAGACGTCGGGGGAAGATGCCCATCTTTTACGCCATTATTAATGGTGGGTAGTTCTGCCTTTGCTTCTTTTCTGTTATTCTTCCTTCTTCTCCCCCCCCCCCCCTTTTAAAGGGGGTTTTGCATTTGAGAATGGTGATTATTTTGCTTATGTGTTCTTGGCTTGTTTTTGCTTTTGCAGGTGTTGAGTCCCTTCTTTCTATGGATGATGTCCTGCGAAAGCGGTATCGAGGGAAGCTGGAGCATCGAGAGACTAATCTCATTGAAACTCTTCCTCCGCCATGTCGGGTTGATCGACACGCCGCGACTTCTCCTCCAGTGACACTGGCTTTGAAGGGATCTTTTGCAACTGTTGAAGAACGACCCTTGTCTGCGTAACCTATCACGACGGTTGCTCCATCTTCTGTTGTCGATTCTGGTCATGCGGAGATAGTCGAGGATAGCAAGGGTGGCATTATTTCTGACATCCGGCGAGCCATAGCTAAGAGGAAGGTCGTCTTGGCCATGGGGGAGACCTCCACTTATGTCTTTAACATCGGGAGGCAGGTTCAATCGGGGCGCAATTTTACTCGTTTGTTGAACTCAATCTCCTCCACGCCAGAGGCTATTGTTGTGATCCCTGATGGCGACGTTCAATAGTCTGATGGGGATCAAGGAGCGATTAAGCAGTCCGTTGTTTCAGACCAGCCTGTTCCACAATCTTCTTTTGATCTTTCCCCAGTCCTGGGGGGGGGGGGGTCATGTTGCATCAAACCCCTCCAAGCAGAGGGGCTCCTTGTGACAACCGTCAAATTCAAGTCAAAGTCAAAGTCAAAGTCAACAAGTCAAACCGGTCAAACTTAACTAGTACTTGTATGTTAAAAGTTATTCTATGTATAAAAATGTGCATCTTTATGTCAAAAATTCAAGTGTCTCGAAGAATCTATGTGTTAACAATGTAAAAACCTTAAAAAGAGAGTTAAACGCATCAAAACACGACTAAGGACCCTTTCGGGGACTTAAAACGATCATTAACGAAGCATAAAGGGGTTCGCGAACCTTGCATTTGCGAGATTATGCGATAATAATGGATAAGGTTAAATCTCTCCCAAATCTCTCCAAGCATGTGAAATCTCTACCAAATATCTCTAAGTATGTGAAATCTCTCCAAGCATGTGAAATCTCTCCCAAATCTCTCCAAGTATGAGAAATCTCTCCCAAATCTCTCCAAGCATGTGAAATCTCTTCCAAATCCTTCCAAGTATGTGAAATTTCTCCCAAATCTCTCCAAGTATGTGAAATCTCTCCCAAATATCTCCAAGTATGTGAAATCTCTCCCAAATCTCTCTAAGTATGTGAAATCTCTCCAAGTATGTGAAATCTCTCCCAAATCTCTCCAAGCATGTGAAATCTCTCCCAAATCTCTCTAAGTATGTGAAATCTCTCCAAGCATGTGAAATCTCTCCCAAATTTCTCTAAGTATGTGAAATCTCTCCCAAATCTCTCCAAGTATGTGAAATCTCTCCCAAAATCTCTCTCGAACTTTTTATAGTCATCCGGGTCATCCCGACCCTTAACTTGGTCAAAAATCACGCAAACCCCTTATGAGCCGAAAGTGTCAGAACCAAAAGTGTCAGAAGCATCTCGGACCGGGTCATCTCGAAAAACAGCTATATAGGACCGAAACCCCTCTTAGAAACCGAAACCCCTCTTAGGAACCGAAACCCCTTATGAGCCGAAAGTGTCAGAACCGAAAGTGTCAGAAGCATCTCGAACCGAAACCTCAGCAGACCGAAGCTCAGCAGCGAGGACCGAACTTCGGCTCCCATGCGAGACCCTCGCACCCCCCCCCCCACTTCGGTCTTCCCTCCTACTCTCGGTTCTCACACTCCTAAGAGCCGAACCTCGCAGGTTCGGTCCCTATTGTCCGGTTTTCGACTACTTTCGCCTCCTAAGCCCGTTTTTGACGTTTTTGACGGGATTTTTTCACCGAATTCATATTTTTATCATTTTTAACCCCCAGAACTATTATTTTAATTATTTTTCAAGGATTTATTAATTATAAATCATTATTTTACAATAAGAAGAGTATTTTACACCACAAGTGGGTCAAGTGTGCCCACTTGCCTCTTATGTGTCACTTTCTCATTGGTCCAACCTTATCCACATCACACAAACCAAGGCAAACATCCCTTCACCCTAGCCACTTGCTCCAGCAACCCTCCATATAAGGAAATGTCTGGGATTCCCTTGATCTTTTACTTCACCATCAAAATTATACACTTCTTAAACCATCAAGAGGGCCTCTTTTCTCTCAACTTTCAGCCACACTTTTGATGTATTCTTGAGTCATTTGTTCACTTATTGGTAAGTATTTCCTTCTAACTCAAGTGTTATTACATGTTTTCATAACACTCTTAGATTAACGACTCATATCTTCACACCAAAAATCGTTCTTAGGATCATCCAAAACTTCGTGTGTTCATCAAGTGATTTATACTTGAAACTCATCATCTTCAACCTTCCACTCTTCAAGAAATCACTCAAGGTGAGTTCATACCCCTACATTTTCTAGTTTTCTTCAGTTTTCAGGGGGGGGAATACAAGTTAAAACACCAAAACATATTCAAAACTCAACTTGACAGCTTACAACAGAAAAGTTGTGACCTGTTCACGAACTGTTTTACCAAACTTAAACTTAATATCTTTCAAAACTGTATAATATGCAAATAGTTCAGGTTTATACCTTTAAAATTACTACTTGCACATCTCCATATGATTTTTCTAAGATTTATGGTGATTTTTACAAAACTGCCTATCATTTCATAAACGAATTCGGACCAGTCTGTGATTATGAACACTTTCACATAAGTTAGAGACTTCTAAAAATCATAATAAAAATTATGAGTAAACTAGACACATTTTCTAAACTCTTAGAGTTTACGGAGTTAGTTTTCGACTTCTTATGATTTTTCTATAATGATTTCAAAACCGTGCAGAAAGGATAAAAACTAGTTGCATAGTTTACCATATTAACAACACTTTGTAGTATGTTGAGCAAAGTGCATAACGATAAGTTTCTCAATGTTTTGATGCATTCTTGTTAGTTTATCATCATGAACAGAAATTAGTCACTTATGTTAAGGTTTTTCCTCCATTCATTTCGAACACATATAATAAACTACTTTAAGTATAGTTTATGAATTTTCGATAAAAGCATACTACATGGAAAAGGTTTTACTCTCAAAACAAATGGGTTTTTCATATACTACTTGATAAACTATAATAGTAATAGTTTATGGATTTATATCACAAATGTATTTTCATAAAAGGTGATTTCACTTCCTCCACGGAAGAGGTTTTATACTCAAAACTATATGTAAACTAGTTAACGTAAGTTGTGAGACATTCTCCTTCGGGGTACTCTTAAGTACCACAGAAAATTCTGAATTAGTTATAACCAGAGTCTCTTGTAGGGAGAGCGTGATAATTGTGTATAGATCTATATTGGGATTGACAGCCCACACCCATGCTGCTTGCATAAGTCCGATCGGCCGATCGGGGGTGACAAGTGTCATTTCGATTCTGACGCCTGAAGAACGTCGTAAGCAGGTTATTCTGTCGTAGTATGGTTATAACGACTCACATAGGGAGTTAACAATCTTTCAAGTTTACAGGAAAAATTCTACTTTGAAAAGGGGTTTTACTTCTAAATTAAACGAGTTTATGCCGATTTAAACTTGCATGAATTACTCTAAGTATGGAAAAATACTTGTATATTCTCGGTCTTGACGCTTAAGGCTACATGACTTTTATAAGGAAAATATTGGATTTTCTTTGGAAACATATTTCTATCAAAACTACATTTCATCTAGAATTGTTAGACTTCAGCTATAATTGCTAAGTGTATATGCTAGAGTTATATAAGAATCTAGTCGCAATCGACCTAGAATTGGTGGGCCCGCCTTACTTCATGTTCCTTGTTTGGTTGTGGACCTAGGGCAGACCCATTATATTCGACCGTTTATTTAACTTAAATTTTATATAACTTATATACACTGGGTGATTATAGAAGGAATCTACAGGTCTTTCTAGGGTACATTATTGCATAGCATAGGAGAGTTCATTTCGCGTTTAATAAAGAAAATATTGAATTTTATGAAATCATACTCTATCGCTTTTTTTTTACAAGGAAAACGGCTTCTTTCTCAAATAAAACTCTTATGAACTCACCAACTTAATTGTTGACGCTTTTTCAAACTACTTGTATTCTCAG
This sequence comes from Lactuca virosa, assembly GCF_052849685.1. Lineage (NCBI taxonomy): Eukaryota > Viridiplantae > Streptophyta > Magnoliopsida > Asterales > Asteraceae > Lactuca > Lactuca virosa. The sequence goes on from NC_136433.1 coordinate 50,121,951, forward strand.
AAATTCAGTGAAACAGGAAATCAACCGCTTTTGAGGATGGGACGTTAAATCGTCAAACATTTCATTTTTGTCATCATAAGTGTAATTGATTGGAAACATGTAAACACATACTATTGTATAACTTTTTCAATTATATTTATGATGGTTGTATTTACTTTGGGCACTATTATACTCGTTGTTGTGATACTATACATGAAGTCCTCCACCCCCGGACGTTTCCGCCATCCTTGGTTTGGGGGTGTGACACTCCTACTAGAAATGATCACGGGTCTAATGTTTTCGTTCCGTCCTCGAGTTTGTGGAATGATTCCCGCCTATCTGTCCGCACCAATGCCATAGAGTTTTCTTGTCATGCATTTCCACCTGCTGTCGTTACTGATTGGAAGCCATGGGCAGCCCCACATTGGCTCACAACATGTCGTATGTCGTTGCCCAAGCAATGTTTTATTTGGTCGCCGGTTCCCACCGTATCCAGTCGTTGAACAAGATGGAAGTCGCCCATGCAGGTTGTAGCGCCCGAGAGGTCGAACTTAAACGCCAGATGTCTAAGCTCGAGAGGGAGGTTCACGACTCCGACATGAGGCATGCTTTGTTGTCCTCGGAGAAGACTAATGCCGAGGAGATTCAATTTGCATTGGAAATGAAAGTGGACTCCCTGACCCAAGCTAACGAGGGGTTAATGATTCAAAATGAGAGCTTGGAGCGAGATGTTAGCAATCGTGATAAGCTCCTTGAGGAAGCTCGAGCTGAAGCAGAAGTTGTATGTCGTGACCGGGACTGGCTCTTATAAGTGGGGGTTGTGCGCATCATGGATAAACTAATTGAGCACCCGGAGTTCACCAATGCGGTTATCCAGATCCGGCATGCTGCATTCGTTGCCGGTGAAGAGTCCGGCCGCAGTAGGTTGAAGGCGGAGGTGGATTCCGGTGCTTATGATCCCAATGCCATTGATTCCCGGTCCAGTCACACTACTGGACTTAATGATGTCCTACTTGCTTTCACTATAATGGATCATGTTTCTCTCTTGGGTCCGGGGCACTTGGATATGGCTGGGATGTGGAAGCTTTGCGCTGTGGAAGATGTTTCTGATGACATGTTGATTGAGGGGGCAGGCGGAGGCGATCGCAGCAATGGTGATGGTGGTGGTGGTGTGGCAATGGGAGGCAATGGTGATGGTGGCGGTGGTATGGCAATGGGAGCTAATGGTGATGGTGTCATGGAAGCTAGTGGTGGTGATAATCCAGTTGGTTCTTAAGGTACCTTCGTATCGTGTGCTGCCCTTCGAGGTGTGAAGAAATCCATGAAGCTTTTTCTCTTTTCTCCTGTTCACTTGTTCTTAGTTTCATTGTTTGTAGTAGTATCAAATAATGGTGGCCCTCTGGCCTTGCTTGTAATAACTTTGCTACTTTTGTAAATGGTATTTGCTTATGCTTGTTGTTGTTGCTTCGTTTGCGATCTGTTGCATTTTCGTGTGTATGATTTGGATCTACACCTCTATTATCGTCGCTTTTCACCATTCGAGTGTAAGATGACTGTATTGTATTGGGTGGTTGCTTTCAGTCGCTAGGCCTTTGTGGCGACTGTCTGCATTAAGTGGCTCGCTATGAGGTTATCATTAGACCCAGCGACTTCGTCGTGCTTTCGATAGGGTGGCTATTCTGAGCTTTGCAAATACGATAAGTATTATAATGAAATGGTGTGACATCCCCATTTTCACGGCCAGAAAAGACCGATTTTGTTTATGCTTTATAAAAATCAGAGTACTTCTTTTAATAAAAATGTTGCGGAATTTGTTCCCAGTAAAACATGATAAATATGTTATCAAAGCATTTCCGAAGAAATGTATTTTTATTTATTTTTAAAACATTTGGGATGTCATCGTCAATACAGAAACATAAGCATAAACAAAACTTCCATTCATTTACATTAGTGATCTACATCTCTTTTAAATCTCTCAGTGTAATGTAACTTCATATCGACAACTGTGATACAAATAAGCTGGAGTGGGTCAGGTTGGAAAACCTGGTGAGTACATAAGGTTTTCAACCCACAATAATATAATTATTATGTTTAAACATCAAACAATCAACCCAATTACCCATCCCCATTATCTTCTTTACTCTTAAGGATCTACCCTAAGAATCAACTATTCCTCATTCATTCATTCCTAAGGATCATCCTAAGGAATCGGCACGAAGTCCATCGTCACCGGGGGTTTAGGCACTAAGTCTACATAGTCGCTAGGGTTTATACAACAGGCACTAAGTCCGCATAGTCGCCAGGGTTTAGGCACTAAGTCTGCATAGTCGTCAGGGTTTATACAACAGGCACTAAGTCCGCATAGTCGCTAGGGTTTTGGCACCAAGTCTGCATGATCGCCAAGGTTTAGGCACCAAGTCTGCATGATCGCTAGGGTTTAGAGTACACCGGGTGAACACATTGTTCACAACACCTACAGGTTGCAAGCCTGCTAGTGTTCCACTGGACTGTCTAGAATAGTCTGTGGTTGTCATCCATACTCTGCTAGATGACGGAGACATCATTTGGGAAAAAGGCTTCTCACATCGTCCACCTCTCACCCTTACCTCATGGTCTATATCACCTCTCAACTCATCTGGCACACCCCAAAACCGGAACGGCGGAAACGTTCGGGGGTGGAGGACGTCATGTTTAGTATCACAAGATATGCATTATAGTAAGCAAGTAATGAACAACCATTTCATTAGAAAGAAAGTGTTTACAATGTGTGTGTTCACAAAACATAGAATTCATAAGCAAATAACAAAACAAGACTTGAAGCTATTATGCTCCATCTTCTGAATTCCCAGCACGAGTACCTGTCTATTAGTCTCCTGAGAATACAAGTTATTTGAAAGAGTTGATCAGCAATTAAGCTGGTGAGTTCATAAGATTTTAGTGATGTAAGTAAGTTGTAAAATGTTGTTGTAAAATGTAGTTGAAAACATATTTGAAAGATGTAGTAACCTGTAAGTTCTGTTTAGAAAAGTTCGCCTGTTCCTCTAGGAAATCCTATATTTCCTACTTTAATGAAAGATAAGTAAAAATGACTTTATAACCCTTTCTATGAGTACTAAATGGATACAAGTTATATAAGACTCAGAGTAAACAAACAATCGACTGTGCGCATCTGCCCTAAGCTCACAACCAAACAAGGAACAGAAATTAAGGCGGATAGCACACATCCCATTGGTTGTTAGATCATTGTTGTATATAACCCTGGTGTATTCACTTGTTACTCATGGATTTAATTGTAATGGTTCCTTTATGAAAAGATTCTTTAAGAAAACCCTTATTTCTTATAATAAAATGGTGACCACAGTGACTACTTTTATAATAACTTAGTTTATACTGGATATATATGATCTAATATCGGATAGAAAGTTAACTGGGTGAATCTGCCCTAAGCCCACAACCAAACAAGGAACATGAAGTAAGGCGGAAAGCACACATCCAACTACCTATTGGGTATTAATGATATATAACCATGATGTATAAACTAAAGTATTATAGAGTTAATCACCTAAGGTCCTTTAAGTTTTACTGGTTTAATAAAATGGATTAAACCCTTTACTGGTCAAGTTTCTAGTTTTGTGTACCAAAAGTTCTGATTTGGAAAGTATGTTTTGTTACTAGAAAAACTGTGCTTTGACTCTGTGTCCTATGACTTGACCCATACCTGGTACCCTTATGATGACTTAATGTATACTGAGCATATATATATCTAGAATCGAATAGAAAATAGACTGGGTGAGTTCGTTCCAAGCCCACAACCAAACAAGGAACAGGAAATGAAGCGGAGAGCACACATCCTATTACCTGTCGGATCCTATTGGTATATATATATCCTATGATGTATACATTAAGGAATCATAAGGTTAGCATTATGGTCCTTTCTATTAAACGTAGCCTTCTACCAAGGCATCTACTGTCATGTGCTAGACTCGACTGATCTGTTTGTCGTTTGTAAAAATGTAAGTTTTCCCTAGTTTATACCTATCTTAACTCGAAAATAGTTTTCATTTGTCTTTCAAGTGGTACTGTCACTTTATGAAAGTAATGGGAAAAGTAAGTACACAGTTGTCGTTTATAATGACATGCGGATGTACTTATGACCTTAAAACATGTTTGTTTTATACTGGTCATAATGTGAAAGCTAGAACCCCTACTAAACGCTCTCCCTGTCTAGAGATTAAGGGAACCAAACGCGACCTCTGCAAATTCTTGCAAGCCGGGTAATTCACTTTAAAGTTATATGATCATGTATACCCAATATAACTATCACCTTTTGTTTAAAACAATGAGTTAGTGATTCATTGGTATAATTAGATCATGTATGTTCTCATGCTATAGCAACTTAGTTTGTTTGTTTTGTACTGTATATTGTACGTTCTGTTTGTTTCTCATCCTTGTATGTTCTCTCTGTATGTTATTGTTTGTTTCTCATCATAGTATTCTCTCTCTGTATGTTATTGTTTGTTTCTCATCATAGTATTCTCTCTCTGTATGTTATTGTTTGTTTCTCATCATATTATTCTCTCTCTGTATGTTATTGTTTGTTTCTCATCATAGTATCTACTCTTGTATCTAGCATGAACTGAACCCCTAAACTATACCCCTTATAGTTTACTAGTAATTTACTTGTACTGTTGTTGAAAAGACTCATTTTCTACGAAGTTATGTTGATACCTTTAAAAACGGAGTTTTGTTAAACTATAAAGTAACATAACTTTTAAAAGAGTTTTTGAAATGTTTTGACAACTTATAAATGACATAAGTAACATTTTGAAAGATGTTTATTTCAAACAATTACACAATTATCATTGTGTTCAACTTGTATTCCCCCCCCCCCCCTTAAAACATTTAAAACAGTTAAAAGATTCATTACGGGGTATGAACTCACCTGATGTGGGTGATTCAAACGGGTATGCGTGTAAGGATGAGAAGTTCCCCGAATGAAGTCCCGAGACACAATAAGTCCTAAATGACATATATTGGCATGAATATAGTGTTTATAAGCAACTATATGAAAGGAAACACCTTCCGGGACTAGGAAACACTTTGACCAAGTGTTGGAATCACATGTGATTCATCAAAGGGAAGTGAAATGACACTAACATGAGTTTACTACCATGGGTTTACGGCCCAAGGGAGTTTACGGCCGTAAACTCATGGTCAACCATGCATAAGTGTAGGTTTGAAGTCTAGGGAAGTTTTTGGGACTTTTGCTCTACACTAGTATGAAAAAGACCAAGTCATTGAAGGCTTTTGATGAGTTTACGGCCCTAAGGAGTTTACAGCCGTAAACTCATGATCATTTATGCATTTGAGAGTAGTTTAAGGTCCTATTCTCATCAATGAAGGGTTCTAGGTCACAAGCCTCGCATCTAGGAGGGTTTATGGCCAAAATGGCACCCTTAAAGGGGTTTACGGCCATAGAAGATGGCTTGGCCGTAAACTCCTTTTAATCTTGTGTTTGTGATGTTTTCAAGTCTCTAAGCATGAGTCCTAACTAGATATGAAGTATATGGAAGAGTACTTACGATCTAGAAGCTTGAAATGGTTGGTTTTGGCCAAGAACACTAGTGTGTGTTCTTGGTGTTCTTGGTGTTTCTTGAAGATCTAAGAAAACATGATTTCCATGGATGAAATCATGTGATGATGCTAGTTAAGAAGGATTAACATCAAACTAAAGGAAGAACACTTACACTTTTGAAGATCTAAGATGAAAAGTTGGATGATACTTGAGAGAGAATGGGACTTTCTTGACTTAGAAATGAGAATAATGAAGAATATGAAGGATATGAGTCTAAAAGGGGGAGTTTACGGCCCACCTTGAGTTTACGGCCGTAAACTCAAGTGTTGTGGCCGTGAACTCTTTTTGAAGAGGTTAAGGCTTGATTCTTTGTACAGTGTCTCTAGCAGGTACATTCTAACACTCATTCATTTAGTGTACTAGGCTTAAAACTCCTTAGAATGACCTTTAAACAGGCTAGAACTCATTACCAATGAGTCTGACACTCAGTTGAGTTGATTGACTGAGCTTTAAAAGCAAAAAATTTCCGGGTTGTCACATCATCCCCCCGTTAGATGGAATTTCGTCCCGAAATTAGCTTTCTTAGCATTACTACTGGGGTTGCGCTCCTCTGATTGGCAGAATACCTACTCGTAGACCTGGCAACTTTGCCCTGGTGTTCATGATAGGATTCATACTTGGTCCATCTATCATTACCTCGTGTATACGAGTCGTATATAATTAGGATTAGTAAGACGGTCGGATGTGCGACTCTGCCCCAGGTCCACAACAAAACAAGGAACATGAGATAGGGCGGAAACACACATACTAAATCTATGTAATCATAATCATATACCACCCTCGCGTATACACTGAATAGTGGTAAGGTGGGCTGTATTCGTCCATAGCCTCTGTGCTCGAACTTGGCCTGTTAGACGAGTGGTATTTCGAGACGGTCTGCGGACATCTGACGATAAGGCTTCGGAGGACAAAGTACTCTTCGCACGAGCACTTCGGGGTTTAGAATACGAAAGATAAAACTAAGGTTTAGGTCGGACTGTCGATATGAATGACGAAAGTTTCGAGAACTTGCCGATCGAGGCGATAGAAACATATGAACTTTGTATGGTGAGGGCCACGCCAATTCATGACGAATGATAGTAACGGACTCTTTACTGAACAAAGTTTTGGCCAATCTGAAAGAAACGCCTGTTATACGATGATGTATCCCTAGTGTGTTCGATAATGTACTCCTAGTGTGTTTGACAATGTACTCTTTGTAAATGTTCCAGTGTTTCATGTTTTCTCTTTCTGATGTTAACAATCCTACGTATCGTACCGCTATGTGCGCATACATACAAATGAAAGTGCTTTGATTAACTGGTGATGATACTTTATATCATGATCCTCCTTGGTACCACTACGATCGCCTGCCATATACAAGTTATGAATAATTAAGATGAATAAGACAGTCGACTGAGTAACTCTGCCTCAAATCCTCAACCAACTAAGGAACAAGGATTTAAGCGGAATCACTCACTCTAAGTCTGCAACATCTTAGTTATGCACAACCCTGATATATATGCTAAGCCACCATAGCTTCTCTAAATGGATCTTTTAGTTCTCTTGAATACTGTGACCTATTTCAATATGTGAGTTGTTATAATTACTTTTAAGTGTTGTCCCCAAGTTTTAATATTATATGAATATAAATTAATTTCCAAAGTAATTACTATTTCGAAAACGTATCGCTGCTTGTCGATGACTCCGGGGTTGATTCTCCTGCGGTGATCATCAGAATGCGTCCATCCGCGCCTGAGTTCTTTATTATCGGGCAGTCCCTTTGATAGTGTCCAGTCTCACCACAGCCATAACAGGGTTGGTTTTCTTCAGCTCCGGGGACTTGGGAGATCGGTTGAGCCGGTGCCCTGCAGAAACGGACTGTGTGTCCCTTTCTGTGGCAGTTCAGACACTGCATTTCCCGGCATACTCCGGTGTGGTGATAGTTGCACTTTCCACACTTCGGGAGGGTTCCAGCATATCGACTGGCAGGTGCTGGAGCAGTAGACGTTGTAGCGGCGTACATAGTACTCGCTTGTTGTTCTTGCGGGGTGTCCTGTGTTGTTCGCTTCTTCTTCCTCTTGTTCCCCGACTTCTGATTATAGTCATCTTCCCTCGATGGCTCGGGAATAGGGACTTTTACACCATGGCGGACTCCGTGGTCGATGAGTCGCTGAGCCAGGCGTTTAGCACTATCGAATGTGGCTGGGTTAGAAGACAACACATTTCCTTGGGTCGGAGCAGTCAGACCCCAAATGTATCTTTCTATCTTCTTGCTCTCCGGGGTAACCATCCCGCGACATAGAGCTGCTAGGTCACTGAACCGGTCAGTGTAGGTCACTATGTCTGAGCCGACCATAGTGAGATCCCACAGCTCTTGTTCCAGCTTTTGAATTTCTCCTAACGGGCAGTATTCCTCCCGCATTAACTCTTTTAGGTTTTCCCAACCTATTGAGTTAGCCACTGATAGGGTCAGTGACTTAACATGGCTGTTCCACCATGTTAGGGTCTTGCCAGAGAAGGTGCAGGCAGCAAACTTCACTTTGCTCTCTTCTGGGCACAAACAGATTTCGAAGATCGACTCTGTTTTCTCGAACCATTGCATCAGAGCGATGACTCCGCCAGTCCCATTAAAGGACAATGGCTGGCATTTGGTGAAGTCCTTGTAGGAGAACTCTCTCGAGCGCACGGGGACCTCACCTTGAGCAGAATCAGTAGGTGTTCCACCTCCGCTGGTACTGGTGGAGTGATATTGAGCCATGGCTGTTGCCACAGCTGCAGCCAGTGCAGCGTTTATAGCTGCCATATCGATTTGCAAAGGAGGTGGCGTTGGAGTTATCGGAGTAGTGCGTTTGTTTGATCTGCGAGGAGGCATCTTTGCTAAAAGAATACAAAGATGAGACGGAATAAGTCTAAAGCAATGGACACAAGCCAAAAGCTGAAAAGACAAGGTTATCCTAGTTCTGGGTGTATCGGGTCCTGACTTCCACAGGGTTCTAGAAACAATTCATAAAAGAGTCTATACCGAATAAACTTTATGAATTTTGGAATGGTTATCCTCGAATGAATATTTGTTGCCTGAATAACTGTTACCAGTTGCATGTAAGAAAATAATCTTAACATATAATGTGAGCAGTGTTTCCACTCGCTCATTAAGTTAACAAGATTATTATTTATTTGTGTGACGTGTAAGACGTTTTGGGTTACTTCCGTGGATCCTTCTTTGAAAGCTTCTCATGAACTTGATCTCGTTTCCTCCTGACTCTTCTGTTGTCTACTATGAGGAAGTGGTTACGTCTATCTGGGTTTGTCGTGTGAGAATGGAAGTGATTAAAGAATCTATGAGATTTAAGGTAACTTTATGGGGTGATCCTTACAGAGTCCTTCTATAATTGTACAAGGTATACAAGTTGTATATAACTTAAGACTAAATAGACCTTCGAATAAGTGATCCTACTTCAAAACCACAACCAAACAAGGAACAGGTAGTGAAGCGTAGATCACAAATTCTAAGTCTATAAAATCTCAATTATATATAACTTTGGAAGTATACATTGCAAGATTATAGACCTATCCGTAAGGGTCTTTTAAGTTATCACATAAGTTGTTTATATGGCCTAAAATACTCCTATAGTATTTTAACGTAATGTACTTGGTATGTTTTAAACTTGTTATAGCGTTATGGTATTATAGAATACTCCTATAGTATTCTAACTCTAATGTACTTGTTCCAGTATTCCCTTGACTGGTGTTCAGGTAAGTTTTAAGACTGTTGCAACACCACATCATTCCCAAACACATGTCGGTCACATCTCGAATGAATATAGTTGATCAAGCTATATTGATCCTAGCTATGATTACATAACTGTTCAGGTTGACGACAGTGTTCAACCTTTAAATACTTTAGTTCTGTTCTCCTCGTGATACTTGTTCTAATATGTACATGTATAAGCAAGTAGGTATATTTTTATAACTTATCGTTATACTCTAAAAATATATCATTATCCAGAGCACTTAAGCCCCATTGTATTTATAGTTGTATATCTTTTATCGGTTGATATACTTAGTTCACTATAAACAATGCTCTGATACCAATCTGTCACACCCCAAAACCGGAACGGCGGAAACGTTCGGGGGTGGAGGACGTCATGTTTAGTATCACAAGATATGCATTATAGTAAGCAAGTAATGAACAACCATTTCATTAGAAGGAAAGTGTTTACAATGTGTGTGTTCACAAAACATAGAATTCATAAGCAAATAACAAAACAAGACTTGAAGCTATTATGCTCCATCTTCTGAATTCCCAGCACGAGTACCTGTCTATTAGTCTCCTGAGAATACAAGTTATTTGAAAGAGTTGATCAGCAATTAAGCTGGTGAGTTCATAAGATTTTAGTGATGTAAGTAAGTTGTAAAATGTTGTTGTAAAATGTAGTTGAAAACATATTTGAAAGATGTAGTAACCTGTAAGTTCTGTTTAGAAAAGTTCGCTTGTTCCTCTAAGAAATCCTATATTTCCTACTTTAATGAAAGATAAGTAAAAATGACTTTATAACCCTTTCTATGAGTACTAAATGGATACAAGTTATATAAGACTCAGAGTAAACAAACAATCGACTGTGCGCATCTGCCCTAAGCTCACAACCAAACAAGGAACAGAAATTAAGGTGGATAGCACACATCCCATTGGTTGTTAGATCATTGTTGTATATAATCCTGGTGTATTCACTTGTTACTCATGTATTTAATTGTAATGGTTCCTTTATGAAAAGATTCTTTAAGAAAACCCCTATTTCTTATAATAAAATGGTGACCACAGTGACTACTTTTATAATAACTTAGTTTATACTGGATATATATGATCTAATATCGGATAGAAAGTTAACTGGGTGAATCTGCCCTAAGCCCACAACCAAACAAGGAACAGGAAGTAAGGCGGAAAGCACACATCCAACTACCTATTGGGTATTAATGATATATAACTATGATGTATAAACTAAAGTATTATAGAGTTAATAACCTAAGGTCCTTTAAGTTTTACTGGTTTAATAAAATGGATTAAACCCTTTACTGGTCAAGTTTCTAGTTTTGTGTACCAAAAGTTCTGATTTGGAAAGTATGTTTTGTTACTAGAAAAACTGTGCTTTGACTCTGTGTCCTATGACTTGACCCATACCTGGTACCCTTATGATGACTTAATGTATACTGAGCATATATATATATCTAGAATCGAATAGAAAATAGACTGGGTGAGTTCGTTCCAAGCCCACAACCAAACAAGGAACAGGAAATGAAGCGGAGAGCACACATCCTATTACCTGTCGGATCCTATTGGTATATATATATATCCTATGATGTATACATTAAGGAATCATAAGGTTAGCATTATGGTCCTTTCTATTAAACGTAGCCTTCTACCAAGGCATCTACTGTCATGTGCTAGACTCGACTGATCTGTTTGTCGTTTGTAAAAATGTAAGTTTTCCCTAGTTTATAACTATCTTAACTCGAAAATAGTTTTCATTTGTCTTTCAAGTGGTACTGTCACTTTATGAAAGTAATGGGAAAAGTAAGTACACAGTTGTCGTTTATAATGACATGTGGATGTACTTATGACCTTAAAACATGTTTGTTTTATACTGGTCATAATGTGAAAGCTAGAACCCCTACTAAACGCTCTCCCTGTCTAGAGATTAAGGGAACCAAACGCGACCTCTGCAAATTCTTGCAAGCCGGGTAATTCACTTTAAAGTTATATGATCATGTATACCCAATATAACTATCACCTTTTGTTTAAAACAATGAGTTAGTGATTCATTGGTATAATTAGATCATGTATGTTCTCATGCTATAGCAACTTAGTTTGTTTGTTTTGTATTGTATATTGTACGTTCTGTTTGTTTCTCATCCTTGTATGTTCTCTCTGTATGTTATTGTTTGTTTCTCATCATAGTATTCTCTCTCTGTATGTTATTGTTTGTTTCTCATCATAGTATTCTCTCTCTGTATGTTATTGTTTGTTTCTCATCATATTATTCTCTCTCTCTATGTTATTGTTTGTTTCTCATCATAGTATCTACTCTTGTATCTAGCATGAACTGAACCCCTAAACTATACCCCTTATAGTTTACTAGTAATTTACTTGTACTGTTGTTGAAAAGACTCATTTTCTACGAAGTTATGTTGATACCTTTAAAAACGGAGTTTTGTTAAACTATAAAGTAACATAACTTTTAAAAGAGTTTTTGAAATGTTTTGACAACTTATAAATGACATAAGTAACATTTTGAAAGATGTTTATTTCAAACAATTACACAATTATCATTGTGTTCAACTTGTATTCCCCCCCCCCCTTAAAACATTTAAAACAGCTAAAAGATTCATTACGGGGTATGAACTCACCTGATGTGGGTGATTCAAACGGGTATGCGTGTAAGGATGAGAAGTTCCACGAATGAAGTCCCGAGACACAATAAGTCCTAAATGACATATATTGGCATGAATATAGTGTTTATAAGCAACTATATGAAAGGAAACACCTTCCGTGACTAGGAAACACTTTGACCAAGTGTTGGAATCACATGTGATTCATCAAAGGGAAGTGAAATGACACTAACATGGGTTTACTACCATGGGTTTACGGCCCAAGGGAGTTTACGGCCGTAAACTCATGGTCAACCATGCATAAGTGTAGGTTTGAAGGCTAGGGAAGTTTTTGGGACTTTTGCTCTACACTAGTATGAAAAAGACCAAGTCATTGAAGGCTTTTGATGAGTTTACGGCCCTAAGGAGTTTACAGCCGTAAACTCATGATCATTTATGCATTTGAGAGTAGTTTAAGGTCCTATTCTCATCAATGAAGGGTTCTAGGTCACAAGCCTCGCATCTAGGAGGGTTTATGGCCAAAATGGCACCCTTAAAGGGGTTTACGGCCACAGAAGATGGCTTGGCCGTAAACTCCTTTTGATCTTGTGTTTGTGATGTTTTCAAGTCTCTAAGCATGAGTCCGAACTAGATATGAAGTATATGGAAGAGTACTTACGATCTAGAAGCTTGAAATGGTTGGTTTTGGCCAAGAACACTAGTGTGTGTTCTTGGTGTTCTTGGTGTTTCTTGAAGATCTAAGAAAACATGATTTCCATGGATGAAATCATGTGATGATGCTAGTTAAGAAGGATTAACATCAAACTAAAGGAAGAACACTTACACTTTTGAAGATCTAAGATGAAAAGTTGGATGATACTTGAGAGAGAATGGGACTTTCTTGAATTGGAAATGAGAATAATGAAGAATACGAAGGATATGAGTCTAAAAGGGGGAGTTCACGGCCCACCTTGAGCTTACGGCCGTAAACTCAAGTGTTGTGGTCGTGAACTCTTTTTGAAGAGGTTAAGGCTTGATTCTTTGTACAGTGTCTCTAGCAGGTACATTCTAACACTCATTCCTTAAGTGTACTATGCTTAAAACTCCTTAGAATAACCTTTAAACAGGCTAGAACTCATTACCAATGAGTCTGACACTCAGTTGAGTTGATTGACTGAGCTTTAAAAGCAAAAATTTTCCGGGTTGTCACATTATCATCCAACTCATATTTCATCTACCCATGTTTTACCCAACATATTATGTATATATAAATACATATACAGTTTAAATCATATAAAACTTGTATAAAATCGTTCCTCCAGCATAGATAGCAAGTATATAGATAATATGCACACATAGCACGTAATTTATATAAAATACTTCATATCTATGTGTAAGATGAAAGTAACTATGCACTCACTTGTTAAGGTGGTGATTCTGAACTCAGACAACGCTTCGTTATCTCAAAGCAATTTTCCCTTGAGAAAACCTAGTATCAATACCACTAGGGTTTAGTGTAACGTTAACCGCGACTAATTAATAGCCTAGCTATTATTACTATTATATAAGCGTTAAACAACACTCTTATATAACTCATAATAATAGCCCAAATAATTATTTTAAGGTCCTAATAATGTTACTATAATTATTTAAAATCTATATTAAAAATTGCATAGGCGTAGCTCACTTACAGCGGGTTTTATAGAAAACCGGGCTTCGCTTGGAGCAGCGTTTCTGAACCGAAAGACCATTTTTATCGGGACTTCGGGAGCCTCGGGGCTTCCTTTGGGTGCTAGGGGTTTTACCTAGGGTTTAGGAGGGGGGTTAGAACCCTTAGAGAGAGAAATAAATTAGAGAGAGAAAAGATTTTTGGTGTGAGAAGTCGGAACACCTCGCAGCCTATTTATAGGCGCCTGATCTCGGACTTACGTTGGGCGTCGGACTCAGCTACGCTGGGCGTAGCTCGGATAAGGTTGCCAGCTTCGCACCAACTGGCTCGCACATCGGATGGATAAGAACTGAAGTACGCTGGGCGTACTCGGCCTCAGACGCGGGGCATAATTGCGAGGCTACGTGGCGTGATCCAAAGCGAGGCCTGATCAGCGATGGATGGTCCAGATGTTGCCACGTCATCACAGTTTCGCAAATTCAAGTGCAATCTTTAAAAATTTCGTAACTCTCGCGTACGAGCTCTGTTTTTGACGTTCTTTATATCCACGCGTAGGCAGGAACGTACTCTACAACTTTCGTTTAGACTCTGTCGGCTAATTTCGACTTTATTTTAAATTTATATTTTTAACAGGCCGGGACAGGATTGGTCCGTTAAAAATTCATAACTTTTTCATCCGACGTCCGTTTTCGTCTATCTTTTTATCGTTACGCTACTATTAATGAGATCTTCGATTCTCGTTTAGGTTGTGTCGGCTAAAAATTGCTCGATCTAATATTCGAACTTCGGGCTGTACACCGCTAAGCCGAAACTTCGAAAAATCATAACTTCTTCATACGAAGTCAGATTTGGGCGTTCTTTTTATGGACGCTCTCGGTTTAACATATTATACGGATTTCGTTTAGATCGCCAAGGCTAAAAGTCTTTCTATCATAAATTCACTATTTACGCTTCCCGGCACCGTGCCGGTTTTTCCGTAAAACTTCGATGGGCCATCACTTCTTCGTTATAACTCGGATTTCGGCGTTCTTTATATGTACGGAACCCTTGTAACATATACTACCACTTGGTTAAGATTATTCCTTATAAATAATATTCCACCAAAAACTCATTTTTGATGCTCATTGTCTCTAAACTGACTAGCCCGGATCTACGGGCGTTACAAATGGTTGTTCTTAGCCTTATGAACACACTAAGTATTTTTGATGAGAAGGCTATTGTGAGCCTTGTAAATACACTGAGCAATTAGATAAAATGGATATTTTGAGCCTTACAAATACACTAAGTATTTTTGTTGTTGCAAAAAGAGAAAATGAAGCAGATGGCAAAGGTACTTTGAGCCTTGGGTATTGAACGTCCCCCCGGGTGATCAGCCCGTGTGACAAGTTTCTTTTCTAGAAATGAAACTTCATTAGGTTTCTGACGTTCCACGTCCTTGGGATTTGCCTTCCCTCCATTCTTTCGAGTGTATATGTGCCATTGTGGTGGGCCTCGATGACCTT
This sequence comes from Lactuca virosa, assembly GCF_052849685.1. Taxonomy (NCBI): domain Eukaryota; kingdom Viridiplantae; phylum Streptophyta; class Magnoliopsida; order Asterales; family Asteraceae; genus Lactuca; species Lactuca virosa. Next base: position 50,137,081 of record NC_136433.1, read on the forward strand.
GTATGGTCCTTCTCATGTGGGGCTTAGCTTCCCTTGTGGTTGGGCGTGGCTTGCCTCGTTTCGCCTTAGGACATAATCCCCTATATTGAAAGCTTTCTCTTTGAATATCTGGTTGTAGTATCTCTCTACAACATTTTTATAGGCTGCTTGGCGGATGTTCGACCGCTCATTATTCTCTTCGATGAGGTCTAAGTTTGCCCTTAGGTCCTGGTCATTGTTTGCTTATTCGAAGTAGGTCGTTCAGGGTGATTCAATTTTTAGTTCTACCGGCAACATTGCTTATGTGCCACAAGTTAGGCTAAAAGGGGTTTCCTTCGTGATCGTTCTTGGTGTTGTTATATACGACCAAAGTACTTTTGGTTGTTTTCAACGTAATTGCCTTTAGCTTTCCCCGAACATTTCTTTATTCCACTCACCAACGTTCTGTTGGATACTTCGGTTTGACCATTGTGTTGGGGATGTGCTACTGATGTGAACCATTGCTCAATCCCCTTCCCAGCACACCAACTTCAGAACGGATTTTCGGCGAACTGCAATCCATTGTCACTAATGAGTACCCTGGGTATTCCGAATCTTGTTATTATGTTCTTCCATAGAAATTTGATCATTTATCTTCCAGATATGCATGCTAACGGTTCGGCCTCTATCCACTTGGTGAAGTTGTCAACCACAACTACCAAAAATTTCACCTTTCCAGGAGCATCTGGGAATGGTCCAACGATGTCGATTCCCCACTGGTAGAAAGGTCATAGACTATAAATGCTTGTCAGGAGCGTCGGGGGAACCCCTTGAACAGGGGAGTAACCTTGGCACTCTACACATTTTCGCGTTATTTCTGACGCGTTTTGGTATATGGTTGGCGAGTAGATGCCCATCCAAAGTATCTTTCCTGTGAGAGCCCTTGCCCCTTCATGTGCGCCTGTTGGGCCGACGTGTGCTTCTTTGCCCCTCGCTTTATCTATGCATTTTAGCCATGACGTCATGAACCCTTTCTGGTACAGTATTCCTTCTATGATTATGTATAATGGCGCTTTAATCCGTAATTTCCTAGCTTCTTCGTAGCTATCTGGCAGGATGTCGTGCTGCAGATACTCTACCATCGGCGTCATCCATGTCTGTCGTGCTGGAGTTAGAGTGTGTGCATGTCGCTCATTTATACTCCTCTATTTGAGAACTTCTACCAAAACCTTCTTGGATAAGTAGTCGAAACATGTCGATGCTAACTTGCTTAGGGCGTCCGCTCTTATATTTTCCCCTCTTGGGGATTTGTTTGATGGTAAACTCTTTGAGAGGTTCGACGAGCCTTTGCATGGCCTTTACATATTTCTCCATTCTCCTGTCTCTTGCTTCAAATTCTCCATTGATATGGTTAGCTGCTAACCTTGAGTCTGTTAGGGCTGTAATCGTGTTTGCGCTCATCTGTCTTGCCAGTCGTAGGTCGGCGAGTAAGGCCTCGTATTCAGACTCGTTGTTAGAGGTATGGAAATTGAAACAGAGGGCGTAGGTGATTTCTGATGGGTTTTGAGCATTCTAACACTCCTATGGTGTACATGCAACCCTATATGCTTTGGATCTATGTTTTCTCTAATATACATGCAAACTTTGTTTTTCCAAAGCATCATCCTAACTAGCATACAATGGATTATCTTTACTACAAAATTCTAGTTAGTTGACATACCTTTTGTTGTAGTTGTATACCTTGGACCTTTAAGAACTCAGTGCCCCAAGTGTTGCACCTCAAATGGAATCACACAACACCACCAACAATGGAGGAACTTGAGAGGAGGTTGTCTTGCTTCACTAAATCGGCTAGCACTCTTCTAAGCTTACTTAGGTGCCAATTTCATGAGCTAGAGGGGTTCTTATATAGTGTGTCTTAATTAGGGTTACACCATGCAAACCCTAATGTGCATGACCTTCCATATTCCTCATGCTCCATAGGTTTAAACCTCCATGGATCATCCATGGGTTTAGCCCAACATAAAGAACTATGGATCATAAGCTCACATTATAAGAATGAATGATTTACATAATCAATCCCCATATATTTAATTATTCTCTTTTGATCACAAAATTAATTACAAATTAATTCTTGATCAATACTAATTAAATAATATGATTTCATATTAATATATTAGAAATTATAATATATTAATAAACCATAAATAACCTCTTCTCAATTATCCATCCTTCAGATTGTTCTGATGCCATGCAACCCAAATGGACCATGCTACTCTCGGGTCAAGTACATATCAATTATAGTTATGGACTTAGACACTAATCCAACAGTCTCCCACTTGGATAAGTCTGATAACTATTATTGCAAGTACGACTCCACAACCCGACTAACAATCGTAGCTCTTAAAAGCCGCTGTCAAACTCTGACCTAGTCAATGATGCGTCCATTAGATAAGGGATCATATATTCCTCCATTCTAGATATCATATGGACTGAGACATGGATTATATGTTGGAATAGTGTCCAAGGTCATTAACTATTGGTAATATTTCTAATAATAGCAGGGTCCTTTTGGGTTGCCCTCAAGACCCAAATTGAGTAGAATAAATAAAGGAGAATTTGGTTTATTAATTATTATGGTTAATAATTAATTAGAAACTAATTGGAAATATATTTTGGAAATGTATTATGGGAATTAATTAACAGTTTAATTAATTAAAGGGTTGAATGTTCATTAATCGATAGTTGGTTAATCAGGAATGTTCCAGAACCTTATGGAATTAGGGTTGGATGAAAATCACTCCATCCTACATGGGAAAGGAGTGAATTTTCGTGGTTAGGCCTCCATCCCACATGGGAAGGAGTACTAAACCCTAGGAGGCATCCAAGGCTATAAATAGGGCCTTAGGGATTTCATTCCTCCTTGCACCTTGACTTGAAGTTTCGCCATCCCTTCTTCCTCCTCCCTTAGGGACGATTTCTAACCCCTTTGGGTTTGTGAAATTGACCCTTCTCCTAGTTATTTTTATTCCACTCTTTGGTGTCATTGGGTGTGATACCATTAGAGGGATTCTGGTTTGGGTCCTTTCATCCAAGCAACTTCATGGAGGTTCAAGATCTCAAGCATGGAGATCAAGGGCTACATAAGAGGTATGTTTTCTTCTTAATGTTTTTATGTTTTCTAGGGTTGATGTAATTAGCATGAAGCCATAGATCCATAGGTTGCATGTACACTTAGGTATATCGTTGTTTCGATTTTTCCGCTACCTAGTTTAGAGTGTATTTGATGCGTAGAAAACCCAACATTATAATCATTCTATCTGTCCATTTGTTGTTTCTCGATTTCCGATTTATGACGACCAACTAATTGAACAAATCAAATCAGTCCAGGCTTGGCCAAGCACTTAGGGAGGTCATCACTAAATCATCGAGGGGCCCACAAATATCGCTTTTATCCACATGGGGTAAAAGGAACGGATAAACTTCGACCCAATTTCTTGCTTGCAGTTACTCATCAAATTATACACAACGATACGTTTTATAACACCAAGTTACTGGTGCGTTTACGTATGTCAATGTGCAACCGAATTGTAACTACAACTCACATGTCTCCGTTTCAAGAATATAAGATGTTAGAACAAAGTTCTAGTAGGATCGATTGATTCTAAGCAGAAAAGCAATAAATAACGTAATAAAGAACACATGAATGGTTTAACTGATTTCGAATGATTAAGCTTTAACACCTCAGAAGAGCTCGATTAAGAACTTCGACTGTAGAGGTGTTTAGGGTTACAAAGCAATAATAATAATAATGACGATCGTGTCTAAGGCATACATGCATGCACTATAAATAGCTTAACCCTAATCAATAATCACGGATGGACAGACCCAATCCGGATATACAAAAACAAAGCCCATGACGCAACACAAAATACCCAACAATCTCCCCCTTTGCGTCAATGGAGCCGAGAGCTCATTTTGGTTGAGCTATAGAAGACTTCTTGATGGTCTTGAACACCTTCGGTATAATGGCCAGTAGAGTATGACGAAAAGTAATATACCACCGAAGCATGTCAGTGAAGTTCTTCTTGTCTGACTCATTGTTGTCCTTGCATCGATGGATAATATTAATTATACGCTCCAAGCAGTCCGTTGAGAACATATGTTTATCAACAAGAGCGAAAAGAAATCTGTTAGCTTCGCCTCTTGTGAACATCACTGTGAGATGTGTAGAATCAATTTGACCCAGCTGCATCTTGTTCACATCTCCAGGCTTTACAGTTGGCTTCACAGTTGGTTTCTTCTTCAAAACACTAGCAATCTCCTGATCCATTGTAGCAACTTCATGGACATAGGAAGCCAACATCCTCTTCAGATGATCTAGGATCGGCTCATACTCATTCGCATTAGTGAGCAAAATGTTGTACAATAGGATCCAATCATGAGGATTTAAGTTAGGAAGATATGCCAGGGAAATCACAGAAACCGAGTTGTCTGAACCTCGGGTTATCTTGAAATTAACATTAACAAATTTCCCTGCAGGCGAAGGTTTCAGCACCTTGACTGTAGTAATCTTCTGTGCACTCCAAGTCAGATACTGCGGCTGACCGAACTTGAGATAAAAATCAATAAGGTCATGATCAACTTGAGGGTGAGGTGAGGGAACTTGAACTGTTGAATCAAAAAGTGAAAAGTAAATGCCTTTCGTGTTATAGGCATATCAAACTGTGAGTCCCTCGTATTCTCACAATCAAACGAACCTACAGGTTCCAGCCAGTATATGCTTGGAAACTCTATCGCTTCTTTGATCAGCGTTTCCCTAGTCCAAGGTGGAAACAAAGCCTTTTTGTAAATTAGAGCATCATGCTCTTCCTTCTTCTTTCGCTCCCCCTCTTCTTCTTCCTTTGCAAACCGAAGGTTTTCATCTAACTCCTGATCCCTTTTCTTCCGTTTCAGGGCATCAACAATAGTTTCTTGATCTTCATCACTATCATCAGCAAGACCTTTCTTCTTTTCTTGATTACCAGAACCCGAAGCTACATTACCCTTCGGTTCTGTTTTGACAATGACCTTCGGTGCAATAGGAGTAGTTTTCTGAGCACCTTCTCCCCCTTGTTGCGGAGTAACCAATCGCTCCGTAACACCCTTTATTTCACGTAGAAGTTCAATTGCAGGAAGAAGCTTGGAGGTCAGGTGATTCCGAATTGTCAGTGTAAGAATTGGATCATGAGCATGAAGGACATTGTGCAGCATATTAAGAACGTCACCAACACAACTTCGAAAAACTGCACGCTCAGTTTTCAACAAGGAAATTTCCCGATCAGCTTGGGCCAGTTGAACCTTCTGGACTTCAGCGGTAGTGGTTTGACGAGCAAGATCATCCATCAATTTGCTCTCCTTTTCTAAATCAGTATGGAGCTTTTCAAGACGAGAATTCACTGAGCTAAGAAGAGAAGTGTTCTCAGCTTGAATCTCAGAACGGACAGTCTCGAATTTGGCTTGCTCCGCTTGAAGTGACTTTGAGAGAGAGTCAACCGATGCATTCACCTTAGCTGCATTCTCATCAGCATGACCCTTAAGGGATTCAAGAAAGATCTGAGAGTTGTGAATGAGATCCGCAACATCGGTTGTAGCCTTCTGGCATGAAGATGTGGATGCTTCAACCGCCTTCGTTGATTTATCAATTGCTCTTGTGTACTGTTCAAAAGCAGTGTCCATGAAAGCCTTCAGCACAACATCAGTGTACTTCGAAGAAGAAGCGAGCAATCGATCAAGCTTTTCATCGAGACTCTGCACTTGTTGTTTGGTTAGCGGAGCCTCTTCATCTTCATCAGTGGGAAGTCTATAAGGACTGTAATAGGTTGAGTCAAACTCAAAATTGTCACCACCGAGAGTAGGACCAGAATCAGTTGAGGGTGAGGGTGAAAGAGGTTTGGATGTAACAGGGGTTTCAGTTTCAGTATTAGCCCCCGTATCAGATACGTTGACGTTTACTGGAGGTGCGGTTGTAGTGGTGGAGATAGGGGTGGTTATGGTAGTTGCTTGTGAAAAAAATGGGAGGTGGTAAAGGAGTTATATAGATTGGTACTGTACTAACTGGTGGTGGTGGTAGAACAGTAGTGGTAGGTTGAGTTGAAGGAGTTGGTGGAATTGGAGCAACCGAAACTGGAACAATAGTCTTCGTTGGAGATGGAGGAGGAGTTGGAATTCTGTCATTGAGTTGTTCAGTAGGAGTTGGAGAACGAGGAGGTGTATTACCTCTTGGTGAACCGTCACGCTGAACTTCTTCTTCCTCATCAGCCGATTGCTCTTTATCATGTTCTGAGCTTGAAGGGGTAGGACTCTGTGGTTTCCTTGCCGTTTTCTTGACTTTCTTTGGAGCCGAAGAATCAGCCTTTTCAGCCTTTCACTTTTTGGACTTGTCAGGCTTAGAAGAAGGACCTTCGGTTTCCACCTTCTTGGTATCTGCCCTCTTCCCTCGCTTTGCTGGCTTGTCCATAGCATCTAAAGCAGCCTGCTGTTCAGGATTCAGTTCTCTTGGGCCCTTAGGAGTAAGCTTCTGGTAGTCAGCCATCACATGACTTTCGCTCGACACACACCTGTACATTGTTTCAGGTATCGAACCATTGTGAAAAAACTTGGTGGCATCTGAGAAGATAATCTTCTTTGTATGAAAAGTAGCCACAAAAGAGAGCATTGCATCCTGCATAACTGAAATCTGTAAGTTCTCAATGGCCCGTCGGGTGATGATGGTCCAGAAACGACCACAGGAAATCTCTGAATGTCTCTTTGAGGTGTTGAGACTTTGCACCAGTTGCAACCAAATAACAGAGCCATAATCCAGGTTAATACCATTGTAGAGACCATAGAGAATGGTCATAAAACCCTTACTCGTACCATCTGACCCAGCTACCCGTTCCGCCAAACCCTTGTTGATAAGAGTAAGTAACCCATTCCATTGTGGCGGCAAACAGGACTTCTTAAACTTTGTCGCTGTTGTAAGGACATCAGTATACCCCATCTCATAAAACATCATAAACAACTAGGTTGTGGTGATGAAATCAGGAGAGATGACAAAAGCATCGACAGCAAGTCCTAACAGGGAGCAGAATCGGGCTTTCGAAATAGATGCCTTGTGATTGAAGATTTGAAAATAGATCATCTCCTTGTTCTTGTCATAAGACGCAGTAGAGTACACTTGTGACAGCAGAGACATGGGAACAGATTCCACCTGCATAAGAGCGATAACCAGTGGGGAGTACTTGAGACATTCGACAACGTGGAGCATGTACGAATCATACAAAAAAGGGTTTAGTTGAATGATCAGGTTCTGATTAGGTTTGATCACAAGCAATGACGATGAAGCAGTTTGTTCTTGAAGAGATGATGATTCTGCCATTGTTTATGTAAGGAAGAAGACGAACAATTGAAGATTGCCTGTTGTATTTGAGAGAGTTTGAAGAAGGTAAGAAGGTACAATATGTGTGAGAAACCCTTTATATACCGTTTCCAGGAGAGAGAAAGAATCTCCGTGATGATGATACGATCACTGAAACCTCGCCTGAAAAAGCGCGATTTGACAGCTTGGTTTCCCCAGATAGACGTCATCAAGCGTGGGTTTAGGAACCGTTTCAAATTCACGCTCCCAATATGAATGGTTATCCGTTGATGCGATTCAAAATCTTATCCACATATCGTCTTTTCAAATTCACTTTCGCTCCATATGTCAAAATAACCACTTTCGCTCCAAAAAAAAACTTTAAACAGACCATAAGGAACATCAACCAGAATTTTAGGAAATCACAAAGAATTTTCGTGTAAGAGTGTGCCAAAAATAAAGAAATAAAGCAAAATGTGTATAGGATGTGAGTGATGTCTTTAATAAGACATGAAGCAGATGATTCTGGGCAAGAATCTCTTCCTTCAAAGTCAAGAGAGACTTGAAGTGCTTGTGTGGTTCCCCGAGACAATACGATCGAGTGTTTGTAAAGAAACATCGAAAGGCTTCTTTTCAAATAATGGGTCTAAAGGGTGGCTTATCTTCAACCGAACACCGATACTTAACATAAGACCGAAAGTTGGATGAAGTACTTGTGAGACCGATGTGGTCTGTTGAACAAGTAGGTTGGATAGTGTTTGTTGTGACTAATGATGTTATAAAAATCTCAAAAACAAAAAGCAAACTGGATCTTTTTGGGAAGAAATGCCTTGGTGTTAGACAATTTCATAAAGACCACTCAAAAAAATAAAATGAGATTTCGTTAGGTAACAAGTGAGATCTTGAATATAAATATTCACCGTCAATTCATTATTGGTGTTGGATTTTGGGTCTCACTTAGCACGTGGTGTACGCATCTAAGATCATAAACACAGATTTTGTGTAACCATAAACCTCAGTGGTAATATCTGAGAGTCTCAAGGGTTACCTTGGTGAAACGAAAGTTGATGGAGAATGTAAAGGAGGTGGTTAAGGAACCCAAAGTACCCCTGCTATATAAAAGTGACAAAGCAGAAAACTCTTAACGCATTTGAGAAGATTAAGGTAGCTCATGACTTGAGTGAATTTAGCAGCCTGATTGGGAAGAAACGCTAGGTATAGATCGAATCATTAAGGTCTTACTCATAGTCTTAGAGGCTTCGGTCTACATGCAGCAGCATGCTTCTAGGGACACTTAACTAGTTCATATTAAAATGGTCGTACCTGCCCTAGCTCCAATTTATGTAGCAACGATGTACTTGGTACCTAGTAAAGAGAATAAACAAAGACAAACAAACCACACACACAAACAAAACAAAAAAAAAAAACAGAAGATAATAAAAGATAAAACCTTTTGGAATTTTGAAATTTCTGAAAAATAATAAAAACAAAATATTTTTGGATTTCTGAAGTTTCTGAAAAATAATGAAAACAAAAAAAATATTTTTGGATTTTGAGGTTTTCTGAAAAATAATAAAAACAGAAGTAATATTTTTGAATTTTGAAGTTTTCTGAAAAATAATAAAAACAGAAAAAGAAATAAGAATAAACGAAATTAATGTTAAAAACTCTAGGAATAAAGATAAAACATAGCAAGAAAAAGATTTAAAAGAGAGTTTACAAAGTATACAGCCAAAATCAAACCTTAAAGGAATGAAGCGAAATAAGTCGAGCGATCGGTTCATTTCGGTTCCCTAAAATTCCGGAGCCGAAATAGACCGAGCGTTCGGTTCATTTCGGTTCCCGAAAATTATGGAGCCGAAATAGACCGAGCATTCGGTTCATTTCGGTTCTCGAAAAATCCGGAACCGAAATAGACCGAGCGTTCGCTCTATTTCGCTTGTCTAATTTTTAGAGAGAGGTTTGAGGGTTCGGTACCGACTCTGCTTCCATCATTCCCAAACCTTGTAAAATTTTATTGAAGCTTGCTTCTGGTAAGGCTTTACTGAAGATGTCAGCTAGTTGATCAGAGGACCAAACGAAATGAACTTCCACGTTTCCATCTTCAACATGGTCCTTGATGAAATGGTATCTTAGTGCAATATGCTTTGTCTTTGAGTGTTGCACTGGATTGTGACATATTCTTATCGCGATTTCAGAGTCACAATAGAGAGGTATTTTCTTCATACTCAGTTCGTAGTCTCTTAGTTGGCTTTGTATCCAGATCACTTGTGAGGTACAAGATGTTGCAGCTATGTACTCAGCTTCGGCTGTTGAAAGAGACACACAAGTTTGCTTCTTAGACTGCCAGCCAACAAGTTTACCATCAAGGAATTGGCATCCTCCAGTTGTGCTCTTTCGGTCCAGACCGCATCCTCCAAGATCGGCATCAGAAAAGGCTTGAACAAAGAATCTGGATCTAGTAGGGTACCAAAGACCGAGAGAAGAGGTTCGCTTCAGATAACGGAAAATATTTTTCACTGCCACCATGTGAGGTTCTCTTGGATTTGCTTGAAACCTGGCACAATAACAAACAGAGAACATAATGTATGGTCTACTAGCTGTTAGATACATAAGAGACCCTATCATTTGACGATAGAGTGTTACGTCAACAACAGGTTTGTCCAGAGATGGTGTTAACTTTATGCCAAACGCCATGGGAACCTTCACCTTCGAATCTCCCGTCATACCGAACTTCGCCAGCAAGTTCTTCGTGTAGGCCTCCTGGTTGATAAAAATGTCTTCTAGTCCCTGTCTTATATTCAATCCAAGGAAAAAGTTAATTGGACCCATTGCGCTCATTTCAAATTTAGTCTCCATCAACTTCCTGAATTCGGCTATTAAGCTAGGATTCGTGGAGCCGAAGATGATGTCATCGACATAAATCTGAACTATCATTAGATGTTCACCTTCTTTCTTTCGAAAGAAGGTTGGGTCAATCGAACCTTGCTTGAATTTCGACATTTTAAGAAAGCGAGTTAATGTTTCATACCAGGCCCTTGGTGCTTGCTTTAGACCATATACAGCTTTATCCAACACATAGCAGTGATCAGGGTATTTCTCATTCACGAACCCAGGTGGTTGCTCAACATACACCGTTTCTTCTAGTTCTCCATTTAAGAAAGCACATTTCACATCCATCTGGAAAACTTCGAAGTTTTTATGTGCAGCATATGCCAGAAAGATTCTAACTGATTCCAACCTTGCTACAGGAGCGAAGGTCTCCTCATAGTCTATCCCTTCTTCTTGGCAATATCCCTTCACCACCAGCCGAGCCTTATTACGAATGACGTTGCCCTCTTTATCCAACTTATTCCTGAAGACCCATTTTAAGCCGACCACAGAAGCATCCTTTGGAGTGGGAATCAGCCTCCAAACTCGATTACGTTCAAACTCATGGAGTTCATCTTGCATTGCTTGTACCCAACCAGCGTGATCAAGTGCAGCATTAACCGTCTTCGGTTCGATTTTCGAGACAAACGAATTAAACATGCAGAATTCAACATGAGAGAATAAGGCAGTTTGTTTCGCTTTCAATTGAGAACGTGTGAGAACTCACTCAGATGATTCACCAATTATTTATGTTTTGGGATGATCCTTAGTCCATTTCGTTAGAGGAGGGTAACGAGGGTCATAGACAGGATCCAACTCTGCATTTACCTCTTCTTCAAATTCTTATTGATCACCTTCGTCATTTGTATTCTCATTCTCCCCCTCAAATGGCGAAGCGTATCCCATGTCAGGTTCTGGATTCTCCCCCTCGATTGGACTATCATGGGTTGGGGTTGGAGTTGGATTCTCCCCCTCGAAAGGCAAATCGGTTGTTTTTGGTACATATGAACCCTCCCCCCTTGAACATTGAGCTGTTGTTTGGAGGGTCAGTTGAGGGTTGACCACCAGTCGGTTTAGGAGGTTCATTTTCCATATCTTTTGCAGCTTCATCGATGATCTTTTTCAGATTGTCGATTTTGTTGTCTGCTGCTTTCGCCTCTGAGTGTATAGCCTTTTCTAGTTCATCAAATAGCCTTATGTATTCTTCAAACAAGTTGGAAATGGGAACCGGGACTTCTCCTGATTCTGGAAATATTTCCCCCATGGTACTTTTGCTTGTTTGAACTTTCTTCATGTAGTTGTCATCAAAGGTTACATAGTAGGTTTCTTCAATACGCTTGGAGTGTTTATTCAAAACCCTATATTCCTTTGAAGTGAGTGAATAACCAAGAAAAATTCTCTCATCGGCTTTGACGTCGAATTTGTTTCGTTTCTCTTTGGAGTTGAAAATGAAGCATCTTGAACCGAACACGTGGAAAAACTTAACGTTGGGCTTCCGATTGTTCAGAATCTCATACGGAGTGATGGAGAATCGTTTGTTAAGTAAGGATCGGTTCTGAGTGTAGCATGCAGTTGCAACTGCATCAGCCCAGAAGTATAGCGGAAGAGAAGCGAAATTCAGCATGGTTCGGGCTGCCTCACATAAGGAACGGTTTTGTCTTTCAACAATTCCATTCTGTTGTGGTGTATAGGGAGCCGAGAAGTTGTGAGATATCCCCTTTTCAGCCAGAAAATCTTCAAAATCTTTATTCTTGAATTCAAGCCCATTGTCGCTTCTAATATTCCTCACCATCTTTCGCAGTTGCAGTTCCACTTGCTTGATAAACGCCTTCAACTTGGGAGTCGCGTCTGATTTCTTTTTAAGAAAGAAAACCTAGGTGAAGCGTGAAAAATCATCTACTATGACAAGAATGAACTTACTACCACCGATGCTTTCGATAGCCGAAGGCCCACATAAGTCAATATGCAGAAGTTCAAGAGCTTCAACAATAAAGTTCTAGTAGGATCGATTGATTCTAAGCAGAAAAGCAATAAATAACGTAATAAAGAACACAGGAATGGTTTAACTGATGTCGAATGATTAAGCTTTAACACCTTAGAAGAGCTCGATTAAGAACTTCGACTGTAGAGGTGTTTAGGGTTACAAAGCAATAATAATAATAATGACGATCGTGTCTAAGGCATACATGCATGCACTATAAATAGCTTAACCCTAATCAATAATCACGGATGGACATACCCAATCCGGATATACAAAAACAAAGCCCATGACGCAACACAAAATACCCAACATAAGATATTATCGTCTCACAATCACTCGTGATAAAATCCATGAAGTGATTCAGATGATCGTGGGTTGAATCCAATACTCGAATCTTATTCCAGGAGTACTCATGAACACTGCAGTTATGTCTAAAACACTTGGACAAACTACATACCCATTCATGACAGTCTTGCCTCAATACCTACTTCCAAAGTTTAATCGACTGTGCATGATTTGAATAACCTAGTTATTTGGGAAGTCAAAACATGCAAAGTGAAACACAAGAATAGTACTAATCCTATATGGCCCCAAAACTTTTAAATGTCATATTGATTACTCATTGATCATTGTACAATGTTTCGAATAATCAACTTAATAATTGAATTAAAACAATAAATATGCCATGCTCCAAGCATGCACACTATGTTTGTCTATGGTCCTGACTTTGTGAAATAGATCAATTGAAAAACATTTCAATGATGCTCATTTCACAATTCCAAATCCTTATTGCAAGTGTAATAATTCCAAATTTTTATCACTGCTAGAAAGTGTCAGATTCTAAACTATCATGCAATGATTCTTTTGTAATGTCTAGGTACCAAAATTCACAGAGACTTGAACAACGATAGTACAAAATATTCCTTTGGATATTTTTACAAGACAATTCCATGGAAACGAAGTCTCAGATTCAAAGTACATTCCATTGAACATCCTTCTTGCATAAAAGTTTCTAACTTTCTCATATGTTCTTTAATATCCAACTCCCAATATGGAAACATTCCATATTTTTCCATACGACAACTCATTATTAATAGAATCCTGTATATTCATAATAATGTCAATATGTTTCATCATTTACTATACTTCTAACTGTCCTTAAGCAACCAATCATTGGCGAAACTTAGATTGTCCTTAACAGTAGTTTAACCACTTTAGTCAAATCCGGTTCTATTCCTTTTCCCCTCTTGATGCCCTAGGCATTTGGAAAATTAGAACACGAGAATATTATAGCATATGCAATCGATCCTATACCCGAAGCATATGGGATGCGATTCATAATGTCTAACATAAAGACATGATACTTGATCAGCCTTTTGCTATAATATTTCTATTTGTCATGTTCTCACAGTTTGATTTATGAAGAGGGACGCTGTAATCATAATCGAATTTGAGAACGCAATCAACATTTCCATATAGAATTTCCTTATGTCGAATCTTTTCAACATAACATTAATATATTTCCTTGACTAATTTTGATTAAAAACTCAATCTAAGCTTTTAGATTTGAAATGAAGTATAATATCATCTCCCTTAATTATAGCAAAACAACTTTTCAAACCCTAAAACTTTGCGAATTGAAACCTTTGTTTTCTATAATTAACATTGCTAACTTGCAACACTTACCATAATAATTATGCTCCCACTAGCATAATAATTATTATCTTTATTAGCATAACACTTATGCTCCCACTAGCTTTGACATGTACTCAGAAATCAGCTGGACTTCTAGAAATCAATACAAATTGACTTTCATTATCAAAGTTCAGATTTCTGATATGAGATGCTTCGATAAGACTTTATCTAGGCTTCTCAAAATCATACACCTTTCCTTAGATAGCTCATGTGTGTCTTAACAATTCAAAACTTACAACCATAAGTCTGAAATGTTTAGACCTTTGCCATTTCTCACAATTCGAATTATGAAGAGGGATGTCGTAATCATAATCGAATTTGAGAATGCAAATATCACAACTGGTATCTCCTTAAAATCTACTTAGTGAAAGCGTTTCCTCACAATCATTTTCATGAATTGGAGAGAAACCTTATGACACTTAGATTTTATGGTGTATGTGGTCCTATCCATGTGAATTTGTCATAACCATAATCACAAGACATGGTTAGTGACAAATCCAAACCCATATGGACTGAACTTGTTCAATCTTAATTCCTTGCCACTTGGCAGCACAAGGACCTACCATCGCTTCCAAGGTTGTTATGCAAACAACTGAGAACTCATAGAACTCATATGCACAATCAACTTTAACTGGAATGGGTACAAAAACAAGAATATGTCAACACGATAGGTTACAAACCTCAAGTCATGTGCTAGTGTTTGTTGGATAAGGTGTCTAAGTCCATAACTATATTTGGTATGTACTTGACCCGACCCGGCATGGTCCATTTGGGTTGCATGGCATCATGCATTTGGATAAACTAAAATGAGAGAAATAACACTTATGGTTTATTAATATATTATAAGTTCTAATATATTAATAATATTATTTAATTAGTATTGATCAACAATTAATCTAGAATTAATTAAGTGATCAAAAGGAGACTAATTAAATATATGGGTTGATTGTGTAAATCATCCATACTTGTATAGTGGGCTAGATGCTCCATGGATTATCAAGTTGGGCTAAGGTCCATAGGATGCTCCATGGATGCTCCATGGGAGTTACAAACCCATGGGTCATGGAAATGAAGAGTCATGTCACATTAGGGTTTATATGGTGTAACCCTAATTGTAACACACTATATAAAGGATATGAAGCTCACCAAAATCGGCCACTAGAAGTAACATAGAGGGCAAACCGATTTCTAAGTGTGACATTCTCTCTCAAAGTTTATTCCAAGAGCATTTGGTGTTATGTGAAACATTTGAGGCATCACACTTGGGGTGCTAGGCTCTCAAGGTTTTCAAGGAATCAAATCAATTACAAGGTATGTAACTCTATCTATCTTTTATGTTTAAAGTTCCCCATGTATGCTAGATAGGATTATGAACCTTGGAAAAAGTATTTTGCATGTATTTTAGACAAACATAGATCCAAGGTTTCTAGGGTTGCATGTACACCTTAGGAGTGTTAGAATGCTCAAAACCCATTAGTGGTATCAGAGCCTAGGCTTGTTTGTTTGATACTTGATGCAAAATAGTAAAAAAGTCGAATTTCTTGCTGTCTGCACATGAACCTCGTCGAGTCCATGGGGGGACTCGACGAGTCCAAGCATAAATTCAACCAACACGGTGAGTCAGTTCTTGCACTCGACGAGTTGGTCAGTCAGAGTGCAGATTTTCGACTTTTGCTGCTGGAAATGGACTAGAAACATTACCCTAAATTGTTTTGGTGTTTTAAAACTTGTTTTAGATGGTGTAATGGTTGTTCAAATCCATTTACAATGGCTAATATCAAAATTACATGATTATATGTGTTCATATGTTCTTGAAATTTTGATATGACTATTCATGTTCTTATGAGTTCTTGATAGATCATAGGAATTACTTGTTTAATGCTTAATTCATGATCTTTATGTGTTTTAATGGAGTCCATAACTTGTCCTCAAGTTATGGATAACCAAAATTCACAGTGTATTAAATCCATTAAAAGAACACATAAGTTACAAAAATGAAGAGTCTTCATTTTAATAACTCATAAGTTATGGATTGAAAGGTTTTGTAAAGTTACAAAACTTGCCCTCAAGTTTTGGAACGTGTAAAGTCATCTAGTAGACTTTAGTTCCAACCCCTAGAACTTTAAAAGTTAAAATTCAACCCTTATACTTTATAATATATATATATATATATATATATATATATATATATATACATATATATATATATATATATATATATATATATATATATATATATATATATATATATAAGATCAAGTCGTTTTACCGTTAGTAGGCCTCATTCACGAAGCCGGTCTATAAGGGGGGGTATAAGGTTGTTGCCTATAAAATGGCAGCTTAATGGGTGTCCACTCTCACCCACCGCTTCCTTGACTGGTGGAGGGTCGTTAGCCGAACGGGTAGGACAATGACTTAAAAGTCTCATTAAAAGTATAATGATTATTATAAAGTAACTAAATGTTTTTTTATAAATTCCCAATCTTAGTTACTTTAGGAAAATGTGAATAAGGTGCTAACCCATGAAATTACACTTTGCACTTTGATTAAGTCGTTAGTGGAGCGTGTGTGGTTAACCGACACACTAACTTGGACTTAACAAGGTAGGGAAAGGGTGACTTAAGGTTTTTCATAGGTCGGTGGAGCGCGTGTGATTAACCGGCACATCGATTAAGTGAAAAACATTAAGCGTACCAAGTAATTTGCATGGTTACTTCACACCTTGTTTTGTGATCCTCGGTATCCCAGTCACAAAACATGAAGGGCACACTCGAGATTGAAACATGCCATTGAAAAGTTCAATGAATCTCAAAAGAATCTAGGAGTTTCTAAAAACCAAATAAAACCAAATACTTATATATTTCGTTTTTCATGGTGGAAATTGGTGAATCGTCATTCACCTACCTTTCAAATATGTTTTAGCTTAGATTACGACATCCCTCTTCTAACTTATAATATATTGTGATTGGGTCCTAGCCTTAATATTACATTTGGGTGTTTTATTAAGGACTATCTTTATATCTAAACTAAACTTGTCTTTTCTTCTTTTTCAGATGTCTTCCAACAATGTTGCTTCTGGCTCAAACCCTACCGGCTCCTTCTCTCTCATGAACCTTTGTGGGAGAGTCATCTTTGATGGATCCAACTTTACAGATTGGATCAGGAACATCAGGATGGTCACTCGGTATGAGAACAAAGAATATGTTCTCGACAAGGAGCTTAAGGTACCCGAGCCGACTGCTACTCCTGAGGAGATCACTGAATAAGAGGCACATGAAAGAGATGCTACCAAAGTGGCATGCATCATGATGGCCACTATGACAGACGAGCTCCAAAAGTCTTATGAGGACTACTGTCCTTTTGAGATGCACCAGGATTTGATGGACCGCTACCATCAAAGTGCTCGTCAAGAGCGATATGAAATCATCTCCTCCATGATAACAACCCGGATGAAGGATGGTGAACGCATCACGGGCCACATGCAGAAAATGCAAAGATATGTGGACCGTTTGATGAAGCTGAATGTGAATTTTCCCGAGGAGTTGGCAATAGATATCATTTTGCACTCCTTACCATCGTGTTATGATCAATTCCGCATGACATACCACATGAACAAGGAAGAAGTCACCCTCAGCAAGGTTCAAGGACTCCTAAAGACCGCTGAAACAGGTCTTAAAGGTAAGTCGGTTGTTACCACTCCTACTCCTACTCCAAACTCCGCCCCTGTCCTGGCAATCGGGAAAGGTAGAGGGAAAAAGAGGAAGAACCCTTCGAAGGGTACCAAGGGTAAGACCCTTGATGGCTCCTCTTCGAGTGGAACCAAGAAAGGTTTCGTCACTCCTTCTTCTGATCCAAAAGAGGTTGAATGCTTCTATTGCCATGAAAAGGCACACTGGAAGCGGAACTGCCCAAAGTACCAGCAAGATTTGAAGGATGGGAAAGTAAAACCCACAGAAATCCTTTGGTTACCTCTTCTACAGACCTAGTGAGAATGTGGTCTTTGTAGCAAGGAGGGGTGTCTTTCGAGAGAGAGAGTTCATAAGCCAAGGAAACAGTGGGAGGCAAATTGACCTTGAAGAAATTCAAGAGTCAAGCGGTGAAGGAACCTCAAACCCTAGCAATCAACTTGAGGAGGAAACTCTTGTTGATCCAATTGACGAGTTTGTACCTCTGAGGCATTCCACGAGAGTTAGGAATGCACCTGAGCATTACTATGGTTTCCATATTACTGCGGAAGGTGATACACTTATCAGTGATGAGACACTGGTAAGTCTGGATGAACCTAACAACTATGCGGAAGCCATGGCAGGCCCCGAGTCTGCTAAATGGAAAGAGGCAATGGACAGCGAGATACAGTCCATGTATGACAATCAGGTTTGGGACTTGGTTGACAATGTACCAGGTCGCAAGACAGTTGGGTGCAAATGGATCTTCAAGAAGAAGACCGACATGGATGGTAATGTACACACGTATAAGGCGCGACTGGTTGCAAAGGGCTTTTCTCAAACTCCGGGAGTTGATTATGATGAGACCTTTTCACCAGTATCCAAGATTAAGTCTATTAGGGTATTGTTAGCCATTGCTGCATTTCATGACTATGAAATATGGCAAATGGATGTCAAAACCACTTTCCTTAATGGAAAGTTGGCTGAGGATGTTTACATGAGTCAGCCAAAGGGTTTTGTCAGCACATAGTACCCTGATAGAGTGTGTAAGCTTGAGAAATCCATCTATGGATTGAAACAAGCACCTCGCAGATGGAATCTTTGCTTCGATGAGAAAGTCAAAGAGTTTGGTTTTTCGAGGAGTGAAGATGAATCTTGTGTATATATCAAGGCTAGTGGGAGTATAGTTAGCTTTTTGGTACTGTATGTGGATGACATACTACTCATAGGAAATGACATCCCAACTCTGCAGGAAGTTAAGTCCTGACTTGGGAAGTCTTTCGCTATGAAAGACCTAGGAGAAGCTGCCTATATTCTAGGGATAAGGATTCTGAGAGACCGGAGTAAAAGACTAATTGGACTTAGTCAGAGTACCTATTTGGATAAGGTGCTGAAGAGGTTCAACATGTAGGATTCCAAAAAGGGAGAGTTACCTATCCAGTGTAACGCCAGATTGAGTATGACTGAGAGCCCGAATACCGAGGTTGAGATAGCAGAAATGAGTCGAGTACCTTATGCTTCTGCTGTAGGCTCGATCATGTATGTTATGACTTGTACTCGCCCTGATTTGGCTTTTGCTTGAGCATGGTCAGCAGATATCATGGGAACCCTGGCAAGGCTCACTGGACTGCGGTAAAGAACATTCTCAAGTACCTGCGGAGGACTAAGGACTGGGTCCTTACCCTTGGTGGGAGTGATGACTTGAGAGTTGTAGGGTATAGTGATGCTAGCTTCCAGACTGATAGGGATAATTTCCGCTCTCAGTCGGGCTGGGTCTTTACCTTAAACGGAAGAACAATTACTTGGAAAAGTTCCAAGCAGGAGACAGTGGCCGATTCAACTTGCGAATCAGAGTATATAGCAGCAAGCGAGGCAGCAAAGGAGGCAATATGGCTGAAGAACTTCATTGGAGACCTTGGAGTAGTACCAGCTATAAAGGAGCCTATGGAAATTTTATGTGATAGTGAAAGTGCAGTTGCCTTAGCCAAGGAACCAAGGGATCACGGGAGATCCAGACACATTGACAGAAAATACCATTTCATCAGACATCGAATAGAAGAAGGACTCCTCATGGCAAAGAAGGTATCATCGGATGAGAACCCAACAGATCCCCTCACGAAGGGACTGAGTAGGGCTAAGCATCTCCAGCATGCAAGGCGCATAGGGCTGAAGGATGATATTATTTTTAGTAGTTAGATAACTTTGAAATTTGTAAAGTGTAATTGACATTTGATGATGACTAAAAGGTGTGTTTATTTATGAGTAAAGTGTTTCTATCTTGTGTCGATCGTTTACTATTATTTCTTTTGCATGTTTTGACTTCCAGAATATTTATGTTATGTTTTACATATTATTCAAATTATCCACAGTCGGTCATATGTTGGAAGTAGATATGAATTAAGACTGTCATTAAGTTGGCTTGTAGAGGGCTATATGGTTAGACATAGCAAGAGATGCTACAACACTTCATGAGTGCTCATAAGTTATGAGTATTGGATTCAACCCACGCTCGCTGGTATCACTTCATGGAATTTATCTCGAGTGATCACGAGACGGTAATATCATATAAGTCTTCAAACCTAGAGATATGACTTGTTGCCTATGAGTTGGCTATGCATTGATCGTACGAAAACGCATTGGTAACTCGATGTTATAAAACGTGCTTTTGTGTGTGATTCAACAAGTAGTAGAACAAACATATGAGTCGAAGTTTATCTGTTCCTTCTTGGATTAGAAGCGATATCTGGGCCCCTCGATGATTTTGTTTTGACTTATGTACTGGGCCCGGTCATAACTAAGTTGATGTGTTCAATTAAGTTCTATATCAAACAAATCGGAAATCGGGAAACAAGCTGTTGGACAATAAGTAAGACTTTGTTCCATGTATTTGTCCGGCTGATATCTAGAATAGAGGATTATATGATCACTTATCTTAAATGGGGTAACATCATCTTCTCAGTTCTGAGAAACCTTGAAAGAGCTACGATTGTTGATCGGTTCCTGAAGTCATACTTGCAGGTATAGTTATTAGACTTATCCAAGTGGGAGACTGTTGGATAAGGTGTTTAAGTCCATAACTATATTTGGTATGTACTTGACCCGACCCGGCATGGTCCATTTGGGTTGCATGGAATCATGCATTTGGATAAACTAAAATGAGAGAAATAACACTTATGGTTTATTAATATATTATAAGTTCTAATATATTAATAATATTATTTAATTAGTATTGATCAACAATTAATCTAGAATTAATTAAGTGATCAAAAGGAGACTAATTAAATATATGGGTTGATTGTGTAAATCATCCATACTTGTATAGTGGGCTAGATGCTCCATGGATTATCAAGTTGGGCTAAGGTCCATAGGATGCTCCATGGGACTTACAAACCCATGGGTCATGGAAATGAAGAGTCATGTCACATTAGGGTTTACATGGTGTAACCCTAAATGTAACACACTATATAAAGGATATGAGGCTCACCAAAATCGGCCACTAGAAGTAACATAGAGGGCAAACCGATTTCTAAGTGTGACATTCTCTCTCAAAGTTTATTCCAAGAGCATTTGGTGTTGTGTGAAACATTTGAGGCATCATACTTGGGGTGCTAGGCTCTCAAGGTTTTCAAGGAATCAAATTAATTACAAGGTATGTAACTCCAGCTATCTTTTATGTTTAAAGTTCCCCATGTATGCTAGATAGGATTATGAACCTTGGAAAAAGTATTTTGCATGTATTTTAGACAAACATAGATCCAAGGTTTCTAGGGTTGCATGTACACCTTAGGAGTGTTAGAATGCTCAAAACCCGTCAGTGTTTAACAATAGGTTTACTCTTGATTAGTTCTTGAAGCTTTTCAAGATCTTTAAGACTCCCACTGACCTCTTGACATATAAGATTCTCTTGTCAAGAACCATTCATTGACAAACAAATATTCAAGAGTTAGTGTGGATTCTCATCAAGACGTACACTTCACACAATTGACCTTAGTTGGTATTTGTTTTATCCAAAACATCACAACTTACCAATTTCAAATGTACAAGAGTAGAAAACATTTTACTCTACATTTGATAAGTGTTATAAACCTTTCTTAAGATTATGTCACTCAAGGCTTGATTCTGGAACGAAGTATGATTCACCTTTTGATTTAACCATTTCAACAATTCACGATTCCTCTTCTTAGCCATACAAATGCACTAAGATGTCCTTAGAGAATCAGTTGTGATATAGTTTTGATAATCATTAAGATGATCATAAAACACGATGCTCAAGTACTCTCCCATCTTTTCAGACTGGAGAAACTTTTATCTTTCTGCCTAATTTGATTCTTCTCATTCGTTTTGCCATACATTGGACTTTTCCAATGATTCAGAATTATACTTAAACTTGTAAGCATAACCATATTTACTAAACTTTAGTAAATCATGACTTTTCCAGTGTACCCGATCTCCCAGTCCTTCACTTGACTCACATATACATGTGAACAAGGGTTACACCATGCAAACCCTAATGTGCATGACCTTCCATATTCCTCATGCTCCATGGGTTTAAACCTCCATGGATTATCCATGGGTCACCACATGGGTTTAGCCCAACATAAAGAACTATGGATAATAACCCCACATTATAAGAATGAATGATTTACATAATCAATCCCCATATATTTAATTAGTCTCTTTTGATCACAAAATTAATTCCAAATTAATTCTTGATCAATACTAATTAAATAATATGATTTCATATTAATATATTAGAACTTATAATATATTAATAAACTATAAATAACCTCTTCTCAATTATCCATCCTTCAGATTGTTCCGGTGCCATGCAACCCAAATGAACCATGCTACTCTCGGGTCAAGTACATACTAATTATAGTTATGGACTTAGACACTATTCCAACAATTTCTTCCTATCATGGGCTTGTTAGGATCAGGCCCGCCCCTGATCCTTCTTTACTAGATGCTCCATCGGTGTATACGGTCCACCTCTGGTCGTCCTTTGGCTGACCTGTGCCCGGTAACTCTTTCTTCTGGGCAGCTGCTTTCACTTCTCCTAAAATTTCGGGGAATTCTATTAACACTTGCCCCTTGATGCTGGTACATGGGCAATAGCTAATGTCACGTTGCCCCAGCTCAATTGCCCATTTCGCCACCCGTCCAGGCATTTCTGGTTTGAGTAGTATTTGTTTGATCAGGCAGTTTGTCAATACCTCTATCTGATGCGCGTGGAAGTAGCGCTTCAAGCGTCATGCTGCATAGATGAGTGCCAACACCAAAATTTCAAGGATGGGGTAGTTGGTTTCTGGGCCCTGTAGAGCTCGACCGACGAAGTAGATTGGCACTCGCCTTCCTTCCCTTTCTACTACCAGTACTGAAGAGATGACCTCGTCTGAAGCTGAGAGGTATACCTGTAGCGTTTCGCCTGGAACAGGACTGGCCAGTGTGGGTAGTCTGTGTAGGGATTCCTTAATCTGCTGGAGTGCTATTTTTGTTGTCGGCGTCCATTGGAAGTTGATATTTTCAATGCATCCTTTGAGAGTGTGGAAAAGCGGCATGGCTTTCTCTGCCGACTTGGAGATGAAACGGCTTAGAGCGGTCGGTTTATCATTCATCCCTTGGGCGTCTCTCAGAGTGTTTGGGTATGGTACTTCCATCAGCTCGTCTACCTTGGTTGGGTTGGGTTGTATTCCTTCCGTGGTGACATAGTATCCCATGAATTGGCCATCCTTGACACTGAAGGTACACTTCCCCGGGTTCAACTTCATTCTAACCTTTTCCAATGTTTTAAACGTTTCTTCCATGTTTTCCAGTATTCTCCTGTCGTCTGGGCTTTTTATGACCATGTCGTCGACGTATACTTCAATGATATTTCCAATTTTCTTGGCGAATATAGTGTTGACGAGGAGTTGGTAGGTCGCTCCTGCGTTCTTCAGGTCGAACGACATTTTGGTGTAGCAGAAATCCCTGTGGTCCATGTAGAAGGTTGTTTTCTCTTCGTCTTCTTTGCTCATCAAGATCTGGTGGTACCCCTTGTATGCATCTAAGAAGCATTTTAGTCTGAAACCTTGAAGGAATTCGACTTTTTGATCAATTTATGGTAGGGGTAGCAGTCTTTAGGGCACGCTTTATTTAGATCGGAATAGTCGTTGCACATGCGCCATGTGTTGTCATGCTTTTTAACCATGATGGGGTTTGCAATCCAAGTCGGGTAGACCGCTTCCCAGAGTATTTCTGCTTTGGTTAGCTTGGCGACCTCGGCGTTGATTGCCATGTTCCTGTCTCCCCCTTGAACTCGTTGTTTCTAGTTGATTTCCTTGGTACCCGGTTTGATCATGAGTTTTTGTTCTATGACCTCCCTATCTACTCATACCATGTCTGTAGGAGTCCAGGCGAAGACATGCTTGTATTTCTTTAAGAGGCTGATCAATGCTTATATTGTGGCCGGGGGTAGGTTATTACCCATGCCGACCGGTTGGTCCGGGTATTCCCTATTGATGATTTCTCTATGGCTTGCTGGCTCCACCCGTGACCTTTTGCTTTCCTGCATGATCTATTTCGGCTGCATGATTTCATAATGAAAGGACCCCTTTCTATACTTTCATATTTCCGAAAGACCCAAACTTTCATACTTGACAATATAGTTATTCCAAAACATGCTACATGCATATTTATAAAATAATATTTTTACATTGATAAAGTCATTACAAAATATTGGATAAAAACCGACTATGTTTTAAGGTTTTACATAACTACCCAGGATATTGTAATTTTATACAAACATAAACTGAAGTACAAAAGTACTATTACAAACTATTCTAAGCCTTTCAACAGTATATGACTACACTGGTTACTTATCTCCTGCAAATTTGTTAAACATTGAGAGGGGTAAGCAATAATGCTTAGTGAGTTCAATAATAGATACAATATAACGTTATGCCATATATATACCAATATGGCAGAAGCAAATAGGAGCAAGGAACAAAAAAGACATAATGTGATAAGCTTTCCCTAACAATCATTGATTTGATTCAAAAATATACAATTATTGAGACATAACAATTTCCATACTTGATATACATCAATAACGCTTTGGCCCAAATGGCACAGAAGACATACAACTTCGGATTAACCTTTTTGGTAGATTTCAGGCTTATAGCCCTGTCTAACCCTTTTTGCCAATACCATAGAATATAAATAATTCTCTTACGGAGACATGTTCTACATGGCCAGAGGCTACATACCAGTACCAATATGAATCTAAGTCCTTTCACTGATCACATGGTCAAAGGTATTTCTTTTGCTATTAAAAAGAATAACGAATAAAAAAAATAGCACGATAAATACTCAGGAATATCATTTTGCTAGAATATCCAGGCTTTCAGCCTTATCTTAGCATACTACTGAAGCCAAAGTGATGCCTATGTCATACACTTCATGGTCAACGGTTCATACCAATACCCAAGTGATGCCTATGTCATACACTTCAAGTCAGAGGTACAACCTTGCTATAAAAATAGCAGAAACAACAACTCGAGATGATAATATGGAAAAGCACATAACACATATAACACATAACATACAATTGTTCCTATGTATTAAACTCACCGTGAAATAACCGGGGGTTAAAATAGTAATTCGGGCAGCACTTCGGCTCTAAATATGACTTTCTTCGTTGAAAACCGGGAGTTTTCTTGAAAACCGGGCCCTGCGAGGGTTGGGCTTCGAAACCGAAAAGATAAATTTTTCGGGCTTCTCGGGAATCTCGGGGCGTGTTTCGGGCTTTGGAATTAGTACCGGGGCTTCGGGGGAAGTAGAAGAAGAGGAAATATAAGTTTAGGGGTGAAAATTGCCAAATTTGTAACTTTTACCCGGGAGGTCTCCCACCCCTTATATAGGTGCGAGCCTCGGATCTGAAGCGAGGGGTGAGGTCACGTGTATGCGAGGTTCGGACCAAGTGGCAGCAGGGCGAGGCTCGGTTCGGACAGCTGCGAGCTTCGGATTGGTCGGGTGACGCGGCTACTACTTCGGATCGGGTCAGCAGCCTTGGTCGAATCAGGAGGCTACACGCGGGTCGGATCACGTGGGAAGCATGCGAGATCACGTAACGCCTTCAGACACCTGTGCGACACGCGTCGCTTCTTGGATGCGCCACGCAGCAGCTTTGGACACGTGGCCAGCTCCGAGCGAGGGTGACATGGCAACACTATTCATGCGAAATTTCTCGAAAAATGTGCCCAATCTTGTAAAATCCATAACTTTCTCATACGGGCTCCGTTTTTGACGTTTTTTATATGCACGCGTAGAGAAAATTATGCTCTACAACTTTCGTTTAGACTTTGTCGGAAAATTTTGACTTTATTTTTATATTATTATTTTTAACATACCGGGACTGGTAAATCCGTTAAAAATTCATAACTTCTTTATCCGACGTCCGTTTTCGTCAGACTTTTTACCGTTGTACTGCTAATGACGAGACCTTCAATTCTCATTTAGGTTGTGTCGGCTAAAAATCACTCGATCTAAAATTCGAGTTTTTAGCTGTCTACTGCTAAGCTGAAACTTATAAAAATCATAACTTCCTCATACGAAGTCAGATTTTGGCGTTCTTTTTATCAAAATTCTCGGTTTAACGAATACTACGACTTTTATTTAGATCACTAAGGCTAAAAAGTAGTTTATCAAAAACTTTTTTTTACGTCATTCGGCACCGTGCCGGTTTTGTCGCGGATCTTCGATTGGTCATAACTTCTTCGTTATAACTCGGATTTCGATGAGGTTTTCGCCTACATGTTTCTAACGAGATTATCTACAACTTTCAATAATAAAATTTTACTTATTTCAAATTTTATATTTTCGCTAAATTTCACTATTTGGCTTTTAATTGGAATCTCATAAGACTTCCAATAATTTATGAGTGATTGTAAACATAGTTTTCCCTTATTTCTAGTAAAAACTATATGTTAGAAATCGACACTCAATTTCATATAATATTTCACAATATTATTAACTTTTCAAATTACATAACACGATTTCAAAACGTGTATGTTACACATAACATCAAAATTCTCTTGGCGGTGTTGCCAAGATCATCCCTGGTCCTTCCGCTATGTTGAATTTTATTATTTCGGGCATTGTCAACGGGATTGCACCGAATTTGAGTAGGACCATCCGTCCGAGAACGATGTTGTGTTCTGTTGGGTGGCGTATTACGACAAAATCTATAAGGGTTGTCTTATTCTTTGCTTTGTCATGACTGGTCAACATGAAGGGCGGGTGGATCGTGCCTAGGGGCCATAGGTTGTGCCCTGTGAAGCATGTTAGCCGCCCAATTGCAGGTTTGAGGCTCTCCTTCCACCTGTCTGGTAGGAGATGGAAACAATGCTCGTAGATAATATCTGTTGAACTACCGGTATCCATGTATACTCGGTGGATAGTAATATCTTTGATGGAACCTTGGATTATGAGTGGGTCATCTCCTCGTCAGCCTGCCGGTCGAGGATCTTTCGCTGAATATGTCAAGCCTTGCATGGATCTAGTGAGGTTGTCTACACCATCGTGTTCCTCCTTCCTTCCTCTCTTTGACCTAATCATTAGAATTTCGTGAGGTTAGTCATGCTCCCTGACTGCATCCTTGGCATTTTCGGCATCGAACTTAGCACGGAGACTCCGTACCACCTCCACGAGGTTCCCTTTCAGTTGGTTCTCTTCCATTTCCTTTTTTAATACCGAACAGTTGATGGTGTTGTGTGTATTGCTCTTGTGGTACTCACAATACCATCATTTTCTTCCCTTAACGGTTGCTTGTCAGAGACTGCATAGACGTCTGGTTGCCTACCTCTTCTTTCATCTCTTTATAATGGCCTAAAGCGTCCTTGCGGTCGCTTTCATTTCCCGAAGTGTTTGCCACCCGGGGTTTCCGAGGGGTGTGATGGTGAGTTGTGACGCTTTGTAGATGAGGTGGTCATGGGGTTTAAGTATGCTTGCTTCGTTGCCTCCCCTTCCTCTTGTCTCAGGTAGCGTTCTACCTTCTCTTTTAGCTCAGCCCGTGTCTGGGGTTTTCCCCATGAGCTTTTGGGACAGCGGCCATGGGAGGAGGCCCCACATGAAAGCGCCTGCTATTAACCCTTCGTTGTGGCTTGGGACGTCTAATGTGGCGTTAGTGAACCTGGTAAAGTATTCTCGCACCGTCTCTCCTTCCTTATGCTTGCAACCAATGATCGAGTGTGAATCTCCTTTGTATTTATGCAATTACATGAAATTTGTGACAACCGTCAAATTCAAGTCAAAGTCAAAGTCAGCAAGTCAAAGCCAAAGTCAACAAGTCAAACCGGTCAAACTTAACTAGTACTTCTATGTTAAAAGTTATTCTATGAAAATGTGCATTTGTATGTCAAGAATTCAAATGTCTAGGAGATTTTATGTGTTTAGCAATGTAAAACCCTAAGAAGGGAGTTAAATGCACCAAAACACGACTATGGACCCTTTTGGGGACTTAAAATAATCATAAACGAAGCATAACGGGGTTCACGAACCTTGCTTTGCGAGACTATACAATAATATTGACTAAAAATAAATCTCTCCCAAATCTCTCTCAAAATCTCTCTCAACTTTTTATAGTCATCCAGGTCATCCCGACCCTTAACTTGGCCAAAAATCTCTCAAAACGGGAAGTTTACTTGAAAAACAGCCCTATAGTACCGAAACCCTAATGGAACCGAGCCTCTTGGAAGCGAAACCCTAATAAGCGAAACACCTCATTTTGACCGAAGCTTCTTATGGACAAACTACTTAAGAACCGAAGGTCCCTTTCAGAACCGAACTTCGCCTCCTCGGACCGAACCTCCTGAGGACCGAAGTCAGCAGGACCGAAACCTCATTCAAACCGAAATGAACCGAGCCTTCGGTCCATTTCGCTTCCATCACCCTTCGAACCCGAGACCCACCTTCGCTCCTATCACCTTTGGACCCAAGCCCTCCTTCGATTCATTCTTCTCACTCTCGGTCCTCAACACCAAGAACCGAACCCTCGTAGGTTCGCTCCTTTTGTTCGGTTTTCGACTACTTTCGCTTGTTAAGCCCGTTTTTGACGTTTTTGACGGGGATTTTTCACCAAATTCATATTTTTATCATTTTAAACTCTCTAAACTCATATTTTATTCATTCTCAAGGATTTATTAATTATAAATCATTATTTCATTAAAGGAAATATCTAAGGATATTCTACCCCACAAGTGGGTCAAGTGTGCCCACTTGCCTCCATGTGTCACCTTCTCATTAGCCCAACCCTATCCACATCACAAAAACCAAGGCAAACATCCCCTCAACTTTTCAAATTGCTCCAATAACCTCCTATATAAAGAAATCCCTGGAGGATTTCTTGGTTCACTTTGATCATTTCCAAACATTCACACTTCTTAACCATCAAGAGAGCCTCTTTTTCTCTCTATTTCTAGCCACTTTATGAAAGTGTTCTTGAGCTATTACTTCACTTTTTGGTAAGTATTTCATCTAAACTCAAGTGTTATTCCATGTTTTCATAACATCCTTGAATCATCTACACACATTTTAACACCAAAAATCGTTCTTAGGATCATCCAAAACTTCACGTGTTCATCAAGTGTTCTTGACTTGATACTCCTCATCTTCGACCTTCCACTCTTCAAGAAATCACTCAAGGTGAGTTCATACCCCTACATTTTCCAGTTTTATTTAGTTTTCATGGGGGAATACAAGTTAAAACACCAAAACATATTTAAAACTTAACTTGACAGCTTACAACAGAAAAGTTGTGACGTGTTTACGAACTGTTTTACCCAACTTAAACTTAATATTTTAAAAAAATATTCAATACGCAAATATTTCAGGTTTATATCTTTAAAATGGCTACTTGCACATCTCCATACGATTTTTCTACAATTTATGGTGATTTTTACAAGACTGCCTATCACTGCAGCAACAAAATCGGACCAGGCTGTGAAGATGAACGTTTTCACACTGGTTTGAGACCACCAAAAATTATAAGAAAATTTATGAATACATTAGACTATTTTTTCAAAGTCTCCGAGTTTACGGATTCAGTTTTTGACTTACAAAGATTTTTCTATAAATATTCTAAAACAGTGACAGTTAAGGGTAAAACTGTCAAAACAAGCGTTAGTCACACCTTGTAACATGTTGAGCAAGGTGTGTAAGTTTTACACATAGTATTTTCGATGTCATTTTTATTGAAATAAAAAGTCATGCATATCAAAGTTTCATTAAATCATAAAACACTCTTAATAAACTATAATAGGTATAGTTTGAACACCTCGTTTAACAAAGAAACGGTAATACAATCGATTTACAAAACCGGTATTTCATTACAAACTACATGAACTTGTTAACGAATAAATTTGTGAGACATTCACCTTCAGGGTACTCTTAAGTACAACAGAAAAGTCCTGTAGTTATAACCAGAATCTCTTGTAGGGAGAGCGTGATAGTTGTGTATAGATCTATATTGGGTCTGACAAACCCGCACCTAAGCTGCTTGCAACAGCTAGACCGGTAGGTCTGGGGTGACAAATGTCATAACATTCCGACGCCTGAAGAATGTCGAGTACGAGGCCTTCGAGTTTTAGCATGGTTATAACAACTCACATGGGGAATTAACAAAGCACACAGTTCACGGGGATTCAAAAACCTCACAAAAAGGAGTTTTATTTAAATATAAAACCATACAAAAGTATGACGATTTACTTACATATACTAAGTCTTGGTTCAGTTAAGACTACAATAAACCTTTTAGAAAATATTGGATTTTCTGGAAACAAACTTGCAACAAACTTTAAGGAACAACATCCCTTTTTCATTCATAAATTGTTTATGAACTCACCAGCTTTAATGCTGATACTCTTTCAAAAACAACTTGTATTCTCAGGTAATCAGTAATACAGGTAACCACAAGATTTTGAAGGCAAGACGCTAAGGCGCAGATTTTTTTTGTACTATTTTGACATCATATGTAATTTATTTGGAAACATGTATTTTTTAAACGATGTAACCTTTTAAATTATATTTATGATGGTTGTGTTTGCTTTCTTCACTATGGTTATGATACTGAGCATGACGTCCTCCGCCCCCGAACGTTTCCGTCGTTCCGGTTTGTGGGTGTGACAAAATTCGTCAGGAAGAGATACTTTAGCTGACCAAAATTGTAGATGCTCCCTAATCGTAGAATCTTGAACCACGTTCCTGCGTTGCCATCTAAGGTTGTCGGAAAATAAGTAGACCAGAATCGCTCGTCTAGTTTTAATGAGGTTGTGACATCCCCATTTTCATGGCCAGAAAATACCGATTTATTTATGCTTATTTAAAAATCAGAGTATCATTTTTGAAAAATAGTATTGCAGAATTTGTTCCCATAAAACATGATAATGATATTATCAAAGAATTTCCGAATAAATGTATTTTATTTATGTTAATACATTGGGATGTCATCGTCAATACATAAACATAAGCATAAAGAAATATTATAAGCCTTACAATAATTAAACTAGTGGCCTAATACTCCTTGAATATCTCAGTAGTATGTATCTTTCATATAGCCACCTGTGATGCAATAAACTGTGACGCCCGTGTTTCGGGGCTAAACATTAGTAGATGATGTAATAGTCTAGGTCAACTATTGTAAATCTTTTTGAAATAATAAAGATAAATTATTTGAGTATTACGTGAATTATGTGAATTTATGTGCTTCATACTTAATTATAAAGATATAATTAATAAAGAATAAAAATAAGCGTCAAAATTAAAGTGTGAGATGAACCCTATATCTTTACATAAAGTTTTAGTGGTCGAAACAAGGATTCTGGGGATATAAAGAACGCCGAAATCTGAGTTATAACGAAGAAGTTATGACCCGTCGAAGTTTCGCGACGGAACCGGCACGGCACCGGGAGACGTAAATAGTGAATTTACGATAGAGCGACTTTTAGCCTTAGAAATCTAAACGAAAGTCGTAGAATACATTAAACCAAGAGCGTCCATAAAAAGAACGCCCAAATCTGACTTCATACGAATAAGTTATGATTTTTCGAAGTTTCGGCTTAGCAATGTACAACCCGAAGTTCGAATATTAGATCGAGCAGTTTTTAGCCGACACAACCTAAATGAGAATCAAAGATCTCGTTAATAGTAGCGTAACGATAAAAAGACAGACGAAAACGGACGTCGGATGAAGAAGTTATGGATTTTTAACGGACCAACCCTGTCCCGGCCTGTTAAGAATATAACTTTTAAAATAAAGTCAAAATTAGCCGACAGAGTCTAAACAAAAGTTGTAGATTATGTTCCCGCCTACGCGTGTATATAAAGAACGTCAAAAACGGAGCTCGTATGTGAAAGTTACGAATTTTAGAAGTCGAGTATGCAAATTGCAAAACTTATGCGAGATTGATGACGTGGCATAAACTAGGTCGTCGCTTGTTGATCACGGTGCTCGCTTCGGATGATGACACGTCGCACTTTGGACGTCCAACGTAAGCTTCGGACGCCCCACGTACCGTGTACGCCTCGTGTACGAGCCTCACACGCCCAACGTTCTACCCTTCCTCGGTCCAGCATCGTCCACGTCGCCCCACCGAGGTCTAGCCACCTGTCGTCCCTATCCGAACTACGCCCTGCGTAGTGCTGCTATACGCCCAGCGTACAACCGAAGGCCCGTGCCTATAAATAGGTTGCGAGGGCTGTCGAAGAAATCACACATTTTCCACTTCTCACTCTAACTTCTTTCTCTCTCTAAGGTCCCTACCCCCCCTAAGCCTAGGTAAACCACCTAGCACCCGAAGGAAGCCCCGAGGCTCTCGGAGTCTCGAGAAAAAGGGTATTTCGGTTCAGAAACCCTGCTCCAAGCGAAGCCCGGTTTTCGAGAAAACACGCTCTAAGTGAGCTACGCCTACGTTATTTTTAATATAGCTTTTAATTAATTGTAGTAACATTATTAGGACCTTATAATGAGTATTTGGGCTATTATTATGAGTTATATAAGTGTCGTTATAATATATTTTTAACTACTCGCGGTACGGGGAATCTGGTTTAAAGGGCCGCATAGGGTTGTTGGATTTCAGAAGTGCTATATGCCAAAATGGTCCTGCCCTCCGGTGTTTTATGTCTGGCCCATGTCTGTACATAGTGGGTGAAGAGTATTGTTTAACGCTTATATAATAGTAATAATAGCTAGGCTATTAATTAGTCGCGGTTAACATTAGACTAAACCCTAGTGGTATTGATACTAGGTTTTGTCAAGGGAAAAAAATTGTTTTGAGATAACGAAGTGCTGTCCGAGTACCGAGTCACCACCTAATCAAGTGAGTGCATAGTTACTTTCATCTTACACATAGATATGAAGTATTTTATATAAATTACGTGCTATGTGTGCATATTATCTGTATACTGCTATCTATGCTGGATGAACGATTTTATACATGTTTTAAATGATTTAAAAGTGTATATGTATTTTATATCTACAAAATGTGTTGGGTAAAACATGGGTAGATGTAATAGTTGCTGTGTGACAAAATAAAATAATGAGAAGCCTCGTTATAGATGTTATTGATGATCCAGTCATCTAGCGGAGTATAGATGATGACCACGGACTATTCTAGATAGTCCAGTGGAACGCTAGCAGGCTCGCAACCTGTAGGTGTTTATTTGAACTATGTGCTCACCAGTAGTACTCCATCCCCCACATGGTTGCCTTATTTGACATGAATTGCTGAGGAACCCCCGAAGCATGTGTTGTCATCCCGATGAAAGTCCTTAGACTAGGTCCCTTGTGTTAGATGTTTTAGGACGTAAAGTGAGGATAACGGGAAGGGGTAATCGGGTTTGATTGGTTTGATAAAGTTAATAAACTTATTTATTGTGGGTTGAAAACCCTATGTGCTCACCAGGCTCCCAAGCCTGACCCACTCAGTTTATTGTATTACAGGTAGTGACGCATGAGCATAGATGTTTGGATGAGAGATAAGGGATTTTAGGCCTGTAAATACGAAATAATGTAGTGAGGCTTATGTTGTACTGTTTATGCTTTTGATCTGTATCGAACATGACATCCTGAGTCTTTTAATGAAATACATTTCTATGGAAATGCTTTGATAAATCTTTATCAAATTTTGTTTTGGGAACAAATTCCGCAACTCTTTTATTTAAATTATTACTCTGATTTTTAAACAAAACATAAACAAATCGGACTTTTATGGCCGTGAAAATGGGGATGTCACATAAACTGAGTGGGTCAGGTTGGGAAACCTGGTGAGTACATAAGGATTTCAATCCCACAATGTGATAATAATGTATATCTCAAACCTGTAAATCCAACTATTATCATTAACACAGATATATCATATCTCTACAACAATTTTTCCCATCCCGTCGATTCCCACGTATAGTTCCTATACAACGATCTTACAAGATCTAGCCTAAAGGATCAATATGAACAACAAACTGACGACGTTGCTTCATAAATTCCCTGGCAGCAAACGACGATCAACAAATATATCAAATGAGGGGAATGGAATAAGTTTCACCACGAACCTCCGTTCGTAAAAACAACAAGACGATTAAGTCAGGGGTAGTTATCTAGATAATTGTGCCTAGCAGTGGTCTGACATCATGAGGTATTTCACCCCCAGACTCACCCTATCCGGCAATATAACATCAAACTTTGCCTAGCAGTGGTTTGATACCGTGAGGTATTTTACCCCCAGACTCACCCTATCTGGAAATACAACATCAGACATACCTGGTAGTGGTCTATTACTAACACACTATATTAGGCAGTCTACAAAGTGCCCTCAATTACTTCATGAAAGGAAACGCTGACACATGCAGCTCGTCTGATCATTTCATAAGAGAAACAATGACTCCCAATCTCTTCAAAATAAAAATTGTGGGGAAATACTAATAAAGTACTCACGTACGCTCCCGTACCCCGACACGCAATAGTGTCAAAAAGAAGGACTTTGTACATGATAGTACTTTTGGCACATTATAGTACCCTTGTATGAGTAGGACTCGTACCCTAGAACATAATAATACCCCGACACAAGCAGCACCTAAGACACAGAGCTTTGAAAAAGACTTGGTACTTAAAAAGTACTTTTGTACGTAGGACATACTCCACCGATCATCAATCTTCTAGAACAGAGTTTCTACTCTACTCTCTATTCCGATCACACACGTACCCTTAACAAGATATTACCCAATATTCAAACTTAATTGAACTAAGCATCTCTTTTAAGTCTTATTTCATCACTAAGCAAGCCTATAATGCTTATAATCAACTTTCAATACTAACTCTGTTACGACAACACTATCTTAATTTAGTGTAATATTTTATACAGGGTGTTAAGTATTAACATACATTTATCTTATGGTTTATACTACTTCCATTATCATTATCATGTAAATACATCTCAACACATATAGAACCTTGTCTGGTTCGCATAACGTATATCATCAAATATACATATAACACATATTTCCAAATAATAAGCATATAACTCACATATAAACTTTCAACATATATTTAATACTTTTATTAATACTTGTATTAAAATCATGTTCATGAAAGGGACCATGCACACACTTGTTACATTGACGACTCGAAATTCAGGCAGCGCTTCGCTTCTAGCAACTGCTTTTCCTTTGACGAAACCTAACATCATTATTACTAGATTTTAGTCTAATATTTATTGCGACAAATTATTAGTCTAGATTCATCATTAAATCAAAGTCTACTTCAAGATCTATAAAGTAAGAAACAACCAGGTAGGATCATATCGGAGGTAGGGTCCGTTTGGTATACGAAGTATACTGTTTGGAAATCCCACTTTAAACACCTCACTAAATCACAACCTAGACATCATCCCCGTAAGTAGATCAATCAGTATAATGACTTGGAATCACTGATAAATATTTTTTATAGGTTCATAATAACGATAATGAACTTAAACATAAGTTATACTTAATGTAGGGTAAACATAACTCACTTACAAGGGAGTTTAGCGAAGAATCGGGCTCTGCGTGGGCAGAACTTCTGAGCCGAAAGCTCTTCTTCTCAGGGCTTTTCGGCACTCCGGGACTCGCTTCTAACACCTAGAAGGTGCTAGGGGAAAGAATAGAAGGTTTGGGTATGTTTGGGAGAGAGTTGGATGGGAAGATGTGAGAAGAATGAGTGAAAACGCCTTCTATTTATAGGCTGCCAGCAGCCGCGTACGCTGGGCGTAAAGGCCAAAACAGCAGTACGTTGGCGCGTACTTCGAGTTACGTTGGGTGTACTCCGTACAAGTGTCACAATCTTGTTCCAAGCCGTGAGAAGGAAGGGACAGCCCAGATCTTGCCACGTGTCACTCGGTGGTTACTCTAAAAACTAATTATCTTCTAAAATATGTAACTTTCGCATACGAGCTCCGTTTTTGACGTTCTTTATACCCACGCATAGGTATCGACGGGATCTACAACTTTATTTTAGACTCCGCTGAATAATTTTGAATTTATTTTTAAAGTTATATTTTAACAGGCTTAGACAGTTAAAGTTCTTAAAAATTTCATAAATTTGTCATCCGACGTCCGTTTTCGACTGTCTTTATATCGTTGAGCACCTATTAATGAGATATTCAATTCTATTTTAGGTTGTGTCGGATAATAGTCGATTGATCTAAAATTCGATTTCCAGGCTGTGTACCGCTATGCTAAATCTTAGAAAAATCATAACTTCCTCTAACGAAGTCAGATTTGGACGTTCTTTTTATGTACATTCTCGGTTTAATGTATACTACGACTTTTGTTTAGATCGATAAGGCTAAAAAGTATTTTGTCAAAAATTTACTTTTTACGATACGCGGCGCCATGCCGGTTTTGTCGCAAAACTTCGACGGGTAATAACTTCTTCGTTATAAGTCGGATTTCAGGGTTCTTTATATGCACGAAATCCTTGTGACATATACTATAATTTGGTTAAGATTATTTATTCTAAATAATCTTCTATAAAAAAGTCATTTTTAACGCTTATTATCTCTAAATTGACTAGCCCGAATTTGCGGTCGTTACAGAGGTCATCGTCCACTCGTAAGTATCAATGTGGCTATCCGGATTTGTGGTTTCATTGTAGGTCTTGAGGTGTGGTAAATTTGTTGTGTTTGGAATTTCGTAGTCTAAGAGCTCCTTGGCGAACGGAGATGTTACACTTCTCGATAGACAATCTTGGTTTGGAATGGAGAAAGCACCATGTGGGTTATACTGTTGGGTGGTGAGGTAAGGTTGCATTAGCATGCCATTATATGCCGAGAGGTGCCCGGGGTTTGGTCCATAAAAGGTTTGTTGTTGAAACGGGAAGGTTAATGTTTGGGTTGACAAGAGGGGTGGGTTCTGTGCGATTGCGTTGTTAGACATAAATGGTTGATGTTGTGAGATTATGGTGTTGAAAGGCATGTTTGTCACAAACGGAGATGTTTGGAAAGCCATTGTTTGTTCTCTCACCATTTGGTTCAGCGGTGGTGTTTGGAAAACCGCCAGTTGTTCTCCCGCCATTTGGTATAGCAGCGGTGTTTGCGAGAAAACCGGTATACCACTGACGTCGTCCACCATTTGTGGTGTTATGCTGCTTAAGATCAATGTCAGCTGTCTTGTTTGCACAGAGGTGCTTTGTGCCATTACGGCGGCAGAGGAAACTGGTCCTTCGACAGTCGACCTCCATAACTCGTTTGTTGGAGCAGTGGTTATCATCGATCCTCCCTCTTGAGATGTTTCACCGATGCTTGGTGTAAGAACTAGGCCGATAATTGGTTCCAACGACATCATAGGTCTAATGGGACTTTTTGGTGTCCCACCAGTTCCGCCAGTGTCGCCGGATGCCATATTCGAGCGTTGAGGAGTGTGCTTTTGGTTTGTTGTTCGTCACACATTGGATGGCGCAAAATGATGCGACGTGGCCACCAGACGTTTACGCCTTATGCCTTTGATGATTCCGATGAGCCTACGAGGTCACAACGAGAGAAAACCGTCAGTCGTTCTCCAGGAGGAGGCTCCCAGGAAAATGCTCTGGCGGTCAAGTTAGTAGACAGACATGGGTGTATTTAGGGTGATTTGGGAGAAAGCGACTTACCTTCCAAGGCACCGGAGGTGGCCTTTATACTGAACCCCTCTGCTAGTCCGTATAGGACAAGAGCTTCAGACCCGACAGGATCGGGGACGTTGATTGGATAATCGTGCTCCTTAATGTGTTAGAGCCAACGGTTAGTTCAGATGGTAATGCTCTGAGCATCTTCCTTGTCGCATGGAGCCGTTATACTTTTGTCGCGGAATAGAAGGCGTTCCTGGCGAGGTCGGGCCTTCTCTGCGGGCGCTCTGCTCTTAGAGGCGCCACCGGACGCTAAGCCCCGTCGGGTCTGTTCCTCTAGGTGCGGCGTGCCTTGGGGAATTCTCTGGCGCATCTAGGCGCGAGTCTTTGTTTGTTCCAACGACACACCATCAATGGTCAAGTTGTTCCACTTCAAGTTGACAAATAGGACACAAAATCGTTGGAATATCCAAGTATTTGTTAGCTAGATTAATCTGGGAAGGACGTCTATCCAACAACACACACAAAATCAAAATATATATCCTTCTAGGTACAAAAGTATTCCATATTGTTTCGAGACCCAATGTAGTCAGAATCGCATCATCAATCCATCTCCTAGTTTCTCCAACTATGAAAGAGCCATTTGTACCAATATCCCATAACCATATATTAATCAGACTAACATCTTGAATACAATCCAACATATCAGAGAATTGAACCAATTCTTCACCCCTTTGAATGACATGTTGTCAAGACCATGACCAAACGTCGTTAGATCTTCTATCCACCACAAAACACTCCCTATCTAACTCAAGCTCGAATAATCTATGGAATCTATTTGCCAAAATATCTCCATGCCATTTATCCTTCCAAAACTTTGTATCAATCCCATTACCAATTTTTCTTTTGATTAAAGAATCCACCACAACCCCTCGGTTTTGGATTCTAAAGATAGAAGTCAAAATGTGAGCCCATGCTCCAACCCCAAGATTACGAGATCTACCAAACCCACCATTCAAACCATATAATTCCTTAATCACTTTCACCCAAATCAGATTTCCATTATTCAAGAATCTACATCGCCATTTTTGGAGAAGAGTTAAGTTAAGAGCACCAAGGCTTCCAATATCATCAAGACCGCCATTTTTTTATCAGCAATAACTGCATCCCATGTCACTGTCATTGAAGAAACTATCATCACTGGAACATGTATTGGAAAACGGGTGCACAGCCCACCGGACCTACCATTTTCATTCTTACGGAAGCAATTTTCGATTAAAGTATGTAATGATATGACTATAAACAAAAGTCAGGGACAATCACTAAAAAAACTGGAGTTTATTTACCCCAGCCTGTTTTCACACACAGTCAACTTTATGTCGCCTTATCTAGAGCAACATCTCTTGACTCCATCAAATTCCTCATAAACACCAATGAATACAATGCATATAACCTAACAAAAAATGTTGTGTTTAAAGATTTATTAGGCATGGTGAATATAAAATGAGGTTCATATAATCACTAACAAACATCTTCCTACTTCTCTCATATTCACATGCTTCTAAATATCATCACTTTTACATGTCTATAACATACTAAAAATATCATATGATTACTAACAACTATTCCCCTTTTGCCTTCAGCCGAGACACCATTAGAGACATTACATCCATATTAGAACTTAAATATGCGTGTGTTGGAGAAGCTTTGCCAGTACAGATACTGTGTAAATGGAAACCATAATGTCGTCGCCATGAAATATGGTTCCTTGGTGTTGACAAATATGTAAGTACTTATGATATGATATTTTGTCCTATATTATCTTTGTTATCAAACATTGACTTCCCATTGTATAAAACATATTAGGGGGATGCCAAACAAATATTAGGTAAAAGAACAACCCAAGACTATATAGAGTCTATCTTTGCTGTATACAGGTGCTATACGATAGGTGAATACACATGTCTTCTACTGGATGGATACTATAAAGTTCTAGAGAATGATATCTACATAGATGTTAGTATTGAAGGGTTTAGAGCATTCTAACACTCCTATGGTGTACATGCAACCCTAGAAACCTTGGATCTATGTTTTCTTTAAAATACATGCAAATAATCATTTTCCAAGGTTTACATCCTAAATAGCATGTTATGGGGTACTTGAATCATAAAACACTAGTAGAATTACATACATTTTAGTATTGGTTGATTGCTTGGAGTTTGAGAGCCTAGCACCAATTGTAACATCCCGTTTAAAATATTATAATTAAATAATAAACCTGGGACCCGAGAAGCAATTTGTATTATTATTATATGTTATTATAGCCCAAAATCAAATAATAATTAGTGGGGTGTTGGTTTCAGGAAAGCCACATGACAATATTTGAATCTCTAGTGGTTAAAGTGTAATTGTGGGACTTAATTTGTAAAGATTTTTATAAGTCAAGGGGTGTATGGTATTATTTGGATTTAATATGTAAGAATTTATGGAAGTGGGGGTTAAAAAGTGAATTATGGACCTAATATGAAAGGATTTTGGAAAGGCGGAGTCTAATGGGTAAATTTGGGATTTGTTTTGAAAAGGATATTGCAAGGAGGGACTATTTGTGTTATTATGGGAAAAGCTGGTGGAACCGGGTATATAAGCATCATTACTGTCAAACCCTAACCCTAGAACTCAGTCGCACCACCCTTATACCTCCCCTTCCCAGCCGTCACCACCTCGGTTGAGATCTCAAACCACCGGAGCAGCCCCTCGCGTGCATCCTAATGACGGGAAAGTGAAATACATGTGTTGCTGTCGCCGGTTGTTCGTGGACTGCCCTCCGGTCTCCCCCACCATCTCCTTTCATGGATGTCGACGAGCTTGCAGCCATGGATGCTGATGTCGGAGCTGCCGACGAGGACTCGAGTAGGCGTTTCTTCGTCGCCGCTGCTGCTGCTGTACTCGGTGGATTCGAACCACCTTCTTTTCTCTTCCTTTCCTTCCGATGGCTGCCTCACCATTGCCATTTGGAGGCTGACGCTCTCGGCCGCCGTATGCCACCGTGGATTGGTGGTTAGGTTCGTGGAATCACGAAGCTGATGCGAGGGTGGCTGTATCAGAGTCGTGTGTGAATATTGTGAAGAACCACCATGGCAGTCGGCCATGGTGGTTGTCGCCGATAATCGAGCTGCTGCCTATCGTCGTGACTGCTACTGCCGCTTTCCCGTGTTGCTGATGTCGTCGCCGCCCACCACAGGTGGGTGTTGGGTTTCTTTTCGAGCCAATATGCACGTGTAGTCTCTCCTCCTGCTGTTCTTTTCATGTACGGTTTTGGTTTGGCCGGAAACCATGGAAGACCACCATGGCTGCCAACCATGATGGTTATTGCCGCCTTTGCTGTTCTGCCACCATCAGCCGCCGTGTGGTGGTGGATGTGTGTGTGATGTAGTGTGTGTTGTGTGTGTTGAATATCACGTTGTAACTTTGTAATTGATTGGAATAGTAAGAAAACTCTAAACCACCACCGTAAGGTGGTGGCTGCCGCCACCGGCCGTCGCGTCGGGTGGCGGTGTGCCTTGTTTGGGTTGTGACTCGTTGGATGTTTGGACAAATGGATTACTAAGTCCTAATGGGCCCAATGAAGCCCTAATTGACCTAAAAGCCCAACCATTTGATTAATGGGCTAGTTTTTGGGTTGGAAACCCTAATTAGGGTTTGGAAAACCCTAATGCCTTGAAACCCTAATTTTGGGATTTATCGGGACCACACGAGAATTATTTATTAAACCAATAATAATAATTAATAATCAGGTGCAAATTAACCTAAGGTAATATTGGACTTAAAGGATTAAGTCCTTAATGGAATAAGTCCTTAATGGGTTAAGTAGGAACTCTTAACCCTAATCGTCATTTTATGTGAAACCCTAATTTCACTTGGGTTTATTGTTGGCCCTTTCTATTGGGCCTTGATGATTGGGTTATTAATGGGCCATCCAAGAATAATCATATGGACTAGAATATGTTGATGGGCTTAGGGTAAGGCCTATATGAGGGTGTGGGCCCAATTTGGAAAATTGGGCCGTAGATTGGCCATAGTTTGGGCCTTGAAGATTATATGATATTGGGCCATTGGAAATACCATATGTTTGGAGTGGACTAAGTAGCTAGGCTTTTAATTATGACCATGTAAAGGTTTGTACCCAATTTGGAAAATTGGGCCATATGTTGGGCTTTGATTCCTAGTTTGTCTTTTTTTGGCCTTTGGATTGGGCCTTAGGCTTGAATCAAGCCAAGATGGGGTAATGTAGCCTGTTACTCCAAGAACTTGTGGTTATGTGTTGGGACCCAATTATTAATTGGGTGATGTTTTGATATTGACAGTTCGAGAATCTGTCATCCAACAGTTGGGATTGTGTCTACGGGACTTCAGCATTTTGAGGTAAGTTATCCTCACTATATCAACAGGGTCTAAGGCACCAAGGCCGGCCCTTAATGGATTTGTATCCGGATTATTACATGATATGTTTATTGTTTTGCATCCTGGTAGTTAGGATGGTGATATTCTTATGCTTAGTGACCTGGTTTGGTCGGTAACCTGGTTATATGATGATGTTATGTTAGTGACCTGGTTAGGTCGGTATCCTGGTTATAGGATTATGCTATGTTAGTGACCTGGGTAGGTCGGTGTCCTGGTTATAGGATGTTGCTATGCTATTTGATCTGCTAAATCGGTTTGACTGTTATTATGATAGCGTTTGATATGTATGTGCACATGTTTGTTTGATTAAGGGTTGGGTTGAGGCAGTCCTGCTTTGTGCTAAAGGCCAACATACCCAGGGTGGACCGGATAGACTACAAACCCAAAAGGGTATGGTAGTCAGACCGAAGGCCCGGCGAGCGGTCCGGATAGGATGAAGGCCCTGAGAGGCGGTCCAGACATGTCGAAGGCTCGGAGAGCGGTCCAGATAGACTGAAGGCCTGCGAGGCAGTCCAGTCAGGCTGAAGGATCATTATGCATGTTGTTCTGTATTTGTTATATGATATGGTTATAATAGTATGGCGTTGGTATTTTGGGGAAACTCACTAAGCTTCGGGCTTACAGTTGTTGATTTTGTTTCAAGTACTTCTGATGATCACGGGAAGGCGATGGCGTGATCGTGCACCTCCTCATATTTTCATGATTGATTCTGGGGATACTCTGATGCTTAAACTATTTTGAAAACAAATTGTAATAACTTAATGGTTTCTAAATGTTTTAAAAAGTTTTAAATTGGCTTGAATTTTATGGGTGTTACACCAATAATTTGGATGCCTCAAATGGAAGTCACAAATCTACACAAACTTTGGAAACTTGAGAGAGTAGTAGCATTTTTCTAGAAATCGGCCACACCTTAGTTCTCACACATACTAGTGCCATTTCAAGTGCCAAGGACCCCTTTATATAGTGTGGTGGATTAAGGTTACATTCAT
This sequence comes from Lactuca virosa, assembly GCF_052849685.1. Lineage (NCBI taxonomy): Eukaryota > Viridiplantae > Streptophyta > Magnoliopsida > Asterales > Asteraceae > Lactuca > Lactuca virosa. Next base: position 50,180,186 of record NC_136433.1, read on the forward strand.
GTAAACCCTAATACCCATGACCTTTCGTTTCCATAAGATCCATGGTTAAAGCTCCATGGACTATCCATGGACTTTCCATGCAAGCCTAGCCCATTCTAAATAAGCATTAGCCCACACTATATAAATACAAGAGCCCATATTTAATTAGTCACCCTTTTGATCACCAAATTAATTCTAAATTAATTTCAAATCAATACTAATTAAATAATATGATTTCATATTAATATATTAGAACTTATAATATATTAATAAATCATAACTTATACTATTCTCAAAAGATTATCCATATAAATTGTTCGGGTGAAGTGCAACCCAAATGGACCATGTCGGGTCGGGTCAAGTACATCTCAAATATAGTTATGGACTTAGACACCTTATCCAACAGTCTCCCACTTGGATAAGTCTAATAACTATAGTTGCAAGCATGACTTCAGGAACCGACCGACAATCGTAGCTCTTAAAACTCTGTTGAACTATGAAGCTATTCGATTAGTGTCTAAGCTCGTAACTATATTTGGTAAGTATTTGACCTGGTTGTGCATGGTCCTTTTGGGTTGCCTTCATCAAAGAAACTAAATAGGATGATTTATGAAGAAAGAGGTTAATTATGGTTTATTAATATGTTATATGAATAATATATTAATAGAGAAATTATAGAGTTTAATTAATATTGGACAAGAATTAATTAAGAAATTAATTCTGTGGCCAAAAGAGATTAATTAGACTTGGGGGACTAATATTGTAATTATAAGATAGTTGCATTGTTGGCTATGGATTCCTAAAGGGAAGGAGATAGGACGAATTATATTGGAAGCCCATATGATTTTCGTCCAAGGGCCTTCTAGAAAGGTTTCATGGGTTGCTTAAGGCCTAAGCAGAGAATTAGGGTTTCTCCCGAAACCTTAGCAGCCCACACAAGTATAAATAGACCCCTAGGGATCCCAAAAACGTGGCTAAGCTTTCTTGTAGAGATCTTGGACGGTTTTGGTGATCCTCCCCTCTTTCCAATATCATCATCTTGCCTGTGGTGTTTGTAAACCATTAGAGGAGTGACATTTGTGACTCTAAGCTCCAAGGAAACGAGATTCAAGCCATTCTATAAGAGGTATTCATCTAGATCTGTTCTTACATGTTAATTTCGATATACATATGCTAGATCTAGGGTTTATGAGCTTTTGATGATTATTGCATGTTCATTAGACAAACTAGATCCAAAGCTTTAGGGTTTGCATGTACACCATAGGACTGATGTAGTGCTCAAAACCCATCAGTGGTATCAGAGCGTAGGCTGTTTGTATAATGAATTGATGCAATTGTGAACTGTAAAAGATCAGGAAATCGAAATTTTTTGCTGTCTGGAGCATGAACTTGACGAGTGCAGAGCCCAACTCGACGAGTTTCCTGTTCTGTTGCCGGGATTTTCGATTTTTCTGCCAGATTTTGTTGAGGATAATTGCCAAAACTCGTTTTTCTTGCCTAAATCCGATTTTTTAAATTTGGAATGATCATCTTCATCAAAATTGATGGATTTGGTTAAATATGTATAATATAGGATTATTATAAGTCAAATATTTAACCTAGTTACATTGAAAAGTTTCAATTTACACCCTTAAGTTTTATAGTTTAAATTTGAACTTAATAGTTTTAGTTTTGAAATTTAAATAGTTAAACCTAATTGTTTTGAAAGGTTTCAAAACTTGCCCTCAAGTTTTGGAATTTAAATTTTGATTAAAAGTTTAATTTTAAAATGTTAAATTCTAAAACCCTAATGTTTGGAAAAGTTCAAATTGCACCCTTATGGTTTTATTAGATTAATTAAATGTATAATTAAAAGAGAGTTAATAAATCCATGGTGACATGGTTTACATTTAATTAAATTAAAAAGTATAATTTATTAAATTAGACCACATAGTATTTCAAAAATGTAAAATACACCCTTATACTATATATAAAATTAAAAGTCTAATATTATATATGTATAACTTAAATGCTAGTCTTACCGTTAGTAGGCCTCATTCACGAAGCCGATCTATAAGGGGGGTATAAGGTTATGGCCTATAAAATGGTCGTTTAATAGGTGTCCACTCTCACCCACCGCTTCCTTTATTGGTGGAGGGTCGTTAGCCGAACGGGTAGTATAGGGCAACCCCTTTCCATTAAAAGTATAATGAATTATAAAGTAACTAAATGTTTTTACAAAATTCCCAATCTTAGTTACTTTAGGCAAAAGTGAATTTGATGCAATTCCATGAAATTACACTTTGTACCCTTGCTAAGGCGTTAGTGGAGCGTGTGTGGTTAACCGGCACACTAAATGGGTTCTAAGCAAAGGTAGCGAAGGGTGACTCGATGTTTCTCATAGTTCGGTGGAGTGTGTGTGGTTAACCGGCACGGCGAATAGGTGACTGTAACATTGGGTGCACCATGTAAGTTTGCATGGTTATTCACATCCTGTTTTGTGATCCTCGGCATCCCAGTCACAAATCGAGGGGCATATCGAGATTTAAACATGCCATTGAAAAGTTCAATGAATCTCAAAGGATCTAGGAGTTTTCAATACATTTAAAACGTAATCTCTTTTTCGTTTTTGATGGTGGAAAATTAGTGAATCATCATTCACTTACCTTCAAATGTTCTGCAATTTGGGTTACGACATCCCTCTCCCAAGTTGTAGACTATTGTGTTGGGTCCTAGCCTTAATATCTCATTTGGGTGTTTTATTAAGGACTCAATCAATCAACTAACTTGAATTTTCTCCCGTTTTGTAGATGTCAAAGTATGACAACTATGGTCTTCCCAAATCCCTTGGAACAAGCTTTCCACATGAAGATGATATTCCACGATTCGATCGAGGAACGAGAGATCATGCTTCACTTCCTCCACCTCATCCTATTGTTCTCCCTAACCCACAAGTTCAAAGGCTTGAAAAGTTCAAGCTCACTCAAGCACTTTTGGCAAGTAAACATGAAGAAGGAAAGTTAGTGTGTGCACACGTCTTAGAGATGAAGTTAAACATTGATAGATTAAGAATGCTGGCAGTCATTGTCTGTGAGAAGCTGGTTGTTGACTGGGTTCTTCAATCGCTTCCTGACTCATATAGTGAGTTCGTAAGAGAGTACTATATGATAGACCACGACGTGACCCTCATCGATATCACCTATTTGCTTGTTGGTGTTGAATCAGCAATGATTTGGCGCACTGGAGAAGCAAAGTTGATTGTTGGATCTGCCTTCCAAACCTCCGTGGACATAGGCAATGGCAATGAAAGGCATACCATGGTCGAAAAGTTTGATCATAAAAGAAAGGCAAAGTCTGAAGTAGTTTTGTGTGTTGTTCCAAAAGAGTCAATTTGCTTTTATTGCCAAGAGAAGGGGCATCGGAGACGAAGTTGCCCTGTCTACCTGAGAGATCTAAGAGATGGGAGAGTCAAGACGTATGGCTCTGCTTCAGGTAAAATCCATTAACTAACTCTATAAGTTCCTATTTTTGATTCTTGATACATTATGTGATAAGATTACAATTTTGATGTTCTGAAGGATCGAAGAAAAGAGAGGAAGCTTAAAGGAAGAAACGTGCTGAATCTAATCGTGAAGAAATGGATTTCGATCGCATGGATTCGAAGATCAGATTTTTTGAGCTGCTACTTTAGAGTTAGGATAGATTGCTAAGAAATGTAATGGCATAGTTTTTCAATTGAGTTGCGTTGTAAGGACAAATTTTATCCGCAATAAAATAAATTTTGATTTTGTCTTTTTTATTTATCCTTGCAATGACATGTATGAAAATTGATGTTTTGTGTATTTCTATTATTAGCAATGTTGAAATGGATATGATTCTTAGTTATGTTATTCATGGTAATGTCATAATTTTCTAAGCAAGGAAAGATTCTCATCACCCAAGTTTCAATTGGACAGAAACTTGGAATCATACGACTTGTATTGTGTGATGTATGGAAATCTTGGTACTTAGGTAATTAAGACTAATTCTTTGTTCACATAAGTATGTGAGTGAAGTGAAGGACTAAAGGAACTAGTACACAATGTTGTGCACTAGTCAAGTCCACCATAAATAATAATAACATTATTCGTCATGATTTACTAAAAGTCTAGTAAATGTGGTTATACTTACAAGATTAAGTGTAATTCTGAATCATTGAAAAGTTTAAATGAATGGCAGAACGAATAAGTAGAATCAATGAAGGCAGAAAGATAAAAGTTTCTCAAATCTAAGAAGGGAGAGTACTTTTGTATCGTGTTTTATGATCGTCTTGGTAATCGTAGGAACCATATTACAATTTATCCTCTAAGGAGACCTTAGTGCACTAGTATGGCTAAGAAGAGGAATTGGAAATTGTTGAAATGGTTAAATCAAAAAGGATGAGTCATACTTCGTTCCAAAAATCAAGTCTTAGAGTCATACTCCAAGATTGTGAATTGAGTGACACATCTTAAGAAGATCTAACACACTCATCAAATGTGAAGTAGAAAATTGTTTTCTTACTCTTGCGCGTTTGAAATTGGTAAATTGTGATGTCTTGAATAAGACAAATACCAACTAAGACCAATTGTGTGTAGTGGTTTGTCTTGATATAGACACACACTAACTCTTGCATATTTGTTTTATCAAGAAATGTTTCTTGATAAGAGAATCTAATATGTCAAGAGGTAAGTGGGAGTCTAAAGATCTTGAAAAGTTTCAAGAACTTATCAAGAGTAAATATATTAAACACTAGCACACGACTAGAGGTTTGTAACCTATCGTGTTGACAAAATTTTATTTCTATGCCATTCCAGTAAAGTTACTTACGCATATGAGTTCTACGAGTTCTCAATTGACTGCATAAGGGCAAACACCTTGTTCAATGAAAGTACATTGAGTGGCATAAGTGAGCTGCTAAATAACTTGGAAGCAATGGTGGGACCCTTGATGGCAAGAAATTAAGTATGAACAAGTTTTGTCCATAAGAGTTTGGATTTGTCACGAACATTATCTTATGATTATGGTTATGACAAATTCGCATGGATAGGAACACATGCACCATAAGATCTAAGTGTCGTAAGGTTTCTCTCCTTCATGAAAATGATTGTGAGGAAACGCTTTCACTAAGAGAGATTTTAAGGATATAGCAATTATGTAAATTGCATTCTCGAATTCGATTATGATTACGGCATCCCTCTTCATAGTTCGAATTGTGAGATTTGGCAATTAGTTTGAACATTTGGGACTTAGTAATATAAGTTCTGAATTAGTTTAGACACACATGTGAGCTATCTAAGGAAAGGTGTGTGAGTTTGAGAAGCTTAGATAAAGGCTTATCGAAGCACATCGTATTGGAAATATGAACTTTGGAAGTCAATAAGTACTGTCTTCTAGAAGTCCAATTGTTTTCTGAATACGTGTCAAAGCTAGTGGGAGTATAAATGTTATGCTGGAATGGATATAATCATCATGTTAGTGGGAGCATGATTATTATTATTTTAAGTGTTGCAAGTTGGCAATATTAATTATAGAAAAACAAAAGTTTCACTTTGCAAAGTTACATGGGTTGAAAAGTTGTTTTTGTTATAATTAAGGGAGAGAATGTTATACTTCGTTTCCAATCTAAAAGCTTAGATCGAGAAATTTTAATTGAATGTAGTCAAGGATATATTTATTAATTGCATTCTCAAAGTTCGATTATGATTACGGCATCCCTCTTCGTAGTTCGAACTTTGAGAACATGGCAAATAGAAATATTATGGCAATATTATAGCAAGAAACTGGTAAAGTATCACGTTTTTCATTATGAATCGTATCCCATACGCTTCGGGTATAGGATCGATTGCATATGCTGTAATATTCGACCATTCTAAAATTTTCCAAATGCCTAGGGCATTTAGAGGGAAAAAGGGAATAGAACCGGATTTGACTAAAATAATTAAACAAATGTCAAGGACAATCTAAGGTTCGCCAAGGATTGGTCGCTTGCGGACAATTGGAAGTCTAGTCATGGATGGACAATATTGGCATTATTATGAATAAATAAGATTCTATTTAGAATGAGTTGTCATATGGCAAATATGGAAATGTTTCCTTATTGGGAGTTGGACGTTAAGAATCTATGTCTAGATTAGAAACTTCTATGCAAGAAGGATGTTCAAAGTAATGTACTTTGAATGTGAGACTTCATGACTATGGAATTGTTTTGTAACAATCTCCAATAGAGAACTTTGTAATTTCATTGGCAAAGTCTTGGTAACTTTGGCGCTGTGATATTACGAAAGGACCGTTGCATAAAATGTTAGAATCTAACATATTCTAGCAGTGGCGAGAATTTTGTATTCTTACACTAATGATTAGGAATTGTGAAATGAGCATCATTGGAAATGTGTTCGATTGATCTATTTCACCAAGTAAGGACCATAGGTAAACAAAGTGTGCATGCTAAGAGCATGGGACAATTGTTGTTATAATTTAAGTAATAAGTTGATTACCCGAAACAACAAATAATGAGTAATCAATATGGTGATTAAATAAAAGTGTTTTATTTATACTCAAAAGTTTGAGTCCATATAGGATTAGTATTATTCTTGTGTTTCACTTTGCATGTTTTGACTTCCCAAATAATAAGATTATACAAACCCTCCACAGTCGCTCATACTTTGGAAGTCGGTATGAAAGAAGACTGTCATGAATCTGACTGTAGATTGTCTAAAGTGTTTTAGACATAGCAAAAGTTTGCTGCAGGGTTCAGGAGTGCTCCTATAAGATTAGAGTATTGGATTAAACCCACGCTCACTTGGATCGCTTCATGGATTTTATCACGAGTGATTGGTGAGACGATAATATCTTATATTCTTGAAACCAATATGTGTGAGTTGTATTCTGCAAGTCGGTTACATATTGATAATATGTAAACGCACCAGTAACTTAATGTTATAAAGCATATTATTGTGTGTGATTTGATGAGTAGATACAAGCGAGCATTCGAGTCGAAGTTTATCCGTTCCTTTACTCAATGTGGGATAAAAGCGATATTTGTGGGCCCCTCGATGATTTAGTGATGACACCCTAAGTGCTTGGCCAAGCCGGGACTGAGTTGATGTGTTCAATAGTAGTCTGTTGTCAGTCGTCACAAATCAGAAATCGGGAAACAACACGTGAACAGAGAGTATGATTAAAATCCATGTCTCAGTTCATACGATATCTAGAATGGAGGAATATGATCCCTTATCTAAAGGACAGGTTACTGATAAGATTAGTGTTCGACAACATCTTTGAGAGCTACGATTGCTAATCGGATAATACTTGCATTTATAGTTACTAGACTTATCCAAGTGGGAGACTGTTGGATTAATGTCTAAGCCCGTAACTATATTTGGTAAGTATTTTGACCCGGTTGTGCATGGTCCTTTTGGGTTGCCTTCATCAAAGCAACTAGATAGGATGATTTATGAAGAAAGAGGCTAATTATGGTTTATTAATATGTTATATGAATAATATATTAATAGAGACATCATAGAGTTTAATTAATATTGGACAAGAATTAATTAAGAAATTAATTTTGTGGCCAAAAGAGATTAATTAGACTTGTGGGACTAATATTGTAATTATAAGATAACTGCATTGTGGGCTATGGATTCCTAAAGGGAAGGAGATTGGACGAAATCTATAGGAAGCCCATATGATTTTCGTCCAAGGGCCTTCTAGAAAGGTTCCATGGGTTGCTTAAGGCCTAAGCAGAGAATTAGGGTTTCTCCTGAAACCCTAGCAGCCCACACAAGTATAAATAGACCCCTAAGGATCCCAAAAACGTGGCTAAGCTTTCTTGTAGAGATCTTCGACGGTTTTGGTGATCCTCCCCTCTTTCCAATATCATCCTCTTGCCTGTGGTGTTTGTAAACCATTAGAGGAGTGACATTTGTGACTCAAAGCTCCAAGGAAACGAGATTCAAGCCATTCTATAAGAGGTATTCATCTAGATCTGTTCTTACATGTTAATTTCGATATACGTATGCTAGATCTAGGGTTTATGAGCTTTTGATGATTATTGCATGTTCATTAGACAAACTAGATCCAAAGCTTTAGGGTTTGCATGTACACCATAGGACTGATGTAGTGCTCAAAACCAATCAGTGGTATCAGAGCGTAGGCTGTTTGTATAATGAATTGATGCAATTGTGAACTGTAAAAGATCAGGAAATCGAAATTTTTTGCTGTCTGGAGCATGAACTTGACGAGTGCAGAGCCCAACTCGACGAGTTTCCTGTTCTGTTGCCGGGATTTTCGATTTTTCTGCCAGATTTTGTTGAGGATAATTGCCAAAACTCGTTTTTCTTGCCTAAATCCGATTTTTTAAATTTGGAATGATCATCTTCATCAAAATTGATGGATTTGGTTAAATATGTATAATATAGGATTATTATAAGTCAAATATTTAACCTAGTTACATTGAAAAGTTTCAATTTACACCCTTAAGTTTTATAGTTTAAATTTGAACTTAATAGTTTTAGTTTTGAAATTTAAATAGTTAAACCTAATTGTTTTGAAAGGTTTCAAAACTTGCCCTCAAGTTTTGGAATTTAAATTTTGATTAAAAGTTTAATTTTAAAATGTTAAATTCTAAAACCCTAATGTTTGGAAAAGTTCAAATTGCACCCTTATGGTTTTATTAGATTAATTAAATGTATAATTAAAAGAGAGTTAATAAATCCATGGTGACATGGTTTACATTTAATTAAATTAAAAAGTATAATTTATTAAATTAGACCACATAGTATTTCAAAAATGTAAAATACACCCTTATACTATATATAAAATTAAAAGTCTAATATTATATATGTATAACTTAAATGCTAGTCTTACCGTTAGTAGGCCTCATTCACGAAGCCGATCTATAAGGGGGGTATAAGGTTATGGCCTATAAAATGGTCGTTTAATAGGTGTCCACTCTCACCCACCGCTTCCTTTATTGGTGGAGGGTCGTTAGCCGAACGGGTAGTATAGGGCAACCCCTTTCCATTAAAAGTATAATGAATTATAAAGTAACTAAATGTTTTTACAAAATTCCCAATCTTAGTTACTTTAGGCAAAAGTGAATTTGATGCAATTCCATGAAATTACACTTTGTACCCTTGCTAAGACGTTAGTGGAGCGTGTGTGGTTAACCGGCACACTAAATGGGTTCTAAGCAAAGGTAGCGAAGGGTGACTCGATGTTTCTCATAGTTCGGTGGAGTGTGTATGGTTAACCGGCACGGCGAATAGGTGACTGTAACATTGGGTGCACCATGTAAGTTTGCATGGTTATTCACATCCTGTTTTGTGATCCTCGGCATCCCAGTCACAAATCGAGGGGCATATCGAGATTTAAACATGCCATTGAAAAGTTCAATGAATCTCAAAGGATCTAGGAGTTTTCAATACATTTAAAACGTAATCTCTTTTTCGTTTTTGATGGTGGAAAATTAGTGAATCATCATTCACTTACCTTCAAATGTTCTGCAATTTGGGTTACGACATCCCTCTCCCAAGTTGTAGACTATTGTGTTGGGTCCTAGCCTTAATATCTCATTTGGGTGTTTTATTAAGGACTCAATCAATCAACTAACTTGAATTTTCTCCCGTTTTGTAGATGTCAAAGTATGACAAATATGGTCTTCCCAAATCCCTTGGAACAAGCTTTCCACATGAAGATGATATTCCACGATTCGATCGAGGAACGAGAGATCATGCTTCACTTCCTCCACCTCATCCTATTGTTCTCCCTAACCCACAAGTTCAAAGGCTTGAAAAGTTCAAGCTCACTTAAGCACTTTTGGCAAGTAAACATGAAGAAGGAAAGTTAGTGTGTGCACACGTCTTAGAGATGAAGTTAAACATTGATAGATTAAGAATGCTGGCAGTCATTGTCTGTGAGAAGCAGGTGTGTCTAAACAATTTTAAGAACTATGAAAAGGGATGCCGTAATCATAGTCTCGATTGTTTAGACCTTTACCACTTCTCACAAGTCCATGTTAGTGTGCTGGTTAACCACACACGCTCCACTAACGACTTTGAGAATGCAAATATCACAATTGCCATCTAGCTAAAATCTACTTAGTGAAAGTGTTTCCTCACCATCATTTTCATGAATCGGAGAGAAACCTTATGACACTTAGATTTTATGGTGTATGAGTTCCTATCCATATGAATTTTGTCAAAACCATAATCACAAGACAATGTTACTGACAAATCCACACTTATATGGATTAAACTTGTGCAATCTTAAATTCTTGCCATTTGGCAGCTCAAGGGCCTGCCATTGCTTCCAAGTAGCTGTGCAACCAATTGAGAACCCTCAGAACTCCTATGCAAAGCCAACTTGAATAGGCACAGACATGTCGACACGATAGGTTATAAACCTCAAGTCGTGTGCTAGTGAAGAACTTCAGGTTTTATTCTTGATTAGTTCTTGAGACTTTCAAGACCTTTAAGACTCCCACTGTCCTCTTGACATATAAGACTTTCTTGTCAGATATTCAAGAGATAGTGTGGATTCTAATCAAGACAAACACTTTTCACAATTGGCCTTAGTTGGTCTTTGTTTTATCCAAAACATCACAACATACCAATTTCAAATGTACACGAGTAGAAAACTTTTACTCTTACATTTGACAAGTGTTTTAAACCTTCTTTAAGACATGTCACTCAAGTTACAATCTTAGAGTATAACTCTAAGAATTGTTTTTGGAACGAAGTATAAATCATCTTCTTGATTTAACCACTTCAACAATTCATAGCTCCTCTTCTTAGCTACCAGAATGCACTTAGAGGATGAATTGTGATAAGGTCTCTTAATCATTAAGATGATTATATAACATGATACTAAAGTACTCTCCCATCTTTTCAGATTTGAGAAACTTTTATCTTTCTGCCTAAGTTGTTTCTTCTTATTCGCTCTACCATACATTGAAACCTTTTCCAATGTCTCAGAATTACACTTAAGCTTGTAAGTATAACCATATTTACTGAATTTTAGTAAATAATGACGAATAGTCTTAACGATTATTTGTGGTGGGCTTGATCAGTGCACAAGAATGTGTACTCGATCATTTACTTGACTCACACATCCATGTGAACAAGTAGTTAGTCTTAATTTTTCCAATGCTTGAAAGTTCTTATTCATCATGCTATACAACTTGCATGATTCCAAGTTTCTATCCAACTGAAACTTAGGTGATGAGAATCTTTCCTTATTTGGTAAATTTAGACACTACCACAAATGAAAGAATCAAATTCATATTTCCACTCTTGCTCTTAATGGAATCTTATAAGCAACAAAAGTTTTCACAAATGCCATTGTAAGGATATTTTAAAATAAATAAAATCAAAAAAAAAATTATTTTATTTTAAAACTTTGCGGAAAAACTATCCTTACAATGCAAAAGCACATGAAAACTTTGTTGTTATTTATTCTTAAGCAATATATCATAACTCTTAAGAAGTAGCTCAAGAATCCGATCTTCAAACTATGCGATAGAAATCCATCTATGCCATCAGATTCAGCATATTCTTTCTTTAAGTTTCTTCACTTTTTCTTTGATTCTTAAAACATCAACATGTGACCCAGTCACATCATGTATCAAGAATCTCAGAATAGAAACTTAGCAGAGTTAGATAGTGGACTTTACCCGAAGTAGAGTCAAACTTATTGACTTTAATATCCTTAGGTAATTTGGCAGCTTCGCAACCAATGCCCCTTTCTTTGGCAATAGACCCTTGATAATGGGACTATCTCAGACTTAGCCGTTCTCTTTACCATTTGGTCAACCGAGTTGACTATGGCCGATCCCTTTCCATTGGGAAGAGAGAGCTTTACTGGATATCCAATGTCATCATTGTCAATGTCCATAAAGTTTTAGGAAGTTGATCTTAGCAAAATAGATAAGATCATTAAGGGTCTTGTCATAGTCTGTTTCATAGGAGTCCCAAAGGAACTCACTATGTGACTTAGAAAATAGTTGAGTCACCAACTTTCTCAAGACTTTGACACCCAACTCTCCCGGCTTGTCAATATCTGACTACATCTCCAAGATCTGATCACATATAGACCTTTGCTTGCCAATAGGGCTTGAGTGACCTTAAACTTTTCAGGAACTTGTGGGTTAGGGAGAATAATTGGAGGAGGTGAAAGAAGTATGATTTCCATGGGACATCATCTTCATTTAGGAAAGCTTGTTTCAAGAGATTTGGTAAGATCATCTTTTGGGAGATATTCAAGAGAGTTGATTTAAAGTCCTTAATATAACACCCAATATGAAATATTAAGGCTAGGACCCAACAACCTATTTATAACTGGAAGAGGGATGCCGTAATCCAAGTTATAAAATATTTGAAGGTAGGTAAATGACGATTTACCAATTTCCACCATGAAAAACGAAATATAATTAAGTTTTAATTGGATTTGAAACTCCTAGATCTTTTGAGATACATTGAACTTTCAATGGCATGTTTGAATCTCGATTCTGCCCTCTCAAGTTTGTGACTGGGATGCCGAGGATCACAAACAAGGTGTGAATAACCATGCAAATTGACTTGGTACCCTTAACTTTATCACCTAATCGATGTGCCGGTTAACCACACACGCTCCACCGATCTAAAATAGAGTCAAGTTACCCTTTGCCACTCTTACTAGTCCTTATTAGTGTGCCGGTTAACCACACACGCTCCACTAATGACTTGGTAAGGTACAAAGTGTAATTTCATGGGTTAGCACCTTTTCACATTTTCCTAAGTAACTAAGATTGAGAATGTACAAGTGTTTAGTTACTTAGTATTTATCATTAATACTTTTAATGAAGGGAGAATTATAGTCCTTTCCTACCCGTTCGGCTAACGACCCTCCACCAGTCAAGGAAGCGGTGGGTGAGAGTGGACACCCATTAAAGTGCCATTTTATAGGCAGTAACCTTATACCCCCCTTATAGACCGGCTTTGTGAATGAGGCCTACTAACGGTAAGATTGACTTTATCTTATACATATCTATATAATTAAAATTATAATAATAGTATAAGGGTTTGAATTTTAACTTTTAAAATTCTAAGGGCTAACTTGGAATTAAAGTATTCATAAGAGAAAACTTTTCAAATTCCAAAACTTGAGGGCAAGTTTTGAAACTATTAAAAACTAATTAATTCCATAACTTATGTGTTTAAAGTAGTTTTAATTAAAAAAAAAACTCTTCAAGTTCCATAACTTGAGGACAAGTTATGGAAGACTTTAAACTAATAAAAGAATGTAACTTTTCTTTATTTTGTAATTTATGGAATTAATTAAGGTTACACATTTTATTACTTAATGAAGTGACTCTTGAACCTCCATAACTTGAGGACAATACTCTTCATTTTTGTAACCATTACCAACTTTTATGAGTTTTATGAAACTTAAATGTGACTTTTCATATAACTTGAGGACAAGTTACAAAAACACATTTTAGAATCAACTCTTAGATTAAAATGGATTGAAAACACATAATCAATTAACTTTTCTATTAATTTAAGCAACTCATAAGAACAAGATAATTTAATCAAACTTTTTCATGTAATTAGCCTAATCACTAAACTAATACAAAACATGAATCTATTGACAATTATCTTTGAAATTGGATTAGTATGAACATTACCACATCAAAAAACAGGATTATAGGTTCAAAAACAGCTCATGGTAATGTTCCTAGTCCATTTCTAGCCAAAAAAGTCGAAGATATGCTGTCAGGGGCTCCTACTCGTCGAGTGTATCAACCTACTCGCCGAGTAGGATGATTTTCTTCATGGACTCGACGAGTTCATCAGTGGACTCGGCGAGTCTAGTGCCCAGAATGCCCGAAATTCGACTTTTTCAGCATTTTTCAGCAATTTGCATCAAGTATAATTGAAAACAAGCCTAGGCTCTGATACCACTGATGGGTTTTGAGCATTCTAACACTCCTAAGTGTACATGCAACCCTAAATACCTTGGATCTATGTTTTCTCTATTATACATGCAAATATGATTATCCAAGGTATTATCCTAACTAGCATACCAAAACATTGATACTAGGATACTAAAATAGATAGAATACATACCTTGTTGTTGTTGCTTGACTCCATGAAGCTTGAGAGCCTAGTGCCCCAAGTGTGACACCTCAAATGGTTCACACAACATCATGAACTCTTGGAATAACCATGAGAAGAAGACATACATGTTCAAATCGGCTAGCCCTCAAAATATGTATCACTAGTGCCAATTTCTTGAACTAAAGGGGTTCTTATATAGTGTGGTTATTAGGGTTACACCATGTAACTCATGACTTTACCCATTCCTTATGCTCCATGGGTTTTAACCTCCATGGAGTATCCATGGATCACCACATGGGTTAAACCCAACATAAAGGAATCTTGGATCATAAGCCCACATATATAAGAATGAATGATTTACACAATCAATCCCCATATATTTAATTAGTCTCTTTTTGATCACCAAATTAAGTCCAAATTAATTCTTGATCAATACTAATTAAATAACATGATTTCATATTAATATATTAGAACTTATAATATATTAATATGTCACAAAATGTCTTTTCCTCATAAACGGTCTATCCAAATGTTTCGATGCCATGCAACCCAAATGGACCATGCCGAGTCGGGTCAAGTACATACCAATTATAGTTATGGACTTAGACACTAATCCAACACTTGTTTGTACAAACCATGAAAGGAAATAATATTCCTCGCCATTTCAGACGAGTAACAACACTTATTCAAATCTAAAACTAACCCACTACTTAGAAACAAATAATAAATTCCAATCTTGGTGACAAGTGAAGCTTTCCTATACCCCATGATCAAGTTTATCTTCCCATGCTCCACATTCCCACTTCTTCTTAGTCCCTGCAAGTCAGAACATATGTGAATACCACAACTTGTATCAAGGACCCAAGAATTAGAATATGGTGAGTTATTAGACAATATAGTGTAAATACCTGAATTGTTAGGTTTCACTTTCCCATCCTTAACATCTTGAAGGTACTTTGGGCAGTTTCGCTTCCACTGCCCCTTATCATGACAATAGTAGCATTCAACTTCCTTTGCGTTGGAAGAAGGAGTGACTGAACCACTTTTGGTTCCACTCAAAGAGGAGCCATCAAGAGACTTTCCCTTGGTACCCTTCGAAGGGGTTTTCCTCTTCTTCCCTCTACTTTTCCCGATTGCCAAGACAAGGGCGGAGTTAGGAGTAGGAGTAGTAACAACCGATTTACCTTTGAGACCACTTTCGGCGGTGTTCAAAAGTCCTTGAAGTTTGTTGAGTGTGACCTCCTCCTTGTTCATGTGATATGTCATTCGGATTTGATCATAACAAGAAGGTAAGGAGTGCAATATGATGTCAATTGCCAACTCCTCCGGGAAGTTCACATTCAATTTCAGCAAACGATCCACGAATCTTTGCATTTTCTGCATGTGGCCTGTGATGGGTTCACCATCCTTCATCCTGGTTGTTATCATGGAGGAGATGATTTCATACCGCTCTTGACGAGCACTATGATGGTATTTGTCCATCAAGTCCTGGTGCGTCTCAAAAGGGTAATAGTCCTCATGGGACTTTTGGAGCTCGGTTGTCATCTTGGCCAACATGATACATGCCACCTTAGTGGCATCTCTCTCATATGCTCAGAATTCAGCGATCTCCTCTGGAGTAGCAGACGACTCATCAAGTTCATTGAGCTCCTTGTCGAGGACATATTCCTTGTCCTCATAGCGCGTGACCATCCTAATGTTCATAATCCAGTCATTGAAGTTGGAACCATCGAATATGACTCTCCCACAAAGGTTCATGAGAGAGAAGGAGCCGGTAGGGTTTGAGCCAGAAGCATTGTTGGAAGACATCTGAAAAGGAAGAAGGACAAATTTAGATTAGATATGGAATCCTTAATAAAACACCCAAATGTAATATTAAGGCTAGGACCCAACACAATACTTTATAACTTGGAAGAGGGATGCCGTAATCCAAGCTATATATTATTTGAAGGTAGGTGAATGACGATTCACCAATTTCCACCATGAAAAACGAAATAAATTATTTCGTTTTAATTGGTTTTGAAACTCCTAGATTCTTTTGAGATTCATTGAACTTTTTAATGGCATGTTTCAATCTCGATTGTGCCCTTCAGGTTTTGTGACTGGGATTCCGAGGATCACAAAACAATGTGTGAATAATCATGCAAGCTAACTTGGTACCCTTAATATTATCACCTAAACGGTGTGTCGGTGAACCACACGCGCTCCACCGGTCTATGATAAACATTAAGTTACCCTTTGCCTTCCTTACTAATCCAAGTTAGTGTGTCGGTTAACCACACACGCTCCACCAACGACTTGGTAAGGTACAAAGTGCTAATTTCATGGGTTAGCACCAATTTCACATTTTCCTAAAGTAACTAAGATTGAGAATTTATAAAAATATTTAGTTACTTTCTAATAATCATTACTTTTAATGAGAATTAAATTCATTGTCCTACCCGTTCGGCTAACGACCCTCCACCAGTCAAGGAAGTGGTGGGTGAGAGTGGACACCCATTAAGCTGTCATTTTATAGGCAGCAACCTTATACCCCCTTATAGACCGGCTTCGTGAATGAGGCCTACTAACGGTAAAAACACTTGATCTTATACATATATATATATATATATATATATATATATATATATATATATATATTATTAACTTATAATACTATAAAGTATAAGGGTTGAATTTTAACTTTTAAAACTCTAAGGGTTGTGTGACAACCCGATATTTTGCAAGTCAATGTAACATTCAAAAAGTCAAATATAATGAACTATTTGGAATCAATGAAATTAGCGTAAAAAATGAAGTGTTCTAAAATCTAATTTGGGATGCATAAAGTGTTAGATATCGTGCCAAGGTTTCCAAAAATATAAAGAACACTCAAATCCGAGTTATAACGAAGAAGTTATGACCAATCGAAAATCCACGACACACCCGGTAAAACACTGTTAAGTGTAAAAAGTGAAACTTCAATAAAATACTTTTTAGCCTTAGGTATCAAAACGAAAGTCGTAGACTACGTTAAACCGTGAGCATGCATAAAAAGAACGCCCAAATCTGACTTCGTATGAGGAAGTTACGATTTTTCTAAGTTTCGGAACATCGGTAGACAGCTAAAAACTCGAAATAAAGATCGAGCGATTTTTAGCCGACGCAACCTAAACGAGAGTTGAAGGTCTCTACAATAGTAGTACAATGGTAAAAAGACAGACGAAAACGGACATCGGATAAAGAAGTTATGGATTTTTAACGGAATTATCCTGTCCTTGCCTATTGAATAAAATATAATTAAAAATAAAGTCAAAACTAGCCGACGAAGTCTAAATGACAGTTTTAGAGTATATTCTCACCTATGCGTGGATATAAATAACGTCAAAAACGGAGCTCGTATGCGAAAGTTACGCATTTTTGAAGTTTTTGGCACGCATTACGAGGCTTATCCGAAGGAGTACGCCCAGCGTACTTCGGAGTACGCCCAACGTACTAAATGGAGGGCCTCGGATCGGCCACGTCGCTCCTACCGCTCTACTGCCGTCCCATCCGAAGACCGGAGACCGTGACGTCATCGCTGACGTACGCCCCGCGTACTTCGGTGTACGCCCAGCGTACGAGGGCAGTTTTCTCTCCTATAAATAGCATGCGAGACCTCCGACTTTCCTTGCCCATTTCCTCTTTCTCTCTCACTCTTAATCCACGTTTAGCATCCCGAGACGATCCCGACTTCCCGGTTTCATACCTCAGTCCCGACGAAGGTCCGAAGCTCCGAGATTCCCGAGAATTACACCCCTTTCCGGTCGAAGTGCCGCCCGAGAAAAATCTCGTTTCCTTCGAATCATCACACTTTCCAGGTGAGTTCATACCCCTATATTTTCACGTCTTTTCATGTTTTAGGGGGGAAATACAAGTGCAATACGAGAAAAACTTATCGTTTTATACGGATTATGAGCATGGTCCTTTTGGGTTGCCTTCACCATTGCAATATGTAGGATGAATTAAGGAGAGAGAAAGGTTTAATTATGATTTATTAATATATTATAAGAATAATATATTAAAGGAGAAATCATATTGTTTAATTAATATTAGTCAATAATTAATTAAGAATTAATTTTGTGACTAAAAGAGATTAATTAAATTAAGGGGACTGATATTGTAATTATAAGATAGTTACAAAGTTGGGCTTAGGATCCATTAGATGGCAATGGACGAATTCTATATGGAGGACCATAAAGAAATCGTCCAAGGGCCTTCTGGAATGGTCCATTGGACTGCTTAGGGCTTAAGCAGTCAGATTAGGGTTTCCTAGTTGCAAACCCTAATAGCCTACATGTATATATAGGACCCCTATGCCCCAAAAACGTGGCTAAGAGTTCCTCTAGGGTTTCCAGCCGTTTTTGGTGCCTCCTCTCTCCTCCCTCTTCATCCAAGTTGCTTAGTGGTGTTTGTGACTCCATTAGAGGTGCAACACTTGAGGCACTAAGCTTTCTGAAGCCAATCAAAGCAAGGATTGATTGTTATTGCTATATAACAATCAAAGGTAATTACTAAACCCTTATTTCAGTTCTTATTTGATAGATCTAGGGTTTGTAAGTCTTGGATTCATTGCATGTACAATAGAGAAACCTAGATCCAAGCATTAGGGTTTGTATGAGCACATAGGATTGTTCTTATGCTTAAAACCCATCAGTGGTATCAGAGCCTTGATTGGTTTCTGTTGTATGTGATGCAATTGTCGTTTTTCTGCTGAAAATCAATTTTTTTGCCTCTGCCCGACTCAACTCGGCGAGTCAGTATCTGGACTCGGCGAGTTGGCCCTACTCGGCGAGTTCAGGAGTGACTCGGCGAGTCCGGGAGTCAGACATAGTATATTTCGGGATTTACTTGTTGTTTTGCTGTAGGATTGATGCCAAAATCGTTTTTTGATAATAAAATTCGAATTTGATTGTATGTAAATGATTATCCTTACCAAAACAAAAGATAATTTCAAATCTTTTGAATAATAGTTTCTTTATATGATAAATATAGATTATTCAAATTATTTGGTAATTATCTTGTGACTAAAATTGGATTAGGTCAAATATAGATAGTCACTAAATTAATTGTTTGATTTATATTATTTGTTATTTGATCCCTAGTAAGTTTGAATAGTTTCAAATTACTCCCTTTAGGTTTTATAGTTTAAATTTGAACTTAAAAGTTTTGTTTTTGAAATTTAAATAGTTAAACCCTAATGTTTTGAAATGTTTCAAAACTTTCCCTCAAGTTTTGGAATTTAAAATTTTGATTAATAGTTTAATTATGTAATATTTAAATTCTAAAACTCTAGTATTTTGAAAAGTTCAAATTACACCCTCATGGTTTTGTTAAGTTAATTAAAAGTTTAATTAAAAGAGAAAGTTAATAAAACCACCTAGTATTTTAAAAGTGTAAAATACACCTTATACTATATATATGTAACATTAAAAGTCTAATATTATATATATGAGTAAAGAGTCAGTCTTACCGTTAGTAGGCCTCATTCACGAAGCTGGTCTATAAGGGGTGTTTAAGGAAATTGCCTATAAAATGGCGATTGAATGGGTATCCACTCTTACCCACCGCACTCTTGACTAGTGGAGGGTCGTTAGCCGAACGGGTAGGATAGGACGAAACCTTCCATTATAAGTATAATGAAGTACAAAGTAACTAAATGCTTTTACAAATTCCCAATCTTAGTTACTTTAGGGCAAAATGTGAATTTGTATGCTAATCCATGGAATTACACTTCGTACCCTTGTCAAACGTTAGTGGAGCGTGTGTGGCTAACCGGCACACTAATTTGGGATTGACATTGGTGGCGAAGGGTGGCTCGATGTTTATCATAGATCAATGGAGCGTGTGTGGCTAACCGGCACATTGATTAGGTGATAGTAGCAATTGGGTGCACCACGTGATTCGTATGGTTATTCACACCTTGTTTGTGATCCTCGGCATCCCAGTCACAAATAGAAGGGCATAATCGAGATTAAACATGCCATTGAAAAGTTCAATGAATCTCAAAAAGATCTAGGAGTTTCAATTCATTTAAAACTTAAATTTCTTTTTCGCTTTCATGGTGGAAATTGGTAAATCGTCATTTATCTACCTTCAAATATTCTGCAACTAGGTTACGGCATCCCTCTTCTAGGTTGTAGAGTATTAGGTTGGATCCTAGCCTTGATGTTTCATTTGGGTGTTACATCAAGGATTCTTATCAACTAACCTGAATTTTCTCCCGTTTTGTAGATGTCTAAATCTTACAATGGTCTTCCCAAGTCCCTTGGAACAAGCTTTCCAAATGAAGATGACGTTCCACGATACGATCAAGGAAATGAGAGTCATGCTTCACTTCCTCTACCTCCTCCAATTATTCTCCCTGACCCACAAGTTCAAAGGCTTGAAAAGTTCAAGCTCACTCAAGCCCTTTTGGCAAGTAAACACGAAGATGGGAAACCTGTGTGTGCACACGTCTTAGAGATGAAGTCACACATTGATAGGTTAAGGATGATGGGTGTCGATATCTCAGAAATATTGGCTGTTGACTGGGTTCTTCAGTCACTTCCTGAATCATATAGTGAGTTCGTTAGAGAGTACTATATGATGGACCATGACGTGACCCTCGTTGATTTGACCTATTTGCTTATAGCTGCTGAATCAGAAATGATTTGGCGTGCTGATCAAGCAAATTTTTCTGGCAAATCAAACTCCCAAACTTCAATGGACATTGAAAATGGTGACATTGGAAATCCGGAAAA
The DNA here is from genome assembly GCF_052849685.1 of Lactuca virosa. Lineage (NCBI taxonomy): Eukaryota > Viridiplantae > Streptophyta > Magnoliopsida > Asterales > Asteraceae > Lactuca > Lactuca virosa. The sequence goes on from NC_136433.1 coordinate 50,201,022, forward strand.
GGTAAATTCTGAGAAAGTTCATTGTGCCATTCCAAAAGAGTCTATATGCTTCTACTGCCAAGAGAAGGGGCATTGGAGACGAAGCTGCCCTGTTTACCTGAGAGATCTGAGAGATGGGAGAGTCAAGATGTATGGCTCTACTTCAGGTAAAATCTATTAACTAACTCTATAAGTTCCTATTCGTTGATTCTTAATACATGATGTGATAAGATTACGTTTTGATGTTTTTGCAGGATCGAAGAAAAGAGAGGAAGCTTAAGGAAGAAGCGTGCTGAATCTAATCATGAAGAAATGGATTTCGATCGCATGGACTCGAGGATCAGATTTTTGAGCTGCTACTCTAGAGTTAGGATAGAATGATAAGAAATATGTAATAGCATAATTTTTCAGTTGAATTACATTGTAAGGACAAGTTTTTCCGCAATAAAATAAATTTTGATTTTGTCTAATTTATTTATCCTTGCAATGGTGTGTATGAAAAATTGATGTTTAATTGTTTCTATAATGGATTTGATTCTCAATTATGTTATTTATGGAAATGTCGAGAATTTGCCAAATAAGGGAAGATTCTCATCGCCCAAGTTTCAGTTGGACAGAAACTTGGAATCATGGAACTTGGTTGCGTGATGAATGAGAAACTTCATATTTGAAAATTAGACTAATTATTTGACAAAGTGTCAAGAGAAGGACTAGGAGATCGAGTACACTAGGTTGTGCGTTGATCAAATCCACCACAAGAGTGATAAAGATATTCGTCATGATTTACTAAAGTTTAGTAAATATGGTTATACTTATAAGATTAAGTATAATTCTAAGTTTATTGAAAGAGTTTTAATCAATAGCAGAACAAATAAGAAGAATCAAGTAGGCAGAAAGATAAAAGTTTCTCTAAGAAGGGAGAGTACCTTTTATTGTGTTTTATGATAAGTCTTAATGATTAAGAACCATATCTCAATTGATCCTCTAAGTGAGTCTTAGTGCAATTGCATGTCTAAGAAGAGGAATCGAGAATTGTAGAAATGGTTAAATCAAGAAGTCAATCATACTTCGTTCCAATATCAAGTCTTAGAGTCAAGATTCTGACATGAGTGACAAGTCTTAAGTAGGTTTATAACACTCGACAAATGTGGAATTTGGAAAAGTTTTCTTATTCTTGCACATTTGAAATTGGTAAGTTGTGATGTCTTGGATAAGACAAAGATCAACCAGGACCAATTGTGTGAAGTGTTAAACTTGACAAAAAAAGGCTACACTAACTCTTGAATATTTGTTTGTCAAGAAATGTTTCTTGACAAGAGAATCTTATATGTCAACGAGTCAGTGGGAGTCTTAATGGTCTTGAAAAGTTTCAAGAACAAATCAAGAGTAAACCTAGTTGATCATCACTAGCACACGACTTGAGGTTTAAAGCCTATCGTGGATGACATACTCTTTTTCTGTGTCATTCCAATTGAGTTAATTATGTTCTCATTTGAATGCATAAAGACAAAGCACCTTGATCAATGGAAAGTACATTGATATGAAAGGGTGAGTTGCTTGAAGACATGGTGGGCATTCATGTTACCATGAGGCAAGAAATCAAGATTGAACAAGTTCAGTCCATATGGTTTTGGATTTGTCGCAAACTTTTGTTTTGACAAATCCACATGGATAGGAACACATACATCATAAAATCTAAGTGTCATAAGGTTTTCCTCCTTCATGAAAATTATTGTGAGGAAATGCTTTCACTAAGAGAGATTTTAAGAAGATAGCAATTGTGAAAATTGTATTCTCAAATTCGATTATGATTACGGCATCCCTTTTCATAGTTCGAATTGTGAGATTTGGCAATTGATTTGAACTTTGGGACTTAGTAACATAAATTCTGAATTGTTTAGACACACATGTGAGCTATCTAAGGCAAAGGTGTATGAGCTTAAAAAGCTTAGATAAAGGCTTATCAAAGCATTAGGTATTAGAAATATGAACTTAAGGAATTCAATAAGCATTGTTTTCTAGAAGTTCAATTGTTTTCTGAATACATGTCAAAGCTAGTAGAAGCATAAGTGTTATGCTGGTAAGAAAATAATCATCATGTGGGAGCATGATTATTATGGTAAGTATTGCAAGTTAGCAATATTAATTATAGAAAACAAAGATTCACTTTGCAAAGTTGCAAGGGTTGAAAAGTTGTTTTGCTATAATTAAGGGAGAGAATATTATACTTCGTTTCAAAATTCTAAAGCTTAGATCGAGAAACGTTAATAAATATAGTCAAGGATACATAGTGCATTCTCAAAATTCGATTATGATTACGACATCCCTCTTCATAGTTCGAATTGTGGCAGAAGGCTGATAAAGTATCACGTCTTTATGTGAGACATTATGCATCGTGTCCAATACGCTTCGGGTATAGGATCGATTGCATATGCTATAATATTTGACCATTCTAAAATTTTCCAAATGCCTAGGGCATTAAGAGGGAAAAAGGACTAGAATCGGTTTTGACTAAAATAATTAAACAACTATCAAAGGACGATCTGAGGTTCACTAAGGATTTGTCGCTTGTGAGTAGTTGGAAGTATAGTACTGAATGGACTATATTGACATTATTATGAATATATAAGATTCTATTAAGAATGAGTTGTCATATGGCAAATATGGAAATGTTTCCATTAATGGGAGTTGGATATTAAGAAATATGTCTAGATTAGAAACTTTTATGCGAGAAGGATGTTCAAAGGAATGTACATTGAATGTGAGACTTCACGTCTATGGAATTGTCTTGTAACAATTTCCGATAAAATACCTTGTAATTTCATTATCCGGGTCTTGGTGACTTTTGTGCTATGACGTTACGAAAGAATCACTGCATAAAATGTTAGAATCTGACATATTCTAAAAATGGCAAGAATTTGGATTGGGGATTGTGAAATGAGTTTCATTGGAAAAGTTTTTTAATTGATCTATTTCACAAAATATGGACCATAGGAAACCAAAGTGTGCATGCTTGGAGCATGGGACAATTGTGGTTATAATTCGAGTAATAAGTTGATTTTCTGAAACAGTAAGCAATGAATAATGAGTAATCAATATGGTGTTTAAATAAAAGTGTTTTTCATTTACACTCAAACGTTTTGGGACCATATAGGATTAATATTATTATTGCGTTTCACTTTGCATGTTTTGACTTCCAGAATAACTAGGTTATTCGAACCTCCACAGTCGGTCATACGTTGGAAGTAGGTATGAAGGAAGACTGTCATGAATCTGTCTGTAGATTGTCTAAAGTGTTTAGACATAGCACAAGTTTGCTGCAGAGCTCATGAGTGCTTTGATAAGATTAAAGTATTGGATCAAACCCACACTCACTATAATCACTTCATGGTTTTATCACGAGTGATTGGTGAGACGATAACATTGTATATTCTTGAAACCGAGACGTGTGAGTTGTTATTTGCTGGTCGGTTGCACATTGATGATAAGTAAACGCACCAGTAACTTGGTGTTATAAAACTTATTGTTGTGTGTGATTCGATTAGTAGGTACAAGCAAGCATTTGAGTCAAAGTTTATCCATTCCTTTTACCCAAGGTGGGATAAAAGCGATATATGTGGGCCCCTCGATGATTTAGTGATGACAAAGGAAAGTGCTCGGCCGGGCCAGGACTGATTTGATTTGTTCAATTAGCCAGTCGTCATAAATCGGAAATCGGGAAACGACACATAGACTGAGAGAATGATTTCAATCCATGTCTCATGTCTATACGATATCTTGTAGAATGGAGGAATATATAATCCCTTATCTAAAGGACACGCGTATCTGGTAAGATCAGAGTTGACATCGGCTTTTGGAAGCTACGATTGCTGATCAGGTTCTGAAGTCATACACAAAATAGTTATTAGACTTATCCAAGTGGGAGACTGTTGGATTAGTGTCTAAGTCCATAACTATTTTGGTATGTACTTGACCCGATTATGAGCATGGTCCTTTTGGGTTGCCTTCACCATAGCAATATGTAGGATGAATTAAGGAGAGAGAAAGGTTTAATTATGATTTATTAATATATTATAAGAATAATATATTAAAGGAGAAATCATATTGTTTAATTAATATTAGTCAAGAATTAATTAAGAATTAATTTTGTGACTAAAAGAGATTAATTAAATTAAGGGGACTGATATTGTAATTATAAGATAGTTACAAAGTTGGGCTTAGGATCCATTAGATGGCAATGGACGAATTCTATATGGAGGACCATAAAGAAATCGTCCAAGGGCCTTCTGGAATGGTCCATTGGACTGCTTAGGGCTTAAGCAGTCAGATTAGGGTTTCCTAGTTGCAAACCCTAATAGCCTACATGTATATATAGGACCCCTATGCCCCAAAAACGTGGCTAAGAGTTCCTCTAGGGTTTCCAGCCGTTTTTGGTGCCTCCTCTATCCTCCCTCTTCATCCAAGTTGCTTAGTGGTGTTTGTGACTCCATTAGAGGTGCAACACTTGAGGCACTAAGCTTTCTGAAGCCAATCAAAGCAAGGATTGATTGTTATTGCTATATAACAATCAAAGGTAATTACTAAACCCTTATTTCAGTTCTTATTTGATAGATCTAGGGTTTGTAAGTCTTGGATTCATTGCATGTACAATAGAGAAACCTAGATCCAAGCATTAGGGTTTGTATGAGCACATAGGATTGTTCTTATGCTTAAAACCCATCAGGTCCGCAGCGTGCTACCCGCTCGGAGTAGAGCGCGTACTACTGGCGCTATATTTATACCTATCGGCTAAGTGTTGGTGTTACCTTTTCTTGTATAAATGTAAACCCGACGGATTGTGAGTACACAATTCGGAGGCCGGAATGCTGTCAAATTTTCCCATTTTCATTGATGTACCCTAGACCTATAAAAGGTCAAATTTTCCTGATCGTTGTATCATATACTAATATCAATGAAATTGAAACGCATTTATTATTTCCTTGAGTATTCCATTTAATTCTTAAAAGAATCATACACTTATTTTTGAAAGTTTCCATTATCATGCAAAAACCAGAAATGTTCAGAACTAAAACTTATAATACTAAAACCTTCCATAATCATTTCTAATGACTTATCAAGAATTCGTCTCTTAACTTGTGGCAGAATCATGCCACCAAGGAGAAATCCCCGACGCTTCAATACAAATGGAGCACCAACACCACCTCTACCACCCCCTCCATCAATGGATGCTGCTACCTTTCAGGCTGCTGTAACAGCTGCCGTAACCGCAGCAATGGCACAAATGAGTAACAATGGATCAGGAGGAGGAATAAATAGCTCTACTAATGGCCAAAACCAAGGTCGCTCCGGGGAATGTACCTATAAGGACTTCTCCAACAGCAAACCCATCCCCTTTAATGGAACTGGGGGAGTGATGGCTCTATCCCAATGGATAGAGAAAACGGAAGCTGTATTCGAGATATGCTCATGCCCCGAAGAAAGCAAAGTAAAATTTGCCGCCTGTACTTTCTCCGAACAAGCCCTAACGTGGTGGAGTGGTCACGTCAAGTCACTAACTCTAGTGGTGGCAAACTCCATGGGTTGGGAGAACCTGAAGCAAATGCTACTGCGAAAGTACTACCCAAGGGGCGAGATCCAGAAACTTGAACCGGAACTTTGGGAATTGACTATGGTGGGCTCGGACATCACAACCTATACGAATAAGTTCAGTGATTTGACAATACTTTGCCCAGGGACGATGGCCCTAGAAAGCAAGAAGGTGGAAAGGTATATCTGGGGGCTGTCGCCCCAGCTTCGAGGAAGTGTGCTAGCTTCCAAACCCACGACGTTCGACAGTGCCAAACAACTGGCACAGTCCCTCGTCGTTCATGGGGTCTGCCAAGATGTCACGACCATCGTCCCGGAACCAACCAAAGGAAGCAACAACAATAACAACAATGCCAACAACAACAACAAGAAGAAGTTCTGAAACAAAAGGAAAGGTCAAACTTCCCAAGAACCTTCAAAGAAACAAATAGTGGCGGTCCATGCTGCTACTGCCCCCACTGCTGTCCCTGTTACCCCTACGCCGGTAAAACAATATGTTGGGAACCTATCAAAGTTCAACAAATGCAATTACCATCACAACGGGAATTGCCGGGAGATGCACTATAAAAACTGCAACAGGAAAAGGCACACTGCCCGTTTCTGTAGGGCACCAGCGCGACCAATCACCCAAGTTCCTGGTGCTGGAGTGAGCCAGGCATGTTATGGGTGTGGGGAAACTGGGCACTACAAGAGGGATTGCCCTAAGGCAAAGAATGTTGGCGGTGTAGGAAGAGTGCTGGCAATAGGGCAGAACGAGGCAATAGCCGATCCCACAGTGGTTACAGGTACGTTTCTCCTCAACAACATTTATGCATGCATACTCTTTGACTGTGGTGCGGAGAGAAGTTTCGTGAGTCATAAATTCAAACACTTACTTAATCAAAAACCCCAAGCACTCAATAAAATATTCACAGTAGAAATGGCAAACGGTAAAACGGAAAGCGCAAACGATATGTACATAGGCTGTACGTTAAATTTAAATGAACACTCATTCCAAATCGATCTTATGCCGATTACTATAAGAAGTTTTGATGTCATCATCGGTATGGACTGGTTAAGCCTTCACCATGCCGATATACTTTGTCACGAAAGGGTCGTTCGCCTCAATCTGCCAAGCGGCAAAACTCTTATCATTTATGGGGACAAACCCAATACCAATTTACAAATCATCTCTTACGTCAAAGCCCAAAAATACCTTCGCAAAGAATATCATGCCTTTTTAGCCCACGTGGTAGACAAGAAACGAGAAGTGAAAGACATTAAAGACATTCCGGAAGTCTGCAATTTCCCTGACATTTTCCCTGAAGATCTTCCAGGAGTCCCACCAGAACGACAAGTCAAGTTCAGGATTGACTTGATTCCCGGAGCTACCCCAGTAGCAAAATCGCCGTACCGTCTAGCACCGGCAGAAATGCAGGAATTATCCAGCCAGCTGAACGATCTGCTAAGCAAAGGGTTCATTAGACCGAGCTTCTCACCATGGGGAGCACCGGTCCTGTTCGTAAAGAAGAAGGACGGATCTTTTCGCATGTGCATCGATTACTGGGAAGTGAACAAACTTACGATCAAGAACCGATATCCCTTACCGCGCATAGACGATCTGTTCGACCAGCTACAAGGAGCGAGCTACTTCTCAAATATCGATTTAAGATTGGGGTATCACCAGCTGCGAGTCCTGGAAGGAGACATTCCCAAAACAGCATTTCGAACTCGCTATGGTCACTACGAGTTTGTAGTGATGCCCTTTGGATTGACAAATGCACCGGCGGTCTTCAGGGACTTGATGAACCGAGTATGTCGTCCTTTCCTGGATAAATTTGTGATCGTGTTCATAGATGATATAATCATCTATTCAAGGAGCAAGGAGGAACATAGCCAACACCTCCGACAAGTCTTGGAAATATTAAGGACAGAGAAGCTATACGCAAAATTCTCAAAGTGCGAATTTTGGATTCGGAAAGTAGATTTCCTAGGTCACGTGGTCAGCAAGGAGGGGATACACGTGGACCCTTCCAAAATCAAGGCAATCGAGAACTGGACAACTCCAAGGACTCCAACGGAAATCCGGCAATTCTTGGGCCTTGCTGGGTATTACCGAAGGTTCATACAAAACTTTTCGAATATTGCTAAACCACTTACCACCCTGACTCAGAAGGGTGTAACCTTCAATTAGGGAGAAAAACAAGACACTGCGTTCCAAACACCGAAGCGAGCTCTGTGCAGCACACCTATATTATCCTTGCTAGAAGGAACAGAAGACTTTGTGGTCTACTGTGATGCGTCAAACCAGGGATTTGGGTGTGTCCTAATGCAGCGAGGGAAGGTCATCGCCTACGCCTCAAGACAACTGAAGACGCACGAGGTAAACTACACGATGCACGATCTCGAATTGGGAGCAGTAGTGTTCGCCCTAAAAATCTGGAGGCATTACCTTTACGGTACCAGGTGCACCATCTTCACCGATCACAAAAGCCTCCAGCATATCCTCAATCAGAAAGAACTCAACATGAGACAAAGATGGTGGGTGGAATTACTAAATGATTACGAATGTGAAATTCCTTATCACCCCGGAAAAGCCAACGTGGTTGCAGACGCTTTGAGCAGGAAGGAGTACTCGAGCCGCCGAGTAAGAGCATTAACCATGACCATCCACTCACACCTGTCCGCACAAATCAAAGAAGCACAGGAAGAAGCCTTGAGGCCAGAGAACGTGGCAGGTGAAGCATTGAGAGGAATGGACAAAAACCTTGAAGTCAGGGATGACGGAGTTCGTTGTCTCATGAACCGGATCTGGACACCAAAATTTGGTGGATTCAGGGATATTGTCATGAACAAAGCTCATAAAACTCGCTACTCCGTACATCCCGGCTCAGACAAGATGTACTTAGACCTCAAGAGGTTGTATTGGTGGCCGAACATGAAAGCCGAAATAGCTACCTTTGTGGGCAAGTGCCTGACTTGCGCCAAGGTTAAGGTAGAATATCAAAAGCCCTCGGGACTACTTCAACAGCCAGAGATACCTGAGTGGAAGTGGGAGCGGATAACCATGGATTTCATAACCAAGTTGCCTAAGACTACGGGTGGACTCGACACCATTTCGGTTATCGTTGACAGATTAACCAAATCCGCACACTTCCTACGAATAAAAGAGACAGACAAACTGGAGAAGCTTACGAGGATCTACATTAAAGAGATAGTGCGCCTTCACGGAGTACCGATATCTATTATCTCCGATAGAGATAGCCGATTCACATCACGATTCTGGCAATCGCTGCATAAAGCTATGGGAACTAAGCTGGACATGAGTACAGCCTACCACCCACAGACCGACATGCAGAGTGAAAGGACCATTCAAACGTTAGAGGACATGCTAAGAGCTTGTGTGATAGACTTTGGTAAGGCTTGGGATACCCATTTACCATTGATCGAGTTCTCGTACAACAATAGCTATCACACTAGCATCAAAGTTGCTCCATTCGAAGCCCTCTATGGCCGTAAGTGCAGATCACCTCTGTGCTGGGCTGAAGTGGGTGACACACAACTAGCAAGAGGACAAGCAACCGACAACACTCTCACTGGACCATAAATCATAAGGGAAACTACGGAGAAGATTGTTCAAATCCGGGAGCGACTGAAGGCTTCAAGAGACAGACAAAAGAGTTATGCGGATAAAAGACGGAAACCCTTGGAATTCCAGGTTGGGGACCGGGTACTACTAAAAGTCTCACCTTGGAAGGGATTAATACGTTTCGGAAAGCGTGGGAAACTAAACCCAAGGTATATCGGACCATTCGAGATCCTTGCCAGGATCGGCCCGGTGGCATACAAACTTCGATTACCGCAGGAACTCAATAACGTGCACCCTACCTTTCACGTATCGAACCTAAAGAAGTGCTTGTCCGATAAGACCCTCGTTATCCCTCTGGACGAAATTGAAATCAACGAGAATCTCCAATTCGTAGAAGAGCCAGTAGAGATCATGGATCGGGAAATTAAAAGAACTAAACAAAGCCGCATACCCATTGTGAAGGTCCGTTGGAACGCCAAGCGAGGACCTGAATACAACTGGGAACGCGAGGATCAGATGAAACAAAAGTACCCGCATCTTTTTCCTAGAACTCTATCTTAGATTAAATTTCGGGACGAAATTCGCTCTAACGGGGGGATGATGTGACAACCCGATATTTTTCAAGTCAATGTAACATTCAAAAAGTCAAATATAATGAACTATTTGGAATCAATGAAATTAGCGTAAAAAATGAAGTGTTCTAAAATCTAAATTGGGATGCATAAAGTGTTAGATATCGTGCCAAGGTTTCCAAAAATATAAAGAACACTTAAATCCGAGTTATAACGAAGAAGTTATGACCAATCGAAAATCCACGACACACCCGGTAAAACACTGTTAAGCGTAAAAAGTGAAACTTCAATAAAATACTTTTTAGCCTTAGGTATCTAACGAAATTCGTAGATTACGTTAAACCGTGAGCATGCATAAAAAGAACGCCCAAACCTGACTTCGTATGAGGAAGTTACGATTTTTCTAAGTTTCGGAACAACGGTAGACAGCTAAAAACTCGAAATAAAGATCGAGCGATTTTTAGCCGACGCAACCTAAACGAGAGTTGAAGGTCTCTACAATAGTAGTACAATGGTAAAAAGACAGACGAAAACGGACATCGGATAAAGAAGTTATGGATTTTTAACGGAATTATCCTGTCCCGGCCTATTAAATAAAATATAATTAAAAATAAAGTCAAAACTAGCCAACAAAGTCTAAATGAAAGTTGTAGAGTATATTCTCACCTACGCGTGGATATAAAGAACGTCAAAAACGGAGCTCGTATGCGAAAGTTACACATTTTTGAAGTTTTTGGCACGCATTACGAGGCTTATCCGAAGGAGTACGCCCAGCGTACTAAATGGAGGGCCTAGGATCAGCCACGTCGCCCCTACCGCTCTACTGTCGTCCCATCCGAAGACCGGAGACCGTGACGTCATCGCTGATGTACGCCCCGCGTACGAGGGTACGCCTAGCGTACGAGGTACGCCCAGCGTACGAGGGTAGTTTTCTCTCCTATAAATAGCATGCGAGACCTCCGACTTTCCTTGCCCATTTCCTCTTTCTCTCTCACTCTTACTCCACGTTTAGCAACCCGAGACGATCCCGACTACCCGGTTTCATACCTCAGTCCCGACGAAGGTCCGAAGCTCCGAGATTCCCGAGAATTACACCCCTTTCCGGTCGAAGTGCCGCCCGAGAAAAATTTCGTTTCCTTCCAATCATCACACTTTCCAGGTGAGTTCATACCCCTACATTTTCACGTCTTTTCGTGTTTTAGGGGGGAAATACAAGTGCAATACGAGAAAAACTTATCGTTTTATACGGATTTAAACACATCATTTACATTCTTAAAAGTGTTAAATAACATCGATATCAATGATACACTTTACATGCAAGGTTAGTATTATACCGAGTTTTTATCACCAAATGGAATACACTTTCGGAAAAACTATAATGAGTATAGTTTACGGGTTATTCATTACATCTTTACGTAAACATTGTGAAAATGAAATACTTTCATCTACATGAAATATAGACTTTTCTTTTCGTAAATCTGTTAATACTAAGTGTTGTGAGACATTCAGCTTCAACGTACTCTCAGGTACGCATTTCAAGTCCTGTATTATAAACCATAATCTCTTGGAGAGCGTGATACTTGTGTATAGATCTATACGGGATTGACAATCCCGCACCTAAATTGTTAGCTACAGTTAGACCGGCAGGTCTGGGGTGACAAACGTCATAACACTACAACGCCTGAAGAACGTTGTTACAGGCAGTCTGGGTCAATAGCATGGTTATAAAACTCACACGGAAGTATTAAAATAAGTTTGATTTACGAGACTTTTTGATGCATACAGTAAATACATTATTTGAGTATGAATACACCTTCACCATTTGAGCACGAAAGATACTATTGCAATACCAGCCCTTTGGAACTTTTTCAGACTACATGTAGAAAATATTGGATTTTCTGGAAAACACGTTCAGTTATTTTTACCAAAGGACATACAAATTTTCAGTACAAAACTCTTATGAACTCACCAACTTAATTGTTGACACTTTTTCAAAACTACTTGTATTTCTCAGGGAATCAGTAATACAGGTAACCATCAGCTTTTGGAGAAGGAACGCAAAGGCGTCTGTTATCAAAACATTTTAAATCATCATATTTGTAATATTCTTTTGAAACATGTATTACACGCAACAATGTAATTTTTATTATATTTATGATGGTTGTGCTTACTTTCTTTACAATATTCAACTGTTATGATACTACGTGAAGTCATCCACCCCCGAATGTTTTCGCCATTCTGGTTTGGGGGTGTGACAGGTTGGAATTAAAGTTTTCTAAGGTGTGTGAGACTTTACAAATTCCAAAACTTGAGGGCAAGTTTTGAAACTATTCAAAACTTTTCATTTCATAACTTATGAGTTATTAGTTTATTAAAATGAAGACTCTTCATTTTATGTAACCTATGTGTTCATTAATGGACTTTAAAAGGAGTGACTTTTGGTAATCCATAACTTGAGGACAAATTATGGATTCCATTAAAACACATCAAGATCAAGAATTAAACTAACAAACTATTTGCAAATAATTCCTATGATCTACTAAAACTCATAAGTTCATGAACATTCATATCAACAATTTCAAGAACCATATAAACACATACAAAACTTGAAATTTTGATAATAGCCTTTGAAATTCGATTAGTATAATCATTACATCATCAAAAATAGGTTTTATAAGTCCAAAACAGTTTAGTGTAATGATTCTAGTCCAATTCCAGCTTAAAAACTCGAAAAACAGCATTCTGGGCCTCCTACTCGTCGAGTGCATGAACCTACTCGACGAGTAGGATGAAAAAACACATGGACTTGGCGAGTTCACTGACCAGAAAGCAGTTTCATTGATTTTTTTAACAAGTTTGCATCAAGTATCAAGAAAACGAGCCTAGGCTCTGATACCACTGAAGGGTTTAGAGCATTCTAACACTCCTATGGTGTACATGCAACCCTAGAAACCTTGGATCTATGTTTTCTCTAAAATACATGCAAATAATAATTTTCCAAAGTTTACATCCTAACTAGCATGTTATGGGGTACTTGAATCATAAAACACTAGTAGAATTACATACCTTTTAGTAGTGGTTTATTGCTTGGAGTTTGAGAGCCTAGCACCAATAATGTGGATGCCTCAAATGGAAGTCACAAATAACCACAAACATTGGAAACTTGAGAGAGTAGTAGCACTTTTCTAGAAATTGGCCACACCTTAGTTCTCACATGTAACGACCCAAAATCATGGGGTAAAAATTTCATTTTTAATTCAACCCAAACATAGATACCATTTATTCCAAATATTCCAAAACAGTGTTAATCAGAAATATTTATCAGAGTTCGTCCCAAAATCATTCATTGCGGAAATCATAGGTGTGTGCACTGCGATCAATCCGAGCCCTTTATTTCCAAAACGATGAAACTTGAAACCAAAACTGTAAACCGTAAGCACAAAGCTTAGTGAGTCCCCCAGGGCATACCCCACACATAATCCACGTAATACATATCGTACTAGCTGTAAAAGCTATCTCTATCGTTATCACATATTAAGAAGCTATAAAAGCTACTCTACCACGTATCACATATCAAATAGTTATAAAAGCTCTCTCTACCATTAGCACATATCAATTAGCTATATAAGCTAGTTCTTCCACATATCACATATCAAATAACTATAAAAGCTATCTCTACTACTGGCACATATCAATTAGCTGTACAAGTTATCTCTACCGTTAGCCACAAAGGCTATCTCTACCATTAGCCACAAGGCTATCTCTACCGTCAGCCATAAAGGCTGTCTCTACCATTAGCCACAAGGCTATCTCTACCATCAGCCATAAAGGCTGTCTCTACTATTAGCCAGAAGGCTATGTCTACCGCATATCATGCATACATACATATCACACACCTCTACATAGCAAGTATACCAACTATCATAAAATGGGCCGGCCTTGGTGCCTTAGACCCATTGGTATGGTGAGAAGACTCACCTCTCGACTGCTGAACTGATAAGCTGAAATCAGACATATCCCACACGCTACTCCTTCTCAACTACCCATAATCATTAGGTGATTAGCTTAACACAATCCCATAAATACCCTCAGGTCAACTCGGGTCAAAGTCTACGTCTGTAGTCAAGGTCAACAGTCCATATTGACCTTGACTCGTCGAGTGCAATTAGCCACTCGTTGGGTTCCTTGCTTAACTCGTCAACTCGCCGAGTCCCCCGAGAGACTCGTCGAGTTCCTTGATGTTTACGGCCGTAAACTCCCAACCGTACACTCTTGACCGTGAACCCTTGGTCGTAAACCTTTGGCCGTACACCCTCGGCCGCAAACCCTTAGCCGTAAACCCGACTCGCCGAGTCACCAGGCGACTCAACGAGTTCCTTTAATCCATTTCGTTTCCGGTCCTTCACAGTGGAATCTGGAGTCCCAAACTTTAGATCCAACCTTCTCTATCACAGATGCCACATAAAGTTGCAAACTTTACGTGCATGCAAGGCCTCATAATGCTAGAAGGTCAATACTATGCTCTCAACAAGGTTTGTGTACATGGGAAGGGTCAAACTACATCAAGGGAGCAACTTTATGACTTTAGGGACCTAAAAAGGTCCAGATCTGAAACTATATCCCAATGAGACGTCCAGATCTAAAATTGGACTTTATTTGCCCCAAAATGGACATGAACTAGAAAAATGAGAGATCTAAGAATCTATAGATCAAGGTAACGAATTTTTACCTTAAAATGATGCCCAGTGCAGTGTAGATGCCGAATCTACTGCTTCCCCTCTTGTTTCTTCTTCTATATCTCTTCTTCAACCCTCCAATCTTGCTAAACCAAGCTCTCACTCTCACTCAAGGGGGTTCACGGCCGCAAACGACCTTCTCTGGGATAATATGGTGCCAAAGGAGGCTACTAGGGCGGATAATGACGTTTATATATAGGGAAACCCCTGAAACTAGGGTTTTCTTTAAACAGCTCGGACTCGCCGAGTCGACCCTCTGACTCGTCGAGTCAGTCCCAACCCGCGTCAATTATATCACGACCCTACTCGACGAATTGGACTCCCAACTCGCCGAGTCCATGCATAACATTTCCCCCAAATGGTACTTTCTAATTGATACTCGAAACAGGTGTTACAAGTCTCCCCCACTTGAACTAGACTTCGTCCTTGAAGTCTGCCGACCCAAAAAAATCTGGGTAAAGCTCTCGCATCTCTTCTTCCGGCTCCCAAGTCCATTCGGAGCCCCTTCGGTGCTGCCATTGCACCTATACCAATCTTGTTTCCCCATTATGAAGACCTTTGGTCTTCCTATCAAGAATCGCAACCTGCTTCTCGATATAGTTCAGACTCTCATCCATTTGAATGCCATCAAATGAAACGACTGCGGACTCGACCATGACACCCTTCCGAAGCTAAGACATGTGGAAGGTGTTGTGAGTCTGGCTAAGCTCCTCTGCCAGGTCCAAGCGACATGCCACATTGCCCACCCGGGCTGAGATCCTGAACGGCCTGAAAACCGAGGCCCCATCCTGCCTCTCCTCTGAAACCTGATAACCCCTTTCCAGGAAGACACCTTCGGCAACGTGAAATCCAAGAATGAATGAATTACTTGCAACCTGATCACATCTGCTTCATCTGAAATCTGAAGTTTCGAGATGGTCTGTCTCCCCGACAGACTGCCCACATCGACTCATCATCGAACTGGTTCCACGAGAAAACCAGTCTAAAAAGAATACTTCCCCCTCGCAATACCTTGAGGCTTCCTAAAGAACAAAGTCACCGATCAACTGCGGCTGCGAATAGCAAGCAGTTCACACACAGACCCCAAATCAATGAAGTCGCTCCTACTCCTCTTACCGCCACATGGCTGTTTTCCAGAAGAACAACCGGGGACCTCCCTGGCCCCAACCTGTCTACCACTATTGGGAACACCGTACACCTACCCGATTGCTGAGCCAAACCACACTCAGCAGTCCCCTACGACCCCCGAAGGACCTCGTCTAACCATAACTGCCTATCTCCTACCGTCCGACTGATCCATCCGATCGAGATAGGTTGAAAACCTGTCGCCACTGAATCCGACGCAACAAGGTGAGTAATACCAGAATAGTTGTAGTCTTACATCATACCCGGTCTCCTTCGACCTACCGTTTCCTAATTCCGACATGTCGTGGCTCTATAACAACTAGAGCCACCCAAGACACATCCCAATAACTTAAACCACCATCAAACCAATCCGTTCACCAACCTGGAATTTTGTCCTCAATGCCCTTGTCATATAGATGCCCCACATCCCATCTCGCTGAAACGAGATCCTGCACGAATTCTGATTTAGGTTCCTATCCAAATCCGGATTGTTGCTCCTATCTAGAGATCCTCGAATCGGCATTTTCATAATGCACCATGACCTCCCCCCATCCTTTACTTGACCGGTTAATAAATACTCTAAGCCGATTCCCTGAGACTTCCAGTCTTGCACCCAGTCCAACCACCAGGTCCCTATGAGATCCCAAAACAGGGCTACCCATCCGCAACCCTACAGAAACATGCACCACTCAACCACAAGATCCTGCATCACAAGGTCCAACCCTTAGCTCAACAGTCTCTACCGGTTCCAACCTGAACTCTCATACACGTCCGGGCTTGCCCCCGGATAACTGATCGATCAACCACCTCGGGTCCTGATCCTAACTAAGTTGTGGCTCTCCCACAACCCTGCGAACTAGCCTACCCTAGTCCAAATCACCTGAAAGAATCTGTGAATGCTACGGCACCCCCGTAGTCTTACAACACTCTCTACCGCTAGTGAATGCTACGACTCCCCCGTAGTCTTACAACATTCTCTACCGCTAGTGAATGATACGGCTCCCCCGTAGTCTTACAACACTATACCCTAACTGACCATTCGTGAATGCTACGGCTCCCCCGTAGTCTTACATCACTTTCACCCCATCTGAACATTAGTGAATGCTACAGCTCCCCCGTAGTCTTACAACACCTTCACCCTTGCTTCTGACCCGAATACCTGGGCGGTTCTCCCCCACTTAGATTCAACTAAGTCCGTTCTGCACACGAAAATGGCAGGATTCCCAATCCTCATTACGTTCCAATGCTCACCTTGCTGACGACCGGTGCTTACCAAAGCTAGAACACCGTGCATACCCCTTCCAAACAACATAATCCCCGAAAACCAACTAACACATCTTGAATCCGAACAATGCCAATGACTCTAGCTGCCCAGACTGATATCACACTCAGATCTCGAAAGTCCAAATGTCGGATGCTCCAATCAAAACTTCAACATCAACTCTCTCTTCCTTTGACAACCCCGAAAGCCTTTCCAAACATAATAACTAAGGTTACTGGAACCTAGACATAATTCCCTCGTACCGACCCTTGAACCAAACCCGACCATTCCCAAAATGAGAATCAAACACTGGACAATCCGCGATATACAAGAAGACGACCCTGTACTATTCCACCCCAAATCATGGCATGTAGATGGCATTTAACTCTTCTTGAAGGTACATATAACTCAACCACAACCAGAGATAACAATCAACGATACGCCTACTCACGCTGGTTAGGAGGCAAAAGGGTATATACCTCGCACCCTTGCCTGTCGAAATTTTGATCTCTCCCGTCCGATCCTGCAAAGTGGGGCCCCTCTCTACTAGGCTCCGGTTCTACCCTCTCATCCATTGGTGATCCTCAAAATAGACGGAGCGGATACACTCACCGCTCCTCTCCGATCGTCAGGTAGTCGACCTCCTTGTCACCCACCTGCCCACAATGACAACATGACGGTCTTGCCCCCTATGGGCAGTCCCTGATGACGTGGCCAAAGCTGCTACGCCCGTAGCAATCCAGATCATCGAACAAATTCCGACAATGACTCGGAGCACTCACGGCGTATGCGGGACCCGCTCCGCGAGATATGTCCGTCTGAAGATTCCTCAAAATTCATCGGCATGCTGACTAACATCTGACAACCCTTGCTAAGCCAAAAAATAGCAAAGAACTGAACCGAGATCCAACTTATCACCATCCCAAAGCAAAGCAAATTCCTGATATACACTGGGAATGGCCGAAGATAACATATCCGCAAACATCTGGAGGAATCCTGACCACCTCCTCCTGAGTTACCCCGGACCATCCTGAGAACATGATGTAATACTTTATTCCGATCCTAATGACAATCCAACCCTTGGAGCGAAACTCCATCGTGCAGTTTCTACAAGTGATGCACCGAATCCGACCCTACTGGCCTCTCAAAAGCTGATCAAAGCTTCTGGATCTCTTCCCGAGATCCTCTACTAACTTCACATGGCCTGAACCTCTCTGGTCGAGGTACTCCTAATCAATCTTCCGCCCTCGGGCCCTGGAATCCATATCATCCAGGGTCTCGCACCCTAACCCACTCACTGGCTCAATTGCCACGACTACACTGCAATAAATGGAGCAATATCTGCTCTAAATCGGGCTACAAGTTGTCCCTGAGACTTGGTCTCCAATCCCGAATGTGCACTAGATCGCACAATCCTTTCCGCCTGACCTTAGGCGAACTCAAAATCCTGACAGTCCTTCCACTATCTGGCTCACTACCGGAGCCAGGACCAAGCCCTGGTCCTTCTCCTTGCGTGCTCATCCACAGTCTGCACAACAGCTATCCCCACGGTTCAATCATAATCAAAATTTCTCTTTCCCAGGCTTCTTAGATTCTCCAAGACTCTCACTGATTCGAGTATGGATCATGTGCTTTCAGTAGTACGGGCCCATACTACCTTCCACACCTATCCATACTTTCTTCAGCAATCCTCCCGAATCCTCTAAGTCACCTACCCCATTGATGCACCGAATATCCGCTAAACCGCAACACAATATCCAACGAAGCACCTACTAGGCTCCCAGCCTCACTGAATCGCCCCACTATCTCACTGGAGCATAACCTAGGCTTTCCTAGGTTCCTAATCTCACCCTGCCATCAGCTGCTGAGGAACTCCTCATGATGCCAACCATCCACCTCCTGTATATCGTCATATCCACTTAGTGGCTGACTCCCATCACTCAAGAGTTCCACAAAGCACGAAGCAAGCAACATTCGTGCAGAAACACTCCGATCCAAAGAATTGCCATAGAACATTCCGCCCACATATCGCAACCCGCGCTATCCACATCCATCCAACCTCATTGTCGACTTCCTTATGCATGCAAATTATACACAAAACAGGATCTAATAGACTGTCGAATAATCGACTCTATCCTAGGACCACAACCAGACAAGGAACAGGAAATAAGGTCAAATCAATTATTCTAAGGCTATAAGATCCTAACCGTGTACAATTTTAAAAGCATACACGTAGCAGTTACTACTACCAATAATCATTCTCATTCTAGCATGGCATCAAATATTCCCAAGGCTACAAGCATCACATATCAGGCCAATCTATTGCTGACTACTCAACACTAGCATGCAAGTCTACCAGTTCATACAACATATAAAGGCATCTCCCCTAGCCCTAACTAGCATGCGATTCTCAGATTCATAAATCAGATCATAACAGATAACAAATGTGGGTATTCTGGGGAAACTTACTTGAGCTCGGCTGATTGCATGCACCACACCCTTTCTTGTCTTAGAAATTCTTTACTTCAAACATTTTTCTTTTGAAAACTTTATAGAGTCTCAGTTTGAGTTCAGACTCACCCGAAAGTATGTCTGAATCCCTCAAACCAAGGCTCTGATACCAACTTGTAACGACCCAAAATCATGGGGTAAAAAATTCATTTTTAATTCAACCCAAACATAGATACCATTTATTCCAAACATTCCAAAACAGTGTTAATCAGAAACATTTACCAGAGTTCGTCCCAAAATCATTCATTACGGAAATCATAGGTGTGTGCACTGCGATCAATCCGAGCCCTTCATTTCCAAAACGATGAAACCTGAAACTAAAACTGTAAACCGTAAGCACAAAGCTTAGTGAGTCCCCCAGAGCATACCCCACACACAATCCACATAACACATATCGTACTAGCTGTAAAAGCTATCTCTACCGTTATCACATATCAAGAATCTATAAAAGCTACTCTACCACGTATCACATATCAAATAGCTATAAAAGCTCTCTCTACCATTAGCACATATCAATTAGCTATATAAGCTACTTCTTCCACATATCACATATCAAATAACTATAAAAGTTATCTCTACTACTGGCACATATCAATTATCTATACAAGTTATCTCTACCGTTAGCCACAAAGGCTATCTCTACCATTAGCCACAAGGCTATCTCTACTGTCAGCCATAAAGGCTGTCTCTACCATTAGCCACAAGGTTATCTCTACCATCAGCCATAAAGGCTGTCTCTACCATTAGCCAGAAGGCTATGTCTACCGCATATCATGCATACATACATATCACACACCTCTACATAGCAAGTATACCAACTATCATAAAATGGGCCGGCCTTGGTGCCTTAGACCCATTGGTATGGTGAGAAGACTCACCTCTCGACTGCTGAACTGATAAGCTGAAATCAGACATATCCCACAAGCTACTCCTTCTCAACTGCCCATAATCATTAGGTGATTAGCTTAACACAATCCCATAAATACCCTCAGGTTAACTCGGGTCAAAGTCTATGTCTGTAGTCAAGGTCAACAGTCCATATTGACCTTGACTCGTCGAGTGCAATTAGCCACTCGTCGGGTTCCTTGCTTAACTCGTCAACTCGCCGAGTCCCCCGAGAGACTCGTCGAGTTCCTTGATGTTTACGGCCGTAAACTCCCAACCGTACACTCTTAACCGTGAACCCTTGGCCGTAAACCTTTGGCCGTACACCCTCGACCGCAAACCCTTAGCCGTAAACCCGACTCGCCGAGTCACCAGGCGACTCGACGAGTTCCTTTAATCCATTTCGTTTCCGATCCTTCACAGTGGAATCTGGAGTCCCAAAATTCAGATCCAACCTTCTCTATCACAGATGCCACATAAAGTTGCAAATTTTACGTGCATGCAAGGCCTCATAATGCTAGAAGGTCAATACTATGCTCCCAACAAGGTTTGTGTGCATGGGAAGGGTCAAACTACATCAAGGGAGCAACTTTATGACTTTGGGGACCTAAAAAGGTCCAGATCTGAAACTATATCCCAATGATACGTCCCGATCTAAAATTGGACTTCATTTGCCCCAAAATGGACATGAACTAGAAAAATGAGAGATCTAAGAATCTATAGATCAAGGTAACGACTGTTTACCTTAAAATGATGCCCAATGCAGTGTAGATGCCGGATCTACTGCTTCCCCTCTTGTTTCTTCTTCTAGATCTCTTCTTCAACCCTCCAATCTTGCTAAACCAAGCTCTCACTCTCACTCAAGGGGGTTCACGGCCGCAAACGACCTTCTATGGGATAATATGGTGCCAAAGGAGGCTACTAGGGCGGATAATGACGTTTATATATAGGGAAAACCCCGAAACTAGGGTTTTATTTAAACAGATCGGACTCGCCGAGTCGACCCTCCGACTCGCCGAGTCAGTCCCAACCCGCGTCAATGATATCACGACCCTACTCGACGAGCTGGACTCCCAACTCGCCGAGTCCATGCATAACATTTCCCCCAAATGGTACTTTCTAACTGATACTCGAAACAGGTGTTACATCACACACACTAGTGCCATTTCAAGTGCCAAGGACCCCTTTATATAGTGTGGTGGATTAGGGTTACATTCATGTAAACCCTAATACCCATGACCTTTCATTTCCATAAGATCCATGGGTTAAAGCTCCATGGACTATCCATGGACTTTCCATGCAAGCCTAGCACATTCTAAATACGCATTAGCCCACATTATATAAATACAAGAGCCCATATTTAATTAGTCACCCTTTTAATCACCAAATTAATTCTAAATTAATTTTAGATCAATACTAATTAAATAATAAAGTAAATTGCACGAATGGTCCTTATGGTTTGGGGTAATTTGCGTGTTTGGTCCCTAACTTATTTTTAACTTGGAAAGTCCCTATTGTTTGTTTTTGTTACGCCATTGGTCCCTACTGTTTGTTTTTGTTACGCGCTTGATCCCTATCTTACCCAAAAAGACTATTATTTAAATTGGGAAAAATGGTGGGGTATGTAAAGTAAGGTGAGGGGGATGAGGTTGGTGGTGTGTCTACTTAAATAAATTAAAAAATCAAGGGCAAAATAGGTTTTTTAGGTAAGACAAGGACCAAGCGCGCAACAAAAACAAACAGTAAGGACCTTCCGAGTTAAAAAAATAAGTTAGGGACCAAACGCGCAAATTACCCTAAACCATAGGGACCATTCGTGTAATTTACTCTAAATAATATGATTTCATATTAATATATTAGAACTTATAATATATTAATAAATCATAACTTATACTATTCTCAAAAGATTATCCATATAAATTGTTCGGGTGAAGTGCAACCCAAATGGACCATGTCGGGTCTGGTCAAGTACATCTCAAATATAGTTATGGACTTAGACGCCTTATCCAACATGTATTGCTTCTATAATTACACTGATTCCAGTCACAACCATTTTGTATACAACTTGGTTTCGGTTCGTTTCTAAGGCACAACTATTGGACTTCGGAGAACACCCACCATATTGCCGAGGTATCTACACAAACACTTGACAATATATTAAATATCGAGTCCAACCCTTATTTCTTTTAAAAAAACATCACACTATTTTCAATATTTTTTCCAATCGCATCAGGAAATCACCATCAAGTATGAAAACCCTGATATTTGACAATTATCCATTACTCATTAAATATATAACTGATCACATCTTAGTATCTTACTTGCTTTTCGACACACATATTTCATTGGTGTCATTACAAAAATTTGAGACTGCAAAAAAATGAAGAAACTTTTTTCCTTTTGATACTTACTGATGAAAGGTAAACAAAACACGGTTAAAACCATGTTTTCCTTCATGTATGTTCACTGCCACTAACCTTTGTCTTATAAATCAACATTAGCGGTAATGAACGTCCAATCAACTTATGGGAAGAATGCATCAGTTATCCTAAAAAGTTTAGTTGTGAGCAGCTCATACCACCCTCTGCAACAACAATTTTTGTAGTCACAAACCTAAAAACTTCAACAACAGATGGTAACAATAATAAAAACACCACATCATAATCAAAATAGTTACATGCATATGCTCACTTTAAAACTAACTAAAAAACATTGCATCTGTTCTGCATGTCTTGCAGGAACACTAAGGTATGGATCATCGAGTGCAACTCATCTTTATGTCAACCCACCACTTCCGGATACAACACTACTGATTGACAGGTAAATAACACTTTAACTGATTTCTTACAACTCAACCAAAAATCACCACACTATCTTATCCCAAAACAATTTGCAGATTTACTGGTCCTCCGAGACCCACCTATGTACCATAAGGAATTCCAACAACCTTAGATAACATCACAAGGAAAACCCGTGCTCAACATTTGGTATTACACATATTCATAATATCTCCACACATCACTCACATAAATATTATTCAAAGACTACTGGTGTCAAGTAAAATGTCCTGTTTGCAAAGATCCAATTTTGAAAAAAGAATAGGCAGGTTTTGCAGTGCCCATGGTGCAGTCGACTCACCAACATTCCTGTAAGTATAATTTATTGTACATATATATATATATATATATATATATATATATATATATATACAAAAAATAGCATTATCGGATACCAATTGAAGACACATTTATGCAGTTATAGATTAACTGCAACCATCACATATCCTACCGCCACCATATCTACATCCATTACTGATAATGCAACCCGAAAAAATAATTGGAGCCAGTCCATAAAAGCTTATATCCGATGATCGCCGACTTAACATAAGAACTTTGCCTTCCATCATCGGTGACTGCAAAGGATCACTAAAAACCATGTGAATTCAGCTGTTGAGAACATCAACCTCTGACAATATCCACTTCCTAATTCCGGATATGGTAGACACTACCACCCTCAACCAATCAACAATCCCAACAACCCAACACCCCTAACATACTCCAAAATCAACAACCTCAATCATACCCGTCCGACATCATCAACATCTTCACAACTTTTACATGAAGCAAGAAGTTCGTCATACAAAACCACATGTAGATACATATATATTTTCCATTCACAATAAAAACACCAATATCTAATGCCCTTTTATTAATGTGCATGTGAGCCTTCACCTCGAAAACAACAAAAGCGGACAGACAATTCAGCATAAATAACAACATCATCCCAAACCATAACCTTCAACTACCTATTTTTGCATGTTACAAGACAAGTAACATTTCACATGGAACACCTTTATTGTTGTAAGCACTAGACATAAATCCAACTAGAAACACTATTTTCTCTTTTGATAACATTTCATGTGAAATACTTTTGGTATTGTAAGTAATAGCCATACAAATACTTCAAACAACAATTTTAGTCTACATCACACAAACATCAATACACATAACAATAATTAATATCACTACAAAAAGAAACGTACATACACTTTGTATCAATCCATAATAATTCATTAAATTAAGTATATAGGAACTCATTACAAGTTAAACTAAATCACCACAAAAACAATGAAAATATACATTAAGAGAATGTACCTTTTTTTACAATGCTGAAAGAAATTACTATATTAATAAGAAAGAAAAAAACATACACTTCTTTAATCATCAATATTCCAGACTAAATGGAAAAATATGATTATTTGCAACACTGATCACTACCAACATAAACCAAACCACGTTTTTTGATAATACTAATTTAGAAAAAAAACACTCATTAAAATCAATATCACACCACAAAGACATAAACAAAAAATACAAAGCTTATCACCTACCGCATGACCAAGTCATCACCGTTTGCCAAAAAACACTCATAAATGTAAATATTAAAAGAGGTGAAAAAAATATTGACACACCAATTAAGGCCATTCATGAAGACCAAAGAATTACCGCATGACCAAGTCATCACCGTTTGCCAAAAAAACACTTAACACCTATGTACATTTATTACCAAATAATATTTTTTTGATAATACTAATTTAGCAAAACACTCATTAAAATCAATATCACACCACAAAGACATAAAAAAAATACAAAGCTTATCACCTACCTTACTCCATATCATAAATGTAAATATCAAAAGGGGTGAAAAAAATTGACATACCAATTAAGGCCATGCATGAAGACCAATGAATTACCACCTGACCAAGTCATCACCGTATGCCACAAAACACTTAATACCTATGTACATTTATTACCAAATATAAATAGGTTATCATGTACATGTATTATAGTCCACCAACCCTCATAGACTATGAAACTGCTATAGACATATTCTACACAACTCCACAATCAATACACATCAACTAACCACCGTAATTAGTATACAATACATTTCCTATATAAAGAACATTTCAGTTTGCACATCAACACAAACCCTCACAAATGAAAAGTTCATAAGATCTAAAATGGAGATTGTCATGCAAGAGCTCACAAACTAGGTGAACACAATGAAGCAAGCCCTCGATGCAGTCCAAAACACATACACCACCCTCTATGATATGAGACAACAAATACTCCAATACTCACCAACATTTCTCACATACACCCACCACACAATCATAAGTGACCTCATCGAAGAAGTAGAAAATGACACAACTCTGATGATGGACAACTTCGAAGCTATGCAACAAACGTTATCAACAACAGTGGAGGCCTATGCAAAGATCTTCAAAGACCTTCCCACATCTAGATGACAACGTTCCAACCCTTTTGCTCCAGAACTTTCATATAATGTCATCCATGCAAAATTTCCAATGTTCTATGTATGACCTCAAAAAGTAATATATTATGCTTTTCGTATTTAATGTCTATTCCACATTTACATAACTAAAAAAATCATCCACATTGGTATACAAAAAGAAACATATATCACATATACATATTATTATCCTCGCCAACTACAACTACAAAAGCTCCATAAAACAATTCTTTTCGTATGCGCATCATTTACGAATGATAATAAAACATATTAAAAAGTGGATGGTAAATTAATTATGTACGCCTACAAAATGTTCATTTAAAAGAAATGCAAAAACATGACGCATAAGTTGACGTTTGGAAACATAAGACTTGGGCATATACTTCCACAACTGCTTTGCTTGATGTTCAAAAACATGATACTTTATCAAACCTTTTGATTTTACAAATAATTTTTATCATTCTTTGAATAATTTGTATTAATATTTTTTTTGTTTACATATTAATTGCGTAACAATTTTTTAACTAAATAGTCAATAAAATATCCAAAGGTAACATCTATTTCTAACATTTATATTTAAGTGGAACAATCACCTAAATAAGAAAAAATATCTAAATAAAGCAAATATTACAAGAAACCATAACGTATGCTGCAACATTTAGACGATTATACTTCTTAAATGCAACTGATACGTTCTATCAGTTGTAAGGAAATATAGGGTTCGTGGTGAAGATCTGGATACCAACTTAGATCGTGAGAACACTTTCCGAACTGATATTTCTACCCTATGACTGAGTTGTAAGAAATTCAGCCTAGGATAATCCAAGTGGACTCTTACGATTCTAGGCACATAAATCGTAAGCCAATTTGCTAGAGATATTCTGTGAGAGTTTGATGAAAACGAGAGCTAAAATTCGTAACCCCCTTCTGGGAAGGAAGAGTCGTTCGTATATTAAACGAGATTAGAGTTTTATTAGGGTTGGGTCGTCATTAGTTGCTTTGGAAGCAAGTCATGATAATCCAGATTTAATGAGGATTTAGGGTGAAATGGATAGCAGTCCCAAGTACAACAACTATCTGCAGATAGACAAAATCTTGTTCGACACCAACCATGAGGCGGCGAAAATGATAGAAACTATTCACACCATGTAGAAAAAAGATAACATAGCTGATACATGATTTGAAGAAAAGCATCAAGAACCTTTTGGAAGACAACCGTCCGTATATGTAGCCGTTCCAAGGGTTTGCACGAATGGATTTTTTTGCGTTTTGATTTAGTATGTGCGACTCCATATGCTTTCCTTAATGTATTGTTGGTGATTTGTTTCACTAATGTGATTTAAGTGTAATGAGATTACTTTGTTGACCAAAAGTGATCTTATGACAACCCGGAACTGCCATCTTGTATACCTAGTCAACTCAACCAATGTTAAACCCGTATCCGTTGTCTTCTAACACTGTTTAAGGGTTCATTTAAGCGCTCTAAGCTTGAGTACAACCGAGATTGAGGTTAGGAATGAGTCAACAAGTCGCATAGTGACAAAATCGGGCCATACACACCTTTAGGAGGAGTGTACGGCCGTACACATGGGTGTGCGGCCGCACACCCCCTTATGGCAGCACACCCACCCTTATATAAAGGATAAACCCCTTTCCTTTCATTCCTTTCACTCCTTGGCAGCACACCACACCATTTCTCTCAAGCTTCTTCAACCGCGAACCCTCCAAAGCTTCAAAAAAAAAAAAACGTGAGTAATCCATCCTTTAGCTTGTTGTGCTTGAAGAACCTCTTGAACTAAGCATTAGTTCATCAAGTTTCATCATGAGCTTCATCCCTTGAAGGAGTACGGCCGCACACCTTCATAAAGTTGGCCGTACACTCCTAAAAGACCCTCCAAAGTGAGAGTTTGACCCCCCATCTTCAAGTTGGACATGATCCTAGCCTTATTGCATCTTAAAGTCGACCTGTTGAGCATAAACATGAAGGGTGTACGGCCGCACACCCCTATGTACGGCCGCACACACACCCTAGGGCCGCAAACCCACTTCCAAGGCCCTTATTGACCTCAAACTTGCACCACAACTAAGCATGGACCTAGAACACTTCATGGATGCAAGTATTAACCTTGAAAACACCTCGAAGACACCTTCCATCATGAGTGTACGGCCGCACACCCCATGGGCCGCACACCCATGGCCGCCTACACCTTTAAGGTGGCCATATACCCTCCTTACTCAATCCTATAAGGTTCTAACACTTAGTGCAAGTAGTTCCAAGTCCCTAGGGTGGTTCCCCATCATATCTAGTAGCGAAATACCTTCATTTGACTCCTTTATGTGTCATTACATGTTAATTAGGATCAAATCGTGTTCAAGGTTTCACTTGACACTCAGCCTCCGTGTCGATCCTTCAATCAAACCACTTGTTCGAGGTGAGTTCATACCCCTACGCTTTTCCGAGTTTTTCATGTTTTCAGGGGGGGAATACAAGCAAAAGCACAAGTAATCTTGGGCTCAAAATATATTATTTTGTTTAAGATAATTATATTTTCAATATACTTTGAACATGGAAAACAGTTTTACCAAATGGGTTAAGAAATCAACTCGCAGAAACAGTTTTCAAAACTAAGGCAATGAACTTATGAATCATGAAGTAAAAGATATCATTTTATAAAGGATTCATAATAATTACAAAAAGGGTTTTCAACATTATTACTTGTAAATTTGTTAGTCTAAGTTGGAGACACGTCCTTGGTAACACTCACCACCGAAACAGAGTGTAGGACTAGCACTTATGACCATAATCTCTTGTAGGGAGAGCGTGACTGTTGTGTATAGATCTATACGAGACTGACTATCCCGCACCTCGCTGCTAGCTAAAGTGGGACCGGCAGGTCTACGGGTGACAAAGTCATAAAGGATACTGGCCCCGATACGTGCCATATCAAGTTAATGTATGGTTATAAAACTCACAATGTAGATAACAGCGATTTACTTACGTAATAACGGATCGAGTGAACTAACCTCAGAGTAATAACCAATTGATTACTAGAGGGTGTTAATAATACCTTCAGGATTTAGTTCACCACGTTTTTATTAGTTTTATCTATGTAATAAGGCTAATATACCTCACTGGGAGTAATCAGGGTTTTTCAAAGGAAACTACGTTTAACGATATAAGTATGGTAGATACTTGTACACTTCATTTTAGAACGGATAACCAACAACCTACTTTTAGGGAAAATATAGGATTTTTCCGGGATAACACGGTATTTTCATAAACGGATGGTTTAACATTGAATTAATGGACATTCATATTCATTCCATGACTCCTTGAATTGTACGTATCTGTATGAATCTGGAAGTCATGGAAGGAATGAGTTTTCAAACATGTTTTTATTAAGAAAATATGGGATTTTCTTGAGGAACACTTTTTAAAAGGATCAAAGAACATTTTCCACCAAAAACTAAATGCTTATGAACTCACCAGCTTTATGCTGATACTCTTTCAAAACTGCTTGTATTCTCAGGGAATTAGTAGACAAGTACTTTCAGGAGATTGGGGAAGTCAGAGCGTTAGAGTCACGTCTTTCTATTTTACTTTTGATATGAACAAAACTATGTATTAAGACAATGTAAACCTTTTTCATATATGAATTCAATGTCTGGTTGTGTTTACTATGCTTGCTATGATACAATTGTTGTGATACTACGCATGACGTCCTCCGCCCCAGAACGATTCCGCCGTTCCGGTTTTGGGGTGTGACAGATCTTGATAAATATTAAACAAGTAAGGAAGGTGTAGAGTGCACACTTGTTTAAGTTTATTCAAGATTAAAAGTAGACTGTCATTTAGGGGCGAAGCCCCTGAACGAACGGGGGTCCAGGGGCAGCGCCCCTGGGAGCGGGGTCCAAGGGGCAGAGCCCCTGGCTGGGATCGAGCTGTATTGAAAATGCATCAGAAATCCAAATTTAGAATATTTGACCCATTTTTTTTGGCTTGGTATTAATCCTTATAGAAAACCCGGATTTATGACAGTTTTTTTGACTGTTGCCAAACTGTTTTATGACAGTTTTCAGACAAAGGAGGTATTTAACCAATTTTGGTCAGTTTTTCTGGTACTTACGAAATTCATATATCTCATTCTCTGTTCTTTTCTCTTCTGAGTCTTATCCAATCAAAGATTAGGGAGTACCACCCAATACTTTGATTTGATAGTGAAATCACAATTCTTAGAATTTCCAAGGCTATTATTATCCCGATTTTCTAACATGTATTTGGTGTTAAATTATCGTCTATGTCATTATCAACTATTGTTATGCAATATATAAGTATTTTACATGTTTTTTTTCCTATAGATAAACTCCAACCATTCATGCACATGTTAATAAGAAAATGCCATCTTAGTACAAAATACGAAAACAAACCTACACTTATAGAAATATACATTACATTCTTAGAAGAAATATGTTATAACGTTGAATTTAAATTATTTACAATATATACACACGCAAAAAACAAAATATGTTACAAAACTCTTACCTACTTTCCGTTTAATTAGATAAATGTAATTACAAACCAAAAATGAACAAACCGTTTGATCCGATAGACGATACACTCCTATAATTTTATTGAAACCATAACTACTATAAGCTAGCATAGGAACTATTACTACAATTACAAAACAAGTCACTGCATCATCTAACTAGTGACCAATGCAATTTGTAAAAACCTATTACAAAAACAATGACACACACAGAAGCCTACATGTCTCCACGTCAATAACCAAAACCAAACTCAGATTTTACATTACTATATAAGAACCCCAACCTCCAAACTTCATACACAGAGGAAGATACAAAAAACCAAAAAAATGAACAATCAAGCCCTTCAAGACGTTCTCCTGTCACTCATTGCTTACCTCCGAGAGGTAGGCGATCTCATAGAAGCAACTCAAACCAAACTTTAAGAAAGCTTCACAGTGGAAGACGACTCTTACAACATCATCTCCACACAACAAGAACACTTAAATTATTATAAGATCCTAAAAACCATCATTGAAGACGCCAAAGCTGACGACCTCTCCATGAAAGACAATACATCCTTCATGCTTGGATCAATCCACAAAGGATTGAAAAATATAAATGTATCATCAAATATGCGTCTCATGAGTAGAAAAAATACCTATTATAATGACTTCCATATCAATATATGAATAAATAAAATGTCAATCTTAAGTTCCTTTTGCAAATAGTCAAATGCATATCCAATCACTACAAAAATGGGTACTTCACTGGTTAATGATTATTTTTAGTTATTTCTTGGAAAATACTACAAAGTTTGGTCTATGCAATTTGTTATAAAAATCCTATTAAGTTTAATGGCTTTCAATAATACAAATAAATAATTACGAACGGGTAGATATACCTTTGAAAAAGACATTATATTCTTTATAAAACAATTCTAAACAAAATGTGTGTATATTTCCTTTCTTAGTCCCAAAGAAAAAGAAGAAAATTCATATCAAAGACCAAAAGAATTGGTCTTAGATTTGATTAAACAAACATCCAATCTCTCCATCGAGTAAATGGTTTTAAGATCTTATTGAACAAGCGGATGCTTCCCCAATTCTCAAGTCTTTCATAAACCAAAACCCATTTATAAGACCAGCTGTTGCTTTTCAAAGCAAGAAAAGAAAACCCTCCTCTCAACCCCTCTATCTTCTCTCAATTTCTTCACAACCCCATGATTAAGAATCTCATGGTTTGACTTTGCGTTTGCCCATCAATTATGGAGGAAGAATCATCATCATCAAGATCACTCCTCTTGGAGGATTTTGGTCAGAAGGTGGATCTTACCAGGAGAATCAGAGAAGTTTTGTTGAATTACCCTGAAGGGACTACGGTTCTAAAGGAACTGATACAGAATGCTGACGACGCCGGCGCCACCAAGGTCTGCCTTTGCTTAGACCGAAGGTCTCATCCCACCACCTCCCTCTTGTCCCCTAAACTCGCCCAGTGGCAAGGCCCTGCTTTGTTAGCGTATAACAATGCTGTCTTCACTGAAGACGATTTCGCTAGTATTTCCAGGATTGGTGGGAGTGGCAAGCAAAGTCAAGCTTGGAAGACTGGTCGTTTCGGGTGATTTTTCTATCCACAACTTTTACTACAACATCTCACTCTCTCTATATACATCATTCATGATTCATTATGTGTTTGTTGTGTTGTTTTGTTATCTGTTTAGGGTTGGCTTCAACTCAGTGTATCATCTGACTGATTTGCCATCTTTCGTCAGTGACAAATATGTAGTCCTGTTTGATCCTCAGGGTGATTTCCTTCCAAACATTTCAACATTAAATCCTGGAAAAAGAATCGATTATGTCACCTCATCAGCCATCTCTCGATACCAAGATCAGCTTTCTCCATTCTGTGCCTTCGGTTGCAACATGAAAACTTCTTTCCCTGGAACTATATTTCGTTTCCCTTTAAGAAATGAGTCTCAAGCAGCAAGTAGTAAGCTCTCAAAGCAAGCCTATTTGCCAGATGATATTTCTTCAATGTTTGAACAGCTATACGAGGAAGCAGTTTTCACACTTCTGTTCTTAAAGAGTGTAGTTTCTATTGAGATGTATGTATGGGATACTGGGATGTCTGAACCTAGAAAAACTTATTCATGTTCCATTAGATTGAAGGATAAAGATACGGTTTGGCATAGACAGACACTTCTGAGATTATCCAAGTCTATGAATTCTTCAGATGATAAAACTGATGGATTTTCTTTAGACTTCTTGAGTGAAGATATAAATGGAGACAAGAGGGTGGATACCTTTTACATAGTGCAGACAATGGCATCATCATCTAGTAGAATAGGTTCATTTGCTAAAAGTATGTCTAAAGATTATGACATTCATCTCCTACCTTGGGCAGCTGTAGCAGCTTGCATCTCAGACAATTCTTCCAGAGTATGTGTCTCTGTGTGTTTCTAACTATGTTTTTTTTTTCCTGGAATTTGATTTGTTTTAATCTTTTTTTATGTTTTACAGGGTGATGTTTTGAAAGATGGTCGTGCATTTTGTTTCCTGCCTTTACCTTTAAAAACTGGAATGACAGTGCAAATTAATGGATACTTTGAGGTGTCATCAAACAGACGTGGCATTTGGTATGGTGCTGACATGGACAGAAGTGGAAGAATCCGGTCTCTTTGGAACAGGCTTCTTCTAGAAGATGTTGTTGCTTCTTCTTTTGTTAAGTTACTGCTTCAAGTCCAACATATACTGGGTCCCACAAACTCGTATTATTCTTTATGGCCTATTGGTTCATTCGAGGAGCCATGGAGCATTATGGTGGAGCATATTTATAAAAACATTGGTGATTCACGTGTATTGCATTCAGATCTTAATGGTGGGAAATGGGTTTCAGTAATGGAAGCTTTTCTTCATGATAATGAGTTTTGTAAAAGTAATGAACTTGGTAAAGCTCTTGTACAGCTAGGATTGCCTATTGTTCATTTGCCTATTGCCTTGAGGGACATGCTTTTGAAATTTGCATCTAGTTTGAAAGTAGTCACTCCTGATTCAGTAAGGAATTTTTTAAGGAAATCGAAAGGTGTTAATAAAATAAGCAGAGATTTGAAGCTAGTGTTGTTGGAGTATTGTCTTGAAGACTTGATTGATGATGATGTTGTTACACATGCATATGATCTACCTTTGGTTCCTTTAGCAAGTGGTGAATTCGGGTCATTTTCTGAAAAAGGTGTATCTTATTTTGTCTGCAATGAATTGGAATACAAGCTCTTACAAAAGATA
The DNA here is from genome assembly GCF_052849685.1 of Lactuca virosa. Classification (NCBI taxonomy): domain Eukaryota; kingdom Viridiplantae; phylum Streptophyta; class Magnoliopsida; order Asterales; family Asteraceae; genus Lactuca; species Lactuca virosa. The sequence continues at coordinate 50,234,366 of NC_136433.1, forward strand.
CCAGATAGAGTAATCGATCAAAATATACCTGAAAACATACTAACCAGACTTGCATCAATTGCTAAGATCCCTTCAGCAAACATACTTCTTTTTGATGTTAATTCCTTTCTCCAGTTATTCCCCAAAATCATCCCTGCTGATTGGAAATACAAAACTTCAGTTTCCTGGGATCCAGAATCAAACCCTAATCATCCTAGCTCAACATGGTTTCATCTATTCTGGAAGTACCTTCATGGCAACTGTGAAAGCCTTTTGACTTTTGGTGATTGGCCTATTTTGCCCTCGGTTTCTGGTCATCTTTACAGACCATCAAGACAGGTGAAGCTGTTGAATGTGGATAAGTTGTCTGACAAGATGAAGGGTATACTCGGTAAAGTGGGGTGCAGGATTCTTAACAGCAGCCATGGTGTTGACCACCCTGATTTGGTCAACTATGTACGTGAAGCTGATGGTGATGGTGTCTTGAAGTCAATCTTTGATGTTGTCTCTTCAAATGATGACATTAAACAGCTTTTTCTTCAAACCCTAGAAGCTGTAGACAGGGACGAGCTTCGTCATTTTTTTCTTGACCCAAAATGGTATATTGGGAACAATATGTCTGATACTGAAAGAAGGGCATGTATGAGACTTCCAATCTTTATGGTGTTTAGTGAGGAAGAAAACTATAGCTACTCTGGATTAGAAGAACAAAAGTTTTTACCTCCATCTGATTGTCACAAGTCCTTACTCTGTAATGACTTTGTTAAAAGTTCATCTGGCATTGAAGATGAAATCTTGAATAAATACTATGGGATTGAGCGAATGGGGAAGGCTATATTTTATAAACGATACGTTTTCAATAAGGTTAAAGAATTGGCACCCGAGTTTCGTGACATCATCATGATGTCAGTTTTACAGGAGTTACCACATTTATCCACTGAGGATCCAACAATTAAAGGGCATTTAGCAAATCTTGAATTTGTTCCAACTGCTAGTGGTTCTTTGAAATGTCCAACAGTGCTTTATGATCCTAGGAATGAAGAATTATACGCTTTGTTGGAAGATTCTGATTGTTTTCCACATGGTGTTTTTGAGGAATCTGGAATTCTAGACAAGCTACAAGGTTTGGGTTTGAAAACATCTGTGTCTCCTGAAGCTGTCATACAAAGTGCACGCCAGGTGGAATTGTTGATGCAGAGTGATCAACAAAGGGCTCATTCTAGAGGAAAAGTTCTTCTTTCTTATCTTGAAGTAAACGCATTAAAATGGTCACCTGATGTTTCTGATCAAGGAACAATGAACAGGATGTTTTCACGAGCTGCAAGTGCATTTAGATCAAGAAATCTAAAATCTGATTTGGAGAAGTTCTGGATTGATCTAAGACTGATTTCATGGTGTCCTGTTCTTGTTTCATCTCCATTTGAATCATTACCATGGCCAATAGTGTCATCCATGGTTGCACCTCCAAAACTTGTGAGACTTTTTTCAGATCTATGGCTTGTTTCAGCAAGTATGAGGATATTAGATGGAGAATGTTCTTCAACTTCATTATCTCATTACCTCGGGTGGTCATCTCCTCCTTCAGGAAGTGTCATTGCTGCACAGCTTCTAGAACTTGGAAAAAACAATGAAACTGTAACAGATCCTGTTCTTCGCCAAGAATTGGCTTTAGCAATGCCTAGGATATACGCGATTTTAATGAACATGTTGAATACAGATGAAATGGATATTGTGAAGGCTGTTCTAGAAGGTTCTAGATGGATTTGGGTAGGTGATGGATTTGCAACACCAGAAGAAGTTGTGATCTCTGGTTCTCTTCATTTGGCTCCTTATCTACGTGTCATACCTGTTGATTTAGCAGTTTTCAAAGCTTTATTTCTAGAGCTTGGGATTCGGGAGTTTTTAAAGCCGAAAGATTATGCTCAGATTTTGGGGAGAATGGCTAGAATTAAAGGCTCAACTCCTTTAAATTCACAGGAGCTTCGTGCAGCTTTACTAATCTCACAACATCTGGCTGAAGTTCAGTTGTATGAAGAACAAATCAAGATCTTTTTACCAGATGTTTCGTGTTTCTTGGTTGATGCCACTGATTTGGTATACAATGATGCTCCATGGTTGATTGGTTCAGAAAACGAGACCTCATTTGGAAATCCATCAATGGCACTGAATATGAAAAGAACTGTTCATAAATTTGTGCATGGAAATATCTCGAATGATGTTGCAGAAAAGCTCGGTGTTCATTCACTTAGGCGTATGTTGCTTGCTGAAAGTGCTGATTCGATGAATTTGAGTTTATCTGGAGCTGCTGAAGCATTTGGTCAACATGAAGCTTTGACCACCAGACTTAAACATATTCTTGAAATGTATGCAGATGGGCCTGGAACTCTGTTTGAGCTAGTGCAAAATGCAGAAGATGCAAAAGCTTCTGAGGTGGCGTTTCTTTTGGACAACACACATTATGGGACTTCTTCTGTTCTTTCACCCGAAATGTCAGACTGGCAAGGGCCCGCTTTGTATTGTTTCAATGATTCGGTTTTCAGCCCACAAGATTTGTATGCAATATCAAGAATTGGTCAAGAAAGTAAACTGGAAAAACCATTTGCAATTGGAAGATTTGGTTTAGGGTTTAATTGTGTTTATCACTTCACTGACATTCCCACTTTTGTATCCGGGGAGAATATTGTCCTTTTTGATCCTCATGCATGTCACTTACCTGGAATATCTCCTTCACATCCGGGATTAAGAATTAAATTTTCCGGAAGGAAAATATTGGAACAATTTCCTGATCAATTTTCTCCATTTCTTCATTTCGGATGTGACATGCAGAACTCATTTCCTGGAACACTCTTTCGGTTTCCATTAAGAAATGCTAAAGCTGCTTCAAAGAGTCAAATTAAAAAAGAAGCATACTCGCCTCAAGATGTTACATCACTATTGACATCTTTCTCAGAAGTTGTCTCGAAGACATTGCTTTTTTTGAGAAACGTGAAGACTATCTCCATATATATGAAAGAAGGAGTTGGTAGTGAGATGCAGTTAGTTCATAGAGTCCATAAGGATAGTATTGGTGAACCCGAACGTGAAGCTGAAGCTAACACATTTCAGCTTATGGTTAATTTCATGCATGAACATAAAGAAGGGTCAGAGAAGAATCATTTTTTTGATAAATTGAAAAGACCGAATGACACGGGGTTGCCTTGGAAAAGTCAGAAGCTTTTGTTGACCGAGAAAAGTCAATCTGAAGAAAAGTCAAATGTATGGTTGACTAGTGAATGCTTCGATGGTCGCCAAAGTAAAAGAAACAACAAATCTCATAAGTCTATTCCATGGGCTTGTGTGGCATCATGTTTGAACAATATGGAAGTTGAAAAGAATTTTGAAGGGCAGGCGTTTTGTTTTTTACCACTTCCAATAAATACAGGTCTTCCTGTTCATGTGAATGCATATTTTGAACTATCATCTAATCGAAGGGATATATGGTTTGGGAATGACATGGCAGGTGGAGGGAAAAAACGTTCAGATTGGAATCTTTATCTTCTAGAAGAAGTTGCAGCTCCAGCTTATGGTCACTTACTCGAAAAACTCACATCAGAAATCAACAATTCTGATTTGTTCCATTCCTTTTGGCCAACAACAGCAACATCAGGACCTTGGGTGTCAATGGTGGAAAAGCTTTACAAATTTGTTTCCGATTCCGGCCTTCGTGTGTTGTACACTAAAGCAAGAGGTGGTCAATGGATTCCAACCAAACAAGCCATTTTCCCTGATTTTACCTTTGACAAGTCAAACTTTCTTGTTGATGCATTATCCAATGCGGGATTACCCATGACAACAATTCCTAAACCTCATGTGGAAAAATTCATGGAGTTTTGTCCGACTCTGCATTTTCTGACTCCTCAGTTGCTAAGAACTTTGTTAGTTCGCCGGAAACGTGAATTCCGGGATAGGAATGGAATGATCTTGGCACTTGAGTATTGTTTGCTTGATCTAACAACCCCGATTCAATCTGAGAACTTTTATGGTTTGCCACTTTTGCCCCTCTCAAATGGTTTGTTTACAGTGTTTGAAAAGAGAGGATCGAGTGATAGAGTTTATGTCACACGTGGAGATGCTTATAATCTTTTGAAAGATTCTGTTTCAAACCACCTTGTGGATTCTGAGATTCCGGATGCTGTTTATGAAAAGTTATGTGATATGGCAAGAAGTGAAAGTTTCAATGTTTCGTTTCTGAGTTGTCATTTGCTTGAGAAGTTGTTTATGAGGTTACTTCCAACAGAATGGATGCACATGAAGGAGGTGATGTGGGTCCCTGGGCATCAAGGGCAACCTACTTTGGAATGGATGAGGTTGTTATGGGATTACCTAAATTCAAATTGTGATGATCTTTCTGTGTTTTGTAAATGGCCGATTTTACCAGTTGGAAACAATCATCTGTTACAACTTGTGGAGAATTCATATGTGATTGAAGATGATGGGTGGAGTGAGAACATGTCATCATTGTTGCTCAAAATAGGGTGTCTGTTATTGAGACATGACATTCAATTAGAACACCCACAGTTGAACAAATACGTGCAGTCTCCATCAGCAAGTGGTGTTCTAAATGCATTATCAGCAATTTGTGAACCAGGGAAAATAGGTGATCTTTTTGATAATGCATCAGAGGGCGAGCTGCATGAGTTTAGAAGTTTCATTCTTCAATCCAAATGGTTCTCTGGTGGCTTACTTAATGCATCACATATCAACATCATCAAACAGATTCCAATGTTTGAGTCCTTCAAGAGTAGAAAGCTGGTTTCTTTAACTAAACCTACTAAATGGCTTAAACCAGATGGCATTCTAGAAGGTCTTTTGGATGATGACTTTATTCGCATTGATTCAGAGAAAGAAAGAAAGTTATTGAAAAAGTATTTAGACATCAGAGAACCTTCTCGAGTCCAATTTTATAAAGGCTATGTGTTCAATCGCATTCCAGAACTTGTCTCTGAGCCTGGGATTCTCTTGGCTATTTTTGATGAAATTCGTGTTTTGATTAAGGAAGATAGCTCCTTCAAGAAAGAACTTATGATGTCTCCCTTTGTCCTTACCAATACTGGATCTTTGCTAGAACCACAAAGGTATATTCTAAATACATTTCTGTTATATATATATATATATATATATATATATATATATAATACAGTTTAGTGTTTGATTCTAGTGTAAAGATGATTTATCTTCAATCTTTTACAGGCTATATGATCCTCGTATACCCGAGCTAGAAAAATTTCTGCACAAGGATTTGTTCTTCCCTTCTGACAAATTCTCTGATCCTGAAACTTTGGAGATGCTGGTTACCCTTGGACTAAAGCAAACCCTAGGCATCCAGGGTTTGCTTGATTCTGCTAAATCGGTGTCTATGTTGCATGATAAAATGGAACCAGAGGCTGTTGTAAATGGAAAGAGACTACTTGGTTGTTTAGATGCATTGGCACTCAAGTTTTCAACTGAGGAAGTGGAATTCAGTTTTAATGAGTTTGGGCCAGATGATGAAGCAGATAACTACTCAAGAAACACTCCTGAGGCGTTTCATGAAGATTATGTAGGCAAGCTGTTCGATGAAATGCCAGGAGACAAGTTTTGGTCTGAACTAAAAGCCATCAGATGGTGTCCTGTTTCTGTTGACCCACCTTTGACCGGACTTCCATGGTTAGTGCCAGCTCAGCAAATTGCAGCTCCGGATACTGTCAGACCTAAATCACAGATGTGGCTCGCTTCATCCATGATGCATGTACTTGATGGTGAATGTAACTCAATGTTTTTACAACGTAAGCTTGGGTGGACAGATCGGTTACATATAAAAACTTTGACCAGTCAACTCATTGGTCTATCCAAATCCTATGCTGAAGTTAAGTCAGACCCTGAATTTGAAGCTTCTCTACAAGAGCATATGCCAGTTCTTTACTCAAATCTGCAAGAATATGTTGGCACTGATGAGTTTGACCTTCTTAAAGCTTCTCTCAATAATGTTCCATGGGTTTGGATTGGAGATGATTTTGTAACTGTTGAAGCTCTTGCTTTTGATTCACCTGTAAAATACAGTCCATACTTGTATGTTGTCCCATCTGAATTATCTGTTTTCAGAGATTTGCTTCTTGCTCTTGGAGTCCGGCTTTCTTTTGACCTTTTTGACTATGCTCATGTTCTACTTCGGTTACAAAAAGATGTGAAAGGGTCACCACTTTCAGAAGATCAGTTGAGTTTTGTCCTTTGTGTTCTAGAAGCTGTTTCAGATTGTCAATCAGAGAGATCAATGTTTGAATCTTCCAACACTCCATTGTTGGTGCCTGATTCTCGAGGGGTTCTCATGGCTGCAAGGGATGTGATGTATAATGATGCACCTTGGTTGGACAATAATACCCCTCTGGGAAAACATATCATACACTCGAGTATCAGTCATGATCTGGCTAACAGGCTAGGGATTCAATCCCTTCGTTCCATCTCTTTAGTCAGTGAGGAAATGACAAAAGATTTACCCTGTATGGACTATGCAAAAATCCATGATCTTCTTGAATTATATGGAGGGAAAGATTTCTTGTTATATGATCTTATTGAGCTTGCAGACTGCTGTAAAGCCAAAAAGCTTCATATAATTTTTGACAAACGCCAACATCCATCACAGTCATTGCTGCAACAAAATTTAGGTACAAAGTTATCAGACTATTTACTTTTACTTTATAGGCTATTGAATTTAAAAAATTTAAAATAATTGTTTTACAGGAGATTTTCAAGGGCCTGCCATTGTTGCTGTACTGGAAGGGGCAAGTTTGAGCAGAGAGGAAATATCTAGCCTCCAGTTTCTTCCTCCATGGGGTTTAAGGGGTGATATGCTTAATTATGGATTAGGGTTAATGAGCTGTTATTCTATAACTGATCTTCCTTCAGTTGTCTCTGGTGGCTTTTTATATATGTTTGATCCTTGTGGTAAAGCTTTTACTCTACCTTCATCAAGTCATTCTCCAGCTGCAAAGATGTTTACTTTGACAGGTATATATTAGTAATAATTCCGTTATCTTTCTGTTAATCAGGTTAGTATTCTGTTATGATTCTGTTAATTACAGGTACCAATTTGACTGAGCGATTCCGTGATCAGTTTAGTCCCATGTTTATTGGTCAAAAGGTTCCATGGTCATCAGACTCTACAGTTATACGAATGCCTATTTCATCAAAGTTCATTGAAGATGGAACTGAGTCTGAGTGGACAGAAATAAAACTGATATTTGAAAATTTCATTAAGCATGCCTCTAGAACACTTGTATTTCTGAAGTCTGTTTCTGAGGTAACAAGAACTTATATTTCAGACATCTAGTTATTGCTTATAAAATTTAACATTTTCTTTGAATCAGGTGTCCTTATCAACATGGGAAGAAAAGGAACCACAATCTTCACAAGATTTTTTAATCTATGTGGACTCATCACATGCAGCATTAAGGAATCCATTTTCAGAAAAGAAATGGAAGAAGTTCCAGCTATCAAATTTATTTGGTACCTCAAGTTCTGCAGTCAAATTACATGTTGTAGACATAAATTTGCATCAAAATGGAACAATGGTGGTGGACAGGTGGCTTGTTGTACTTAGCTTAGGTTCTGGACAAACAAGAAACATGGCTCTTGATAGGCGATACCTAGCTTATAATCTGACACCTGTCGCTGGAGTAGCTATACACATATTAAGAAACGGACATCTTTCTGAAGCACAATCATTTTACTCCATCATGTCCCCTCTCCCTCTCTCTGATAGCATCACTATGCCTGTAACTGTCCTAGGTTGTTTCCTAGTACGCCACAACCGAGGTCGTTACCTTTTCATGTATCAAGATTCAGAATCTTTGGTAAAATCACAACCAGATGCAGGGAATCAGCTGATTGAAGCCTGGAATCGGGAACTTATGACATGCGTCCGTGATTCCTATGTTAGATTAGTGTTGGAAATGTTTAAAATAAGAAGAGATCCATCCACTTCAACATTGGAATCAAGAGCAACACACGCGATTCACATGGCATTGAACGCATGTGGCACTCAGATATATTCGTTTTGGCCTACTTCTATTGACACTGAAGATGCAAATGGGACAAAGTCAAAAACCCTAAAAGCTGACTGGACTTGTGTGGTTGACCAAGTCATCAGACCGTTTTACTCTCGCCTTGTTGACCTTCCTGTTTGGCAGCTTTATTCTGGGAATTTAGTCAAAGCTGAAGAGGGGATGTTTCTTTCACAGCCTGGAAGTCGAATGGGTGGAAACATATTACCTGCAACTGTTTGCTCTTTTGTAAAAGAACATCATCCGGTTTTTTCAGTCCCATGGAAACTCGTGTCTGAAATTCAAGCAATCGGGTTCAACATACGAGAAATCAAACCGAAAATGGTTCGTGATCTTCTTAGAATGTCTTCAACACCAATTGCAATACCATCAATCGATACTTACGTGGATGTTCTTGAGTATTGTTTGTCAGATATTCAGCTTCTTGACCCATCTGAGGATCCGGATAACAATTCAGGACCCGGACTGGGTCCGGGCCCATCGGGTTCTACTTCACCTAACCCAGGTGACCCGATAGAAACACTCGCGAGTTTAGGAAAGGCTTTGTTTGATTTCGGACGTGGGGTTGTTGAAGACATGGGTCGGGGAAACGAAAGGTACAACACGGGCTTGGGCCTTGGTGGGCCCACTAGAGGCCCGGTGGATCGTAGGTTTGTAAAAGTAGCATCTGAGCTTAAAGGGTTACCATGTCCTACTGCAATAAGTCATCTTTCTAAATTGGGGGTAACCGAGCTTTGGGTTGGAAACAAACAGCAGCAATCGTTAATGGCCCGTTTGGGTTCGAAATTTGTTCATCCGAATATTTTGGAAAGACCGATTTTGGCCCAAATCTTTACAAATGATAATTTATTATCGTTACTTAACCTGAAAATCTTTTCGCCTCGTTTGCTAGCTGATAACATGAGGTCACTTTTTCATGAAAATTGGGTGAATCATGTTATCAACTCGAGTGTAGCTCCTTGGTTTTCATGGGAAAATACCCGTGAAGGTGGGCCATCTCCTGATTGGACAAAACTCTTTTGGAGAAGTTTTAGTAATTCGCAAGATCTACCTCTCTTCTCTCAATGGCCACTAGTTCCTGTTTTTCTGGGTCGACCCGTTTTATGCCGGGTCAAACATTGTAATCTGGTATTCATCCCGCCCCAGTTACCCGATTCAGAATTGGAAAATCCGGGTCTTGAAGATGATGATGTGGCATGTTTGGATTCGTTGCCTGAAGAGATTCGGCCATATATGTTAGCATATAAAGTCACTGATAAAAAACACCCATGGTTGTACTCTTTGCTTAATCAATGCAACATCCCGATAGTTGACACTGCTTTCATGGAATTTGCTCCTCCACACAACTATTTTCCGGTGGCCGGAATCTCATTGGGCCAAGCCATAGCCGCCAAGCTTGTCGCCGGAAAAGCCGCTGGTTATCTCCCGGAGCTCACCTCCTTTCCACCTTCCGATTGCAACAACCTGTTCTCCCTTTTGGCTTCTGATTTTTCATCAAATGGATCCGAATACACACAACAAGATCTTGAAGTTCTTCGTGATCTACCGATTTACAAAACTGTTATTGGAACATACAGAAAGCTGAATATCCAGGAAACATGTATGATCGGATCAAATACGTTTCTCAAACCGTACAACGAACATTGCATGTGGTACAACTCGGAGTCTTTCGAGAGTGGATTGCTTCGAGCTCTTGGAGTATCCGAGTTGCAAGATAAACAGATATTGGTTAGATTCGGGTTACCCGGTTTTGAAGAGAAGCCTCATTCAGAACAGGAAGATATATTGATATATCTTTACATGAATTGGCAAGAACTCCAACAAGATTCTTTAGTCATTGAAGCCTTAAAAGAGACCAAATTTGTAAGAAGTGCTGATGAACAATCGGGAGATTTACACAAACCAAAAGACTTATTTGACCCCGGTGATTCGTTGCTAAAATCGGTTTTTTCCAGTGAGGTTCAGAAGTTTCCAGGGGAGAGATTTGTTTCAGATGGATGGCTTAATGTGTTAAGAAAAACCGGGCTTCAAAACGCAAGTGATCCGGATATTGTTCTAGAATGTGCTAGAAGAGTCGAGTTTCTTGGAGCTGAAAGTATGAAACCTTCTGGATTTGTTGATGATTTTGAGGAGGATTTTTCAGACACGAGAATGGAGGTTTCTTTAGAGATTTGGTCATTAGCTGAGACTCTAGTGAGTGCAATATTTGCTAATTTTGCTGTTCTTTATGGCAACAATTTCTGCAATACACTTGGAAAGATTGCATGCATTCCTGCAGAAAAAGGGTTCCCTTCTATAAGTGGAAAGAAAGGTGGTAAAAGAGTGTTGTGTTCTTACAGTGAAGCCCTTGTGTTGAAAGACTGGCCCCTTGGATGGAGTGTTGCTCCCATTCTTTCCAAACAAAGTGTGGTTCCACCAGAGTATGCGTGGGGATCTCTTCAGCTGAAAACTCCTCCTCCTTTTACTACAGTTTTAAAACACCTTCAGGTTATGAAACTTCTCTTTCTTTTTGATATTATAGGGTTTAATGGATTAAGATATTATTAATCAATCAAGCTAATGACGTAATGATGATATCATAACAGGCTATTGGAAGAAATTTTGGTGAAGACACTCTGGCTCATTGGCCTAATGAATCAGGTTTAATAACTGTTGAGGAAGCTTCTTTTGAGGTTTTTAAGTATCTTGACAAGATTTGGGGGACATTATCTTCCTCAGGTAATAAGTCATGCTCCATTAAGTCCATTAAGTCAAAAAGAAACAAGAGAATAACTTTATTATCTTTTCTTCTTGAATGTTGTCAGATTTATCAGAGTTGAAGCGAGTGGCATTCATTCCAGCTGCTAACGGGACCCGTTTAGTGACTTCAAGCTCTCTTTTTGCCCGTTTGACAATAAACCTTTCACCATTTGCATTTGAACTTCCTTCACGTTACCTCCCATTCGTGAAGATTCTAAAAGAACTTGGACTTCAAGACACATTATCAATCTCTTGTGCAATGGATCTTCTTTCAGATCTTCAAAAATCTTGTGGATATCAACGTCTGAATCCAAATGAACTCCGTGCAGTGATGGAAATACTACATTTCCTCTGTAATGAAACCATAGAGCTCCAGAAATCAGATAGATCTAAATGGGAATCAGAGCTGATTGTCCCTGATGATGGCTGCAGACTCGTTCATGCAAATTCATGCGTTTACATTGATCCATACGGGTCCCGGTATGTGAAGTATATCGATTCTTCAAGGCTTAGATTCGTTCACCATGATGTTTCAGAAAAGCTGTGTTTAGCATTCAGCATTCGAAAGCTTTCAGATGTTGTTGAAGAGGTAGTACTAAACTACTAAAAGTCTAAAACCAATCAAACTTTATCTTTTTTCTCTATTTTTTTTTTTTTTTTTTTTTTTTTTTTGTTTCTATATAAACATGGTTTATTTATTTTCCAGGAGCTTGATCAAGTTGAAAACTTGCATACCCTTGAAGAAATCGGGTCCATTTCATTGGCATCCATCAGGATAAAGCTGTTAAGCACATCATTTCAGGTTGCCATATTAAGTGTTCTCAACAGTGTACCTTTAACCACTTCCAAAACTCCAGATTTGCAGACTTTACAACAATCACTCGAATCCATTGCTAAAAAACTACAATTCGTTCAATCCATCTACACACGTTTTTGGCTCCTTACAAAATCCCAAGACATCACACGTTCATCAAAAGATTCCATAATCCCAGAATGGGAATCCGGATCCAGTCATCGATCACTTTACTATGTTGACCGGTCAAACACCCGGTTACTAATCGCGGACCCACCAAGTTACATTTCGGTCCTTGACCTCGTTTCAATTGTCGTGAGCCATGTTTTAAGGTCGCCGGTCCCGCTTCCGATTGCTTCCTTGTTTCTCTCTCCGGAAGGTTCCGAAACCGCACTTGTGAACATCCTTAAACTTTCGTCCGATGTAAGGGCGACAGGTGGCGTTGGTGGGTTTCTTGGGCGGGAGATACTTCCACAAGATGCAATGCAAGTGCAGCTGCATCCATTAAGACCTTTTTACAAAGGGGAGATAGTGGCGTGGAGGAGTCAAAATGGAGAAAAGTTGAAGTACGGGAAGATTCCAGAAGATGTAAGGCCTTCAGCAGGACAAGCACTTTATAGATTCAATCTTGAAATGTCTCCAGGGAAATTGGAAGCTGTTCTTTCTTCACATGTCTTCTCTTTCAGAAGTTTATCAATCGGGAACAATAATAATAATAATAGTAATATGATCCCTGAAGATAATAGTAACAATGTGGTTGATACCACACATAAGCATGTTGAGAAACCAGAGAGTTCTAGTTCGAGGAATCAGGTTTGTGAAATTAGTTTGTTACCCAAGTTATAGAATTATATAAAGTTTGTTAATTTATATTTTTTTTAACAGAAACAGAAACAGAAACAACCGATTAAAGAACTGGAACATGGGCGTGTGTCGCCTGAAGAATTGGTACAAGCGGTACAAGAAATGCTGTCAGCCGCCGGAATCCGAATGGACACAGAGAAGCAGTCGCTGCTCCAAACAACGTTGTCACTCCAAGAACGGTTGAAGGAATCTCAAGCCACACTTTTGCTGGAACAGGTATGCATGCGTTTTACTATATAAATTAAATAGCCACATTGTGTTGACTGGTCAAATGCTGATGTGTAATAAGTGTTTTTGTGGAATATTTATAGGAAAAATCGGACATGGCGATAAAAGAAGCAGACACAGCGAAAGCAGCATGGCTATGTAGAATATGTTTGAGTAATGAGATTGATATCACATTGGTTCCATGTGGACACGTGTTATGTCGTCGATGCTCGTCTGCGGTTTCTCGGTGTCCGTTTTGTCGGTTGCAAGTTTCGAAGACAATTAAAATATATCGGCCTTGAAAGCAAAGGGTATTATAGTAGGAGTACATAATTCAATTATTTTGTAGGTCATACCATACGATGTTATTGCCTATACGTTTTTGTGCATAGTGAAAACGTATTCTTGTGTATGGGAAGTGGGAAGAGTTGAATACACAATTTTTGTATAGTGGCTTTCATCGGTTAACATTTGTTTTAATGATGGAAAAGGAAATGTTTATACATCCTTGATGCTAGGCTGCTGCTTTTTTTTTTTTTTTTTTTAATTTATTCGTTAGTTAGGAGGGAGATTCCCTCCCAACCCACTGAACCCACTGCCACATCACTTTTTCTCTTTTATTTTTCTTCATCTTTTCCAACCCACAACACATGGAAACCATATCTTTTTCAACTTATCCAACCCATTCAATTAAAAAAATACAAAACAATCAAGGTAAAAATCTTAATTAGCAATAGAGTTACCACCGGTACCACTCCCTTCTTAACGGGTTGTTTAGTTGGTTTCACTAATCCACTTCATCCTATCTCTTTCATTTTTTCTTGTACCATGTGTTTTAAAACTTGTACCTTAATTGTTTTTCATTTTTTTTAATTAAGTGGGTTGAGAAAGATAGGATTTCTATGTGTTGTGGGTTGGGAAAGATTAAGAAAAAGAAGAGACAAAAATTGATGTGACGGTGGGTTCAGTGGGTTGGGAGGGAATGACTCCCTCATCCCTTAGATGTAACTTTCTCGCCACGAAAATAAACCAATCAAGGAGGTTTATTGATTAGGGTTGTTAAAATGGTGATCTTGACCATAGGTTTGTAAGATCTTATGATTCTAAAAACGACGTGGATAAAAATACGATTGGTTTTGTCAATTGAGCTTGAAATTGAACAATACATATTGCACGAAACCACATAGAGCCTCAAAACTTGGTAAGTTGTACCATTTATGTAGGGGTGTTCATCATTGGATATCCAATGGTTATTTATAAAACCGATTCAATCTAATCATTCATTGGATATTGGATAATGCCAACCGATCTACTTAAATTCGCCACGACCAAATGGACCGAACCTATCAAATTGAAAATTGGATTGGATCAGTTATATCTATTGGATATTTCATGTTGAATATCCAATTTAACCCATTGGGATCTATTTAGTTTCACCCAATTGGATTCATCCGATTTATCAATTATTAAAAAAAAATCTATATTAATAATTTTAATAATTGAAATTGGATATTAATTGTATGGTAATTGGATGAATATTGGATATCCAATCGCATATCCAATTTAATCCATTTGGATTAGGTTGGATTTTGATTGGACTTTCATTGTCATACAATAACCGAACTGATCCAATTGGATATTGAAATTTCGGAACCATCCAATTTGATTATGATTGGATATCTAATGTGTCGGTTTGAATTGGACATATGATGGTTGACAATTTTTTATACATTGTGTTTTGTTTTCATTGCATCATCAAAGTTTTATGGAAAAAGATAATTGTATTATAGAAAAGGACAATGATATCAATAGTGTATTATTTGTGTATGTATAATTATATTTGATAGTTGGATTTAAATTTTATGCATTAAGCTTATCGCCATGTTACCGACTTTTTATATAACTTGTAAACCGGTAAATAAAGATGTATTTATAGTTTTAAACTTATAACTATTTTAAATTTGATTATTTTAAAGAAGGGCAACACCATACCATACTAAAAACTTTGCTTAACATGTCTCACATCATCTCATGCAAAACATTATTATCTCTATTCAAAGCATAACAAGTTTTCATATTGCGTTATTCGTAAAATCATATTTATTATTTTGTTCCTTAATAATCATGTAATAATTATAATTTTGATGTTAATATGGATAGAATAAAGATAAACTATAATTATTTTTGGATAAATTTCAATATATTTTCCAATTATTTTAGGGTTATTTTCATAAAAGACCCTATATTTTGATTTTTTTTCTTTTTAGACCTAAAACTTTTTTCTTTTCCGAAAAAGACCTAACTTTTAGCTTTGACTTGTTATTTTAGACCCTAACAAATAAATTAAGTATTTTTATTTCATAAAAGACCCTATATTTTATACTTTTTTCCAATCTAGACCTAAAATGTTTTTTATTTCAAGACTAATTGTATAAAAACATGATTATATCCTTTTAGTTTAAAAATAGACATCGATTTAAACAATGTAATTATTATGCCTACATTTATTTATGATTGGAAAATTCTTTTTCCACGTATATTTATAAAAAAAAAGACCCTATATTTTGTTACTTTTTTCCATTTTAGACCTAAAATGTTTTTTTTTTCAAAATAAACTCAACTTTAAAATTGGTTATAATCTTCAAGACCAAATATATAAGGTACTTCTTGACTATACTGAAAAAGAAAGTATACATGTATACACAAAAAAATGTTATCTGATCTATTATCTTTTGAGCGAATATAACCTAGAAGAATTACAAAATTTTATTTTTTTCTAAAAGATATAATTAAACTTTATCTTGGATATATATATATATATATGTATATATATATATATATATATATATATATATATATATTATATCATTAAACTTGATATATTGTTTATAAAAAATGTTATTATTACCGCTAATAAAAAGTTCGATGTTAATTTGATGTTTTTTGGTAACATAGACAATACATGGCTAAGATGAATCTTTTAGCATAATAACAACTTTTTTATTTGTAGAAAAAAACAACATACCATGTAATTTAATAAACTGTATACAAAATAAGATTTTGCAATTTTAAACAAAACTTGAATTTGATATATCTAAACAAAACTATTATGAATGTTTAGGATTAATATTTTTATGTATGTATTTGATATAGTTATACCATATTATTCAATAACGGGCTAATGCTACAAAATATTCTATGGCTTTGGTTTAGGAGTATGATAGTTAGTTCGTTTGTTAACTGTTCCAAAAAAATTGATTAAAAAATTCAACCAAAAAAATAATATAGAAAAGTGAGAGAGGGAAATATGTCCAAACTCACGAAATAAGTATAATAGACAAACTAAAAAAAATATTTTGTATACAGTTTTGTTAAATTACCTGGTATGTTTATTTCCTACAAATAAAAAAAAATGTTATTATGCTAAAAGATTCTTCCTAGCCATGTATTATCCATGTTACAAAAAAATATCAAATTAACATCGAACTTTTTATTAGCAGTAATAATAACATTTTTTATAAATAATATATCAAGTTTAATGATATAATATATATCCAAGATATATCTTTTAGACAAAAATAAAATTTTGCAATTTTTCTAGGTTATATTCGTTCAAAAGATAATAGATCAGATAATATTTTTTAGTGTATACATGTGTACTTTCTTTTTCGGCGTAATAAAAAAGTACCTTATATATTTGGTCTTGAAGATTATAACCAATTTTAAAGTTGAGTTTATTTTGAAAAAAAAAACATTTTAGGTCTAAAACGGAAAAAACTACAAAATATAGGGTCTTTTTTTATAAATATACATGGACAAAGAATTTTACAATCCTAAATAAATGTAGGCATAATAATTATATTGTTTAAATCGATGTATATTTTTAAACTAAAAGGATATAATCACGTTTTTTATACAACTAGTCTTGAAATAAAAAACATTTTAGGTCTAAACTGGAAAAAAATACAAAATGTTGGGTCTTTTATGAAATAAAAATACTTAATTTACCTATTAGGGTCTAAAGTAACAAGTAAAAGGTAAAAGTTTGGTCTTTTTCGGAAAAGAAAAAACTTTTAGGTCTAAAAAGAAAAAAATCAAAATGTAGGGTCTTTTATGGAAATAACCCATTATTTTAAGATGTCGTATAATTCATAAAAAAATAATTCGGTTTTACATTATAGGACAGTTCATCTCACAACCAATCGGTAGAAGGTCACCGCCGATCACTACATGGCAGGCGTCTCCATCGCCGCAGAATGGCAACTTCTCGGCGACAAGTACTACCGAAAACCAGAACTCTACCAATTACGATGGAAAAATATCGATCTTGCTCGAAACAAGGTCGCCTGCGCCCCATTCGGTGGTCCAATTGCCGTCATTCGAGACGAATCCAAGATCGTCCAGCTCTACGCCGAATCCGCCCTTCGTAAACTCCGAATATTCAACTCCTGCGGCCGCCAAATCTCCGAAACTGTCTGGAGAAACCCCGGCGGACGTTTGATCGGATTGTCGTGGACCGAGGAGCAAGTATTAGTCTGTGTGACACAAGATGGCACCGTTTATAGGTATGACATCCACTGTAAGATAATTGAATCAAATGTTAGCATGGGTACGGAGTGTTTCGAACACAGTGTGGTTGAGTGTGTGTTTTGGGGCAATGGGGTTGTGTGTATCAATGAGGCTTTCCAGTTGTTCTGTATTCCTGATTTGAAAAACCCTAAACCCTGTAAGCTCGCTGATACGGGGTTAGAGGAATTCCCCCTTTGTATGGCGGTGATTGAGCCGCAGTATACCATGTCTGGGAATGTGGAGGTTTTGCTCGGAGTTGGAGATCATGTGTTGTTGGTAGAGGAAGATGGAGTTCAAACTGTAGGTGATGGATTAGGAACTCTGCAGAAGATGGTTATCTCACATAATGGCAAGTTAATGGCGTCATTCACTCACGATGGTCAGCTTCTTGTGATGCCCACTGACTTCTCAAGCATCATCTTTGAATACAGTTGTGAGGTTTGTGTTATGACACTCTTGTTGATACAAAAAACCATATTTATCTTGTATTATGTATGGGATGCCATTAACTTAACATCTTGTTATGTACAGTCTACCCTAGCTCCAGAGCAACTTGTTTGGTGTGGAATGGACAGTGTGTTGCTGTATTGGGATGATATGCTTCTGATGGTGGGCCCATATGGAGATCCAGTTCGCTATCTTTATGATGAACCCATTATCCTTATCCCAGAGTGTGATGGAGCTAGGATATTGTCCAATTTAAACATGGAGTTTCTTCAACGGGTCCCAGCTTCTACTGAATCTATCTTCAAGATTGGGAGCACAGAACCAGCAGCTTTATTGTATGATGCTTTGGATCATTTTGACAGGAGGAGTGCAAAGGTAGGGTGTCATTTTGATCTTTGAAATTTGAATTAGACTTTATATTTATTTCTTTCTTTTTAAGTTGTAATGTTGATTTATTCCATTCCAGGCTGATGAAAATTTGAGGCTGATAAAAACATCTTTGCCTGAGGCTGTTGAAGCTTGTGTAGATGCTGCAGGACATGAGTTTGATCCTTCACTACAACAGACACTACTGAGAGCTGCAAGCTATGGGCAAGCGTTTTGTAGGTAAGTTTTTCATCTGTTGGTAGAAGATATATATATATATATATATATATATATATATATATATATATTGTGATAATGGTGGATATGGTGAACAATCATCTATATATTTGATTTGTCCACTTGATGTTTGAAGGCTTGAAATAACTTTATTGAATGCAAGTGAAGTCTTTCATGTAACATATGTTGGTCTAAAACTAGTAATCATCCTTTTGCCATAATGTTAAGCTTTCTTTAAGAAATGAGAGAAGCTGATAATGTTAAGCTTATAAATGGTGGTGGTGATTTTAAGTTTTAAGTTTTTCTAATTTTTGTTAACGATAGTGATATCCAGTTGGCTTTGGCAGCCAATTTCAACGTGAGAGCATTCAGGAGATGAGTAAAACACTGCGTGTTCTAAATGCTGTTAGAAGCCCAGAAACAGGGATTCCACTAAGTATACATCAATACAAGGTCTTTTTTCAACACCTAAACATATTCAATTTCATAATTATTCTTCATTACATTAATGCTTTTAATCTGTTCTTTAGTTGCTTACACCATCAGTTCTGATTGGTCGATTGGTTAATGCCCACCAACATCTCCTGGCACTCAGGATATCAGATTACCTTGGAATGAACCAAGTAAGTTTTATGTATTGTTCTTCACTAATCATTATCATATATCATATATGATATGAGTTGTTCAGTTTTGATTGGTGGATTGATTCTTTTTGAGGTGTTTTTTTTATCCAGGAAGTGGTTATCATGCATTGGGCTTGTTCAAAGCTTACAGTATCATCATCAGTTCCTGATGTTACTCTCCTTGAGATTTTACTTGATAAGGTTGTGCTCAATTAAGTTTTATTATATGATTTATAAATTTGTTACAATTTCAATGATTACTGACCTTTTGGGAATTTTCAGTTAAAATTGTGCAGAAGCATTTCTTATGCTGCAGTTGCTGCTCATGCAGATCAGACTGGCAGGAGGAAATTAGCTGCTATGCTTGTTGAACATGAACCTCTCTCCTCAAAGCAGGTTTAGGGTTTATTACTTATCTATGAAGTTGAAAAATTCAAGATATGCAAAATTGAATGAATGATATATATGATTGAATATCACTTTTTCAGGTTCCTCTGTTACTAGGCATTGGGGAAGAAGATACAGCCTTGACTAAGGCAACTGAAAGCGGTGATACTGATCTTGTTTATCTTGTTCTCTTTCATATATGGCAGAAGGTATTTATTGTTTTCTTATTTGATTAATTATAAATATAATACTAAAATTAAGTTCTCAAATTATTGACTTGTATAGAGACCAGCATTGGAGTTATTTGGAATGATACAAGCTAGACCTATTGCACGTGATCTATTCATACGTTATGCAAGGTAAAGGCTATATAAGTTTTTCTATTTAATTTCATATGAGAATATGAAGATTTTTTTTTTTCTTTTTGATGAATGTGTCTATTATTTCAGGTGCTATAAACATGAGTTTCTCAAGGATTTCTTTCTTTCTACTGGTCAACTTCATGTAAGTCTGTTTTCATAAACACTGAGATTTGATTTGGTAAAACAAAAGTAGAAGTTTGTTTGTATGTAAGTAAGTGTTGTTGAATGTTGTATGCAGGATGTTGCCTACTTGTTGTGGAAAGAATCATGGGAATTAGCAAAGAATCCAATGGCAAGTAGAGGATCTCCACTTCATACTCCACGTATAAAACTCATTGAAAAAGCTCAAAATCTTTTTGCTGAAACTAAGGAGCATGTTTTTGAGTCCAAGGCTGCTGAAGAACATGCAAGATTATTACGGTATGACATGTTTTAAAAGTCCAAAAAACTCTTAACTTACTAAATATTAATTGTGTCATTGTTTTTTTATATTTTATGCAGGATGCAGCATGAGCTAGAAGT
Organism: Lactuca virosa; assembly: GCF_052849685.1. NCBI lineage: Eukaryota > Viridiplantae > Streptophyta > Magnoliopsida > Asterales > Asteraceae > Lactuca > Lactuca virosa. The sequence continues at coordinate 50,254,539 of NC_136433.1, forward strand.
AAGCACAAAACAACCAATATTTGTTGATTCAAGTATCAGTGACACGATTAGGACATGCATAGTATTGGGCAATCATCGGGCTGCGCTCAGAGTCAAAACAGAATTCAAGGTCAAAGATGAGTCACTCACTAACTGAATTTTATGAGTGTTTGATTTAATTTAAGCAATGGACTTATATTATGGTATAATTTCAAAATCTTGAATCAGGTTTCAGAGAAAAGATGGTATTGGCTCAAAGTTTTTGCCTTGGCAACAATCAGAGACTGGGATGCCTTAGAAAAGTTTTCAAAGGAAAAAAGGCCTCCAGTTGGTATATAATGATTTTGTCAAAGTTTTATATATATATATATATATATATATATATATATATATATATATATATATATATATATATAAATTTTGTATGGGAAGTAATTGAATTTTATAATATTTGGTGAGATAGGTTTTAGGCCATTTGTGGAGGCATGCATTGATGCTGAGGAAAAAGGTGAAGCTGTGAAGTACATTTCTAAGCTTGCAGATCCTCGTGAAAAAGCAGAGGTTTATATATATACTTCTTTATATTTTTGGAATATAAATTAAATATGTGGATTTGGAGTTAAAAAATAAAATAAAAATATGTTTGTGGGTGTTGTTGACAAATGACAGGCGTATGCTCGAGTAGGCATGGCAAAGGAAGCTGCAGATGCTGCATCACAGAGTAAAGATGGGGAGTTGTTGGGGCGTCTGAGAAACACATTACAAGATTCAACAGCTTCATCACTTTTTGATACTCTCAGGGATAGACTATCATTCCCAGGTGTTTCCTAGTTGTCATTATCATGCAGTTTGAGAGAGAGTGTGTGTGTTTTTTATGAGTTTGCTATATTTATTATAATAAAAGGGAATCTTGATGTAAAAATTTGTTGTATAAACATATTATTTATTGTAAGTTGAGATTTTGGGCGTGGGTGTGATTTGCAAAATTATTGTTCGGTTTCTTAATTTGTGTCTTTTTTATATTTTGGCTTTGAAATCGAACTCATTCAATAGAAGAAGGAATTGATTTTGGATTTTGGTTTACTTACTAATTTATAAACAGTTAGATACAACTAGTTATCATCAAAGATCAAATCACGATAAATATCCGAGCTAGGCATTACTACTTTTTTTTTAGTTCCATGCTTCTTTAGTAAGTTTACCTAAAAGGTATATAAGAACAAAATGGTAAGCTACAAAGAATGTAGTTAGTAACCTATTCTATAATTAATGTGCTTAACTATCACCAGGTACTCAACTTACGATTCACCCATAAGGCAAGAGGAAATAACATATGACTAACATTAATGCCATATGGATACCCATAGACACCATATGGGCATTGCTATTATTAAATAACCAAATAGATATATATTGCCACCTGCATTGGAATCGTACTGACAAATCACCAAAGAGATATATGTTACCACGTGCATTGAATATCGCACCGACAAATCACCAAATAAATATTTGTTGCCACCTGCATTGGATATCACACTAAAAATCACATATATGTTTCCCGTTCTATCGCCTACTAACACCCAATCTATCTATCAGCATAAATTTCCAACAAATCAATATAATAAATACAAATATTCATCGCACCAGTAGCTATTAGACTCTATGGTCTATTAAGCCTTAGTATATCAAACACTACTGCTTGTTAATCTAGTATCAATTAGACACAATTGTCTACTACACCAAGTTATTAATAACTTCATTAACTATTTATCAACAATCCAATATTAATATTAGTTAGCACCAATGAAATTCATACACTAAATAGATATTGCCTTAAGACACCTGTTATAAGACTCACCAATACCCCCAAATTAGTCACAAGATACCCCTATGTGACGTAAACGTTTCACCAATTAATAGCATAAAATGGATATTATGTATTACACCATAAAATACATTACACTTAAGAAATATTCAATCTCTTTTGCACCTTATACATAGATAATACCAAAAGCACCATATATGACATATTACACCTCATTGGATATAACCATCAAAAGTTAATACATTACATATAACACATATATATAACACTTACTATAAATATTTTAAGGAAATCTCCAAAAAAAATTCAATATTTTGGGTCAGTTTACGGTTTACTCCCAACATTTATATTTTGAACAGAAAAGTCTCGATTATCTAATTTTATATGATAATCTCTCATTTTATGTTGAAAAAAAGTACTGCTTCATTAATTTGGACAAAATTTAAAATAATCGAGAATTTGCTGTTCAAAAAATAAAATTTAGGATTAACCGTAAAGTGATCCAAAATATTGAGATTTTATCGGAGATGTAACATCCAGATCCCGAGAAGAAAAAGAAGGTGACTTTTGGTCTTGGATTCAGCTAGCAACTATTCTTATCATCTTGTTGTACATCTTCTGGACTCTTGTGACATGTGGAGGTGACAGTTGGTGCAACATTCTTTTCTGCTATCTTTTCAGGTTGTAAGGTGAGTTTTCTTACCATCTTAGTGGGTCGAAGGCACCAAGGTCGGCCTACTGTATTGTTTGTGTAGATTGTATGCTATTGTATGACTTTTACTGATGTGATTAAATGATATATGCATAGATACAATCTAGGCTCGGAGTCATTATGAACTCGAGGATTGATACGGACCCGACACAACCATTTGCTATCATTTGGGGTTGATACGGACCTGACACAGTCACATGTTGTTATATTATATGTATGATGTATGTGGTATTTTAGGGAAGCTCATTAAGTCTTGTGTTTACGGATTTGTTTATGGTTTCAGGTACTTCCGGTACAAAATGGAAGGGTCCGGCGTGATGGCTCAGCATCCTCCCCTCATGATAATTTATAATAATAATAAATTTATTGCATGATGCAACATGAGCTAGAAGTAAGCACAAAACAACCAATATTTGTTGATTCAAGTATCAGTGACACAATTAGGACATGCATAGTATTGGGCAATCATCGGGCTGCACTCAAAGTCAAAACAGAATTCAAGGTCAAAGATGACTCACTCACTAACTGAATTTTATGAGTGTTTGATTAAATTTAAGCAATGCACTTATATTATGGTATAATTTCAAAATCTTAAATCAGGTTTCAGAGAAAAGATGGTATTGGCTCAAAGTTTTTACCTTGGCAACAATCAAAGACTGGGATGCCTTAGAAAAGTTTTCAAAGTAAAAAGGCCTCCAGTTGGTATATAATGACTTTCTAAATACTTGTCAAAGTTTATATATATATATATATATATATATATATATATATATATATATATATATATATATATATATATATATATATATATATATATATATAGTATGGGAAGTAATTGTATTTATAATTTTTGGTGAGATAGGTTTTAGGCCATTTGTGGAGGCATGCATTGATGCTGAGGAAAAAGGTGAAGCTGTGAAGTACATTTCTAAGCTTGCAGATCCTCGTGAAAAAGCAGAGGTTTGTATATATTTTCTTTATATTTGGAGTAAATTAAATATGTGGATTTGGATTATAATAATAATAAAAAAAAAATATGTTTGTGGGTGTTGTTGACAAATGACAGGCGTATGCTCGAATAGGCATGGGAAAGGAAGCTGCAGATGCTGCATCATAGAGTGAAGATGGGGAGTTGTTGGGGTGTCTGAGAAACACATTACAAGATTCAACAACTTCATCACTTTTTGATACTCTCAGGGATAGACTATCCTTCCCAGGTGTTTCCTAGTTGTGATTATCATGCAGTGTGTGTTTTTCATGAGTTGCTTGCTATATATTTTTCAATAAAAGGGAATCTTGATGTAAAAATTTGTTGTATAAACATATGATTTATTATAAGTTGGGATTTTGGGCTTGAGTGTGATTTGCAAAATTTTTGTTTGTTTTCTTGATTTGTGTCTTATTTATATTTTGGCTTGAAATTCAACTCATTCAATAGAAGAAGGAATTGATTTTGTATTTTGGATTACTTACTAGTTTATTGATTCATTTTAAACTAAGAACATGATACCTTAGAATGTGGCTCAACCTTCACTCTCACATTTACAATATCACAGCTCTTTAAAAATTATGTATTTTAAAAAAATGACCAAATGAGCTTTAAATAACAGATTGAAGGTTGGTTTAACATCCAACTTTTTAACCTAAAGTATATCCAAAAATTTTCCTTTAAAATTTATAAAATCACACGGTGTATGTATATATGCTAAACAGTTAGATACAAGTAGTTATCATCAAAGATCAAATACAGTAAATTATGATAAAGATCCGAGTTGGGCATTACTACTTTTTGGTAAGTTTAGTTATCTTCACTTCTTTGGTAAGTCTACCTAAAATGTATACAAGAACAAAAACATAAGAATGTAGAACCTACAAATCATGCATATATAATCTCAACCACATTTATTATTATAAATAACTCCATGTTTCAAACATCTAAATGTCTTTCAATTAATTATTGGAATTATATATTTCACAAAATATAAATTCTCAATAATTACACCAATTTAATATAACTCTCAACGATAGTACCAATATATTCTCAATCAAAAATGATTTACACGACTTGTATCATGTCCTAACTTATCAAGTCCACTTATTCAACTAAACTGTAACATTCATTGTGTGTTGCCACCAAAGTACTCCATACTCTATAATTAATGTGCTTAACTATCACTAGGTACTCAACTTATGACCCACCCATAAGCCAAGAGTAAATAATATATGGCTAACATCGATGCCAAAGGGATACCCGTAGAAACCACATTGGGCATTGTCATTATTAAATAACCAGATAGATATCTATTGTCACCTGCATTGGAATCGTATCGAAAAATCACCAAATAGATATATGTTGCCACATGCATTAAATATCGCACCGACAAATCACCAAATAAATATTCGTTGCCACCTGACTTGGATATTGCACCGAAAATCACCTATATGTTTCCTGTTCTACACTTCTACCGCCTTAATACCGAATACTAACACCCAATCTATACGTCATCATAAACTTCCAACAATTCAATATAGATACAAATACGGTCTATTAAGCCTTAGTCTATCAAACACAATTTCTTATTAATCTAGTAACAATTAGACACAACTGTCTATTACACCAAATTATTAAATAACTTCATTAACTATTAATCAACAATCTAATATTAATATTAATTAACACCAATGGCATTCATACATTGAATATACACCAAAGTTAGTCACAAGATACCCCTTTATTTGGTGTAAACTTTTCACCAATTAATATCACAAAATGGATATTATGTATTACACCGAAAAATACAGCGGTAGAGATAGCCTTTGCGGCTAACGGTAGAGATAGCCCTTGCGGCTAACGGTAGAGATAGCTTGATAGCTAATTGATCTGTATAATGTGGTAGAGGTAGCCTTTATAGCTAATTGATATGTGGTATGCGGTAGAGATAGCGTTTATAGCTAACATGATCTGTGTTATGTGGATTGTGTGTGGGGTATGCTATGGGGACTCACTGAACTTTGTGCTTACGTTTTACAGTTTTGGTTTCAGGTATCAACGTTTTGGAAAAGAAGAGCTCAGATTGATCGCAATGCACACACCTATGATTTCCGCAATGATTGATTTTGGGATAAACTCTGATAAATGATTTACTTAACGATGATTTGGAATGTTTGAAATAAATGGTATCAATGTTTTAGCTATATTAAAAACGAAATTTTTACCCTTGATTTTTGGGTCGTTACAAGTTGGTATCAGAGCCTTGGTTTGAGGGATTCGGGGATACCTTCGGGTGTGTCTGAACTCAAACTGAGGATCTGTAAAGTTTTCAAAAACTTTCAAAAGAAAATGTTTTCAAGAAAAAGGTTTTCTAAAGACAAGAAAGGGTGTGGTGCATGTAATCAGCCGAGCTCAAGTAAGTTTCCCCAGAATACCCACATTTGTTATCTGTTATGATCTGATTATGAATCTGTGAATCACATGCTAGTTAGGGCTAGGGGAGATGCATGTATATGTTGTATGAACTGGTAGACTTGCATGCTAAATCTGAGTACTCAGCAATAGGTTGGCCTGATATGCGGTGCTTTCAGCCATGAGGATATTGGATGTCATGCTAGAATGAGAATGATAACTGGTATTTGTAACTGCAGTGTGTATGTTTTGAAAATTCTATACGGTTAGGATCTTATAGCCTTAGAATAGCTGATTTGACCTTATTTCATGTGGTCTTAGGGTAGAGTCTATTATTCGACAGTCTATTAGATCCTGTTCTGTGTATAATTTGCATGCATAAGGCAACCAACAGCGGGAGTGGATGTGGACAACATGGGTTGTGGTATGTGGGCCGAATGTTCTATGATAGTTTGTGGGTAGGAGATTTCCCTAGGGCGTGCCTAGGATGAGATTAGTGACATGAGTCACTTGATTGTGAATTGGATGTATAGATAGAGCGGTTCGATTTGATTATGATGGTTAGATTTTCCATTGTCTGAATGTTGTTTGCTTTGTGCTTTGTGGGACTCTTGGTGATGTGAGTCAGCTACTAAGTGAATATGCTAAGTCACATGGGACACAAGCCGGATAATCTCAGAGTGACGGACTTCACCCTATTGCGTAGCTCTTGTCTGAGTCCAACCGTTATAGGGATGGGTCTCTTACTCGAAGGATTATCTGATCTCTGTTTCATGTGGCTATATTCATGAGGTAGCTAGTTGACATTGCTAGGAATCTTTCAGCAGCTGAGGACTGGGTGGGTTCGGGAACCTAGGAAAGCCTAGGATATGTTTCAGTGGGCTAGTAGTGAGATTCAGTGAGACTTGGGTGCATCATTTTGAGGAAGTAACTTGGAGGATTCGGGAGGATTGCTGAGGAAAGTATGGATAGGTGTGGAAGGTAGTATTGGGCCCGTACTACTGAAAGCACAAGATCCATACTCGAATCAGTGAGAGTCTTGGAGAATCTGAGAAGCTTACGGGAAGGAGAATTATTGGTGATGACTTGATCATGGGAATAGCTGCTTTGCAGAATAAGGATGAGCACACATGGGTAGGACCAGGGTTTGGTCCCAGCTCTGGTGGTGAGCCAGATAGTGGAAGGACTGCCAGGATTTCAAGTTCGCCTTGGATCTCTTGTATCGGGCGCCAAGGGCTGATTGTGCGATTTATTGCGCTTTGGGATTTGAAACTATGTCTTGAGAATAGTTTATAGCTGGTTTAGAGCAGAGGTTGCTCCAGCTACTGTAGTTCAGCCGTTGGTGATCGAGCTGATGAGTGTGTCAGGGTGTGAGACCCTGAATGATATGGATCTCAGAACCGAGGAAGGAATATTGATTTGGAGTACCTCAATGAGAGAGTTTCAGTTCAGGTGAATTTATTGGAGGGTCTCGTGCGGAGACCCAAGAGTTGGATCAGCTTTTGAGAGGCCAGCAGGGTCGGATCCAGTGCAACGTTTGCAGAAACTGCGCGATGAAGTTTCGCTCCAAGGGTTTAGATTGTCATTGGGATCGGAAGGAGGTGTTTCATCATGTTCTCAGGGTGGTCGAGGTATCACAGGAGGAGGTGGTCAGGATTCCCTCGAATGTTGTGGATATGCTATCTTCGGCCATTTCCGGTGGATATCGGGTATTAGTATCATTTGGGAATTGTGATAGGTTGGATCTCGGGTCGGTTTTCTGCTATTGTATGGTTTAGCAAGGGTGTCAGATGTCATTCAACACGTCGAGGAATCTTTGAGAGATCTTCAGACGGATGTACCTCACGGAGCAGAATCCACGTGTACCGTGATTGCTCCGAGTCGTTGCCGGAATCTGTTTAGTGATCTGGGTTGCTAGGGGTGTAACAGGTTTGGTCACGTTTTCAGTGATTGCCCACTGGGGGCAAGCCCATTATATTTGTTGCGATCAGAAGGGTGACAAGGAGGTCGACCGTTTGAGAATCAGAGAGGAGCAGTGAGTGCATCCGCTCCGGTTATTTTGAGGATCACCATTGGACGAGAGGGTAGAGCCGGAGCCCAGCAGGGAGGGGCCCCACTTGCAAGGTCAGATTAGGGAGATCGGAACTCCAGCAGACAAGGGTGCGAGCATGGATAGGCGTATCGTTGGTTGTTATCTTTGGTGGTGGTTGAGTTATATGCACCTTCAAGAAGAGATATATGCCATCTGCATATTGTGAATTTGGGTGGAATGGTACGAGATCATCTCCTGATATATTGCGGATTTTCCAGCATTTGAGTGTCATTTTGAGAATGGTCGGGGTTGGTTCAAGGGTTCGTATGAGGGGATTTTGACTAGGTTTCAGTAACCTTAGCAATTATGTTAGGAAAGCCCCTCGGAGTTGCCGAGGGAGAGAGAGAAGTTGTCGCTGAAGTATTGTGGAAGCATCCGACCTTTGGACTCCGAGATCTGAATGTGATATTAGTGTGAGCAGCTAGAGTTATTGGCATTGTTGGGACACAAGATGTGTAGTTGGTTTTTGGGAATCGTGTGGTTTTGGAAGGGTTATTTATGGTGTTCTAGATTTGGTAAGCACCGGTCGTCAGCAAGGTGAGCATTGGAACGTAATGAGGATTGGGAATCCTTTAATTTTCGTGTGCAGAGCGGGCTTAGTTGAATCTAAGTGGGGGAGAACCGCCCAGGTATCCAGGTCAGAAGCAATGGGTGAAAGTGATGTAAGACTACGGGGGAGCCGTAGCATTCACTAATGGTCAGTTAGGGTATAGTGTTGTAAGACTACGGGGGAGCCGTAGCATTCACTAGCGGTAGAGAGTGTTGTAAGATTACGGGGGAGCCGTAGCATTCACTAGCGGTAGAGAGTGTTGTAAGACTACGGGGGTGCCGTAGCGTTCACGGATTCTTTCAGGTGATCTGAACTAGGGTAGGCTAGTTCGCAGGGTTGTGGGAGAGCCACAACTTAGTTAGGATCAGGACCGGAGGTGAATGATCGATCAATTATTCGGGGGCGAGCACGGACATGTATGGGAGTTCAGGTTGGAACCGGTAGAGACCGATGAGCCAAGGGTTGGACCTTGTGATACAAGATCTTGTGGTCGAGTAGTGCATGTTTCTGTAGGGTTACGGATGGGTAGCCCTGTTATGGGATCTCATAAGAACCTGGTGGTTGGACCGGGTGCAAGACTGGAAGTCTCAAGGAATCGGCTAAGGATAATTAATTAATCGGTCGAGTAAAGGATGACGGGAAGTCATGGGGCAGTATGCAAATGCCGATTCGAGGATCTCTTGATAGGAGCGGAGTAACAATTCGGATTTGGATAGGGTCCCAAATCGGAATTCGTGCAGGATTTTTGTTTCAGTGAGATGGGATGTGGGCATCTATATGATAAGGGCATCGAGGAAAGATTTTCAGGGCGGTGAATGGGTTGGTTTGATGGTGGTTTAAGCCATTGTGATGTGTCTCGGGTGGCTCTATTTGTAATTGAGCCACGACATGTTGGAATCAAGAAACGGTAGATCGAAGGAGACCGGGTATGATGCAAGACTACAACTATTCTGGTAGTATTCGCCGTTTTGCGTCGGATTCAGTGGCGACAGGTTGTCAGCCCATCCCAATCGGATGGATCAATCAGCTGGAAGGAGATAGGTCAGTCATGGTTAGACAAGGTATACTTCGAAGGTCGCAGGGGACTGCTGAGTGTGTTTTGGCTCAGCAATTGGGTAGGTGTACGGTGTTCCGAACAGTTAGCAGACAGGTTGGGACCAGGGAGGTCCCCGGTTGTTCTTCAGGAAAGCAGCCATGTGGCAGCAAGAGGAGTAGGAGCAACTTCAGTGATTTGGGGTCTGTGTGTGGAATTGCTTGTTATTCGGCAGTCGCAGTTGATCGGTGACTTTGTTCTTTAGGAAGCCTCAAGGTATTGCGAGTGGGAAGCATTCTATTTTAGGCTGGTTTTCTTGTGGAACCAGTTCAATGATGATTCAAGGTGAGTAGTCTATCAGGGAGACAGACCACCTCGAGACTTTAGATTTCAGATGGAGCAGATGTGAGCAGGTTGCAAGGAATTTGTTCGTTTTCGGAATTCGTGTTGCTGAAGGTGTCACCCTGGAAAGGGATTATCGGGTTTCGAAAGTGTGTCACGGACGAGTCTGTAGTCGTGTCATTAGGCGACATTCAGATGGATGAGAGTCTGGACTATATCGAGGAGCCGGTTGCGATTCTTGATAGGAAGACCAAGGGTCTTCGGAATGAGGAAATAAGATTGGTAAAGGTGTAATGGCAGCACCGAAGGGGCTCCAAATGGACTTGGGAGCCGGAAGAGGAGATGCGAGAGCATTACCCAGAATTTTACAACGGCAGACTTCGAGGACGAAGTCTAGTTCAAGTGGGGGAGACTTGTAACACTCGTTCCGGGAATGGTTTAATGGATGCAAGTTTCTAGGTCTTGGGATGCATGGACTCGGCGAGTTGGGTGTCCAACTCGTCGAGTGGAGTCATTTAATCGCGGTCAAGGATCGGGACCGACTCGGCGAGTCGAAAGGCTCGACTCGGCGAGTCAGAGCTATAAAGAGAAAACCCTAATTTCGGGGTTTGCTATATATATAAGGATCATTAACTGCCTCTAAGGCCTCCCATTTGCACCTTAGAGACTGTTCACGGCCGCAAACCCTCTTGTGAAGAGAAGTGGGAGCTTTAGTGAGTTAATCTTGGAATTTTGGTGAAGGATTTCAAGTTGGAAGAAGGAGGATCAATGGAGAGGCATTAGATCAAGCATCCACTTCGTGTTGGGCACATTGTTGAGGTATCAATTCGTTACTTTAAGCTTTAGATTCATACATCTCTTTGTTGGATGATTATGGCCATTTTGGGAAAGAATGGAACCAAGCTTGGATCTGGACCTATCACAAGGATATGGTTCCAGATCCGGACCTTCCTAGGTCCCAAATGTCATAAAGTTGTCTCCTTTGTGCATCCTAATCCCTATCCTTGCATTTGAGCCTTGTAAGAATCTTATTGTTGAGTTTTAGCATTATGAGACCTTGCATGTGCGTAAAGTTTGCAACTTTACGTGGTATCTTCACTAGGAGAAGATGGATCTGAAGTTTGGGACCTTAAGTCCCACTGTAAAGGACCGAAAACGTGGGAAATCGACGAGTCGCGCAAGTGACTCGGCTAGTCGGGAGGGTTTTCTCATTCACGGTCAAGGGTTCACGACCAAGAGTTCATGGTCAAGGGTTCACGGCCAAGAGTTCGCGGTCATGGGTTTTTGGTTGGGAGTTTACGGCCGTGAACATCAAGGACCTCGACGAGTCGACGAGTCAAGCAAGAACTCGACGAGTGGCTGGCTATACTCGAGGAGTTGAGGTCAACATGGACTGTTGACCTTGGCGGTAGACCTTGACTTTGTCCAGGGTTGACCCGAGGGTATTTATGGGATTGTGTCAAGTTAATCACCTGATGATTATGGACAGTTGAGAAGGAGCAGCGTGTGGGATATGTCTGACTTCAACTTACCAGTTCAGCATTCGAGAGGTGAGTCTTCTAACCATACCAATGGGTCTAAGGCACCAAGGCCGACCCATCTTATGATAGTTGGTATATTTGTTGTGTAGGGTTGTGTGGCATATTTATGCAGTGATACGTGGTAGAGATAGCCTTTGTGGCTAGCGGTAGAGATAGCCTTTGGGGCTAACAGTAGAGATAGCCCTTGCGGCTAACGGTAGAGATAGCCCTTGCGGCTAACGGTAGAGATAACCTTTGTGGCTAACGGTAGAGATAGCTTGATAGCTAATTGATCTGTATAATGTGGTAGAGGTAGCCTTTATAGCTAATTGATATGTGGTATGTGGTAGAGATAACGTTTATAGCTAACATGATCCGTGTTATGTGGATTGTGTGTGGGGTATGCTCTGGGGGACTCACTAAGCTTTGTGCTTACGGTTTACAATTTTGGTTTCAGGTATCAACGTTTTGGAAAAGAAGAGCTCGGATTGATCGCAGTGCACACACCTATGATTTCCGCAATGATTGATTTTGGGATAAACTCTGATAAATTATTTACTTAAAGATGATTTGGAATGTTTGAAATAAATGGTATCAATGTTTTAGCTATATTAAAAACGAAATTTTTACCCTTGATTTTTGGGTCGTTACAACATTCTTTCTTTATTTAGATTTTTACACTAATAATTTTTTTGCTTTACAGATGAACAAGTACCTGAGGAACATGTGGCTGCTGAGGAGGTTGGGGCAGAAGAACAAGTGGTTGCTGAGGAGGTTGGGGCTAAAGAACAAGTGGCTGATGAGGAGGTTGTTGAAGAAATGGTGGCTGATGAACAAGTAGTTTATGAGGAGGTTAGGGTTGAAGAAATGGTGGGTGATGAACAAGCTGTTGGATTAATGTCTAAGTCCATAACTATATTTGGTATGTACTTGACCCGACCCGGCATGGTCCATTTGGGTTGCACTTCACCGGCACAATTTATATGGATAGTCTTTTGAGAATAGTATATTTATGATTTATATTAATATATTATAAGTTCTAATATATTAATATGGAATCATATTATTTAATTAGTATTGATCAAGAATTAATTTAGAATTAATTAAGTGATCAAAAAGAACTAATTAAATATGGACTCTTATATATATGGAATGAGCCAAGTTCATTTAGGTTGGGCTAAGCTTTCATGGATGGTCCATGGAGCTTTTAACCCATGGATCCTATGTAAATGAAAGGTCATGGGTATTAGGGTTTACATGGATGTAACCCTAATCCTCCATAATATATAAAGGGGTCCTTGGCTCACAAAATTGGCACAAGTGTGTGAAAATAAGAGTGGGCCGATTTTAGTGTGCATACATATTCTCTCAAGTTCTTCCAAGGTGTTTTGGTGATTTGTGATTCCATTTGAGGCTTCCACACTATTGGGGCTAAGCTCTTAAAGCTTGAAGACATCAAGCTACATCAAAAGGTATGTCATCTAACTAGAACTTTGTAGTATAGGTGCTTCATAATATGCTAGTTAGGATGAAACCTTGGAATAGTTAATATTTGCATGCATAATAGAGAAAACATAGATCCAAGGTTTATAGGGTTGCATGTACACCATAGGAGTGTTAGAATGCTCAAAACCCAATAGTGGTATCAGAGCCATGGGTTGTTTTCTGTTATATTGATGCAAATGTTTTATTTTCAAGTTGAAAAAAAAAGAAAAAAAAAACATGACGTTTGTCAAATTTTAAGATAATTACTTGTTTTTGTGAAAAACTAATTATTTGTAAAATTTGAATCATTTGCTATATGAGTTGAATTATGTCAAATTTAGTAAAAGATAAAATGATATGATTATTTTATTAGTTTTAAAAGTTTGATCTAAAGAGTTTTTTGAAACCTCCATAAGTTATGGATATGAAAAGGTTTTTAAAAAAATTGATTCAAAGTTTTTTATGGAGTTACAAAACTTGGTCTTAATGTTTTAAAGAATTTCATAACTTGTTCTTAAGTTATGGAACATGAAAAGTTTCATCATAAAACAAGTATTTAACTCCATAAGTTATGGAATCCAAAAGTTTTCAAGAGTTACAAAACTTGCCCTCAAGTTTTGGAATTTGGAAAAAGTTTTTTATGATAAAAAAAAGAATTGAATTCTAAAACTCTTGGGTTCATAACTTAAACAATTAATTAAATGGTTTTAATTTTGAATTTAATAATTGGAATTATGATGTTTTTATTGAATAATTCAATTAACTCTTATGGACTTTATTAATAGATAATTTAAGTGTTTAATTAAAAGAGAATTAATAATTCCATAATGACATGGTTTAAATTTAATTAAATTAAGAGTATAGTTTAATTAATAGATTAAACCACCAAGTATTTTAAATGTCTAAAATACACCCTTATACTATTATAAGATTAAAAGTTTAATATATTATATGTATAAGAGCAAGTCGTCTTACCATTAGTAGACCTCATTCACGATGCCGATCTATAAGGGGGGTATAAGGTTACTGCCTATAAAATGGCAGTTTAATGGGTGTCCACTCTCACCCACCGCTTCCTTGACTGGTGGAGGGTCGTTAGCCGAACAGGTAGGACAAGGACTATAATATATTAAAGTTTAGTAAATATGGTTATACTTACAAGTTTAAGTATAATTCTGAAACATTGGAAAAGTCTCAATGTATGGCAGAACGAATGGGAAGAATCAAATTAGGCAGAAAGATAAAAGTTTCTCAAATCTGAAAAGATGGGAGAGTACTTTAGTATCATGTTTGTGATCATCTTAATGATTTAGAAATCATATCACAATTAGTCCTCTAAAGGTCTTCTTAGTGCATTCTTATGACTAAGAAGAGGAGTCATGAATTGTTGAAATGGTTAGATCAGGAAGATGAGTCATACTTCGTTCCAAAACAATTCTTAGAGTCATACTCCAAGATTGTAACTTGAGTGACATATCTTAAAGAAAGGTTTAAAACACTTGTCAAATGTAAGAGTAAAAGTGTCCTACTCTTGTACATTTGAAATTGGTAAGTTGTGATGTTTTCGATAAAACAAAGACCAACTAAGGCCAATTGTGTGAAGTGTTTGTCTTGATAAAGAATCCACACTATCTCTTGAATATTTGGCAAGATAGTCTTATATGTCAAGAGGATAGTGGGAGTCTTAAAGATCCTAAAAAGAATTTCAAGAACTAATCAAGAATAAAACCTGAGGTTCTTCACTAGCACACGACTTGAGGTTTATAACCTTTCGTGTTGACATATTCTGTGCCCATTCCAGTTAAAGTTGGTTTTGCATAGGAGTTCTGAAAGTTCTCAATTGGTTGCATAACAACTTGGAAGCAACGACAGGCCCTGTACTGCCAGGTGGCAAGAAGTTAAGATTGCATAAGTTCAGTCCATATGAGTTTGGATTTGTCATTATCCTTGTCTTGTGACTATGGTTTTGACGATTCACATGGATAAGAACACATACACCATAAAATCTAAGGGTCATAAGGTTTCTCTCCGATTCATGAAAATGATGGTGAGGAAACACTTCCACCAAGTAGATTTGAAGCAGATGGCAAAAGGTCTAAACAATTGAGACTATGATTACGGCATCCCTTTTCATAGTTCTGAAATTGTTTAGACACACATGCATGCTATCTAAGGAAAGGTGTATGATTTTGATAAAGTTTTATCAAAGCATCTCGTATCAGAAATCTGAACTTTGGTAAGAAAGTCAATAAAGTATTGATTTCTAGAAGTCCAGCTGATTTCTGAGTACATGTCAAAGCTAGTGGGAGCATAAGTGTTATGCTAATAATCATCATGTAAGTGGGAGCATGATAATTATTGTTAGCGTTGCAAGTTAGCAATGTTAATTATAGAAAACAAAAGTTTCAATTCGTGAGGCTGCAGGAATTGAAAAAGTTGTTTTGCTATAATTAAGGGAGAGGATATACTTCATTTCAGTTCTAAAGGCTTAGATTGAGACCTTAATCATCTTTAGTCAAGAATATATATATGAATTTCATGTTTGATTGGTTCAACTTAAGGAAATTCTATATATTGCGTTCTCAAAATTCGATTATGATTACGGCATCCCTCTTCATAGTCAAATTTTGAAAACATGGCAAATAAAAATATTGTAGCAAAAGACTGGTCTAGAATCATGTCTTTATGTGAGACATCATGAATCGTGTACCATTTGCTTTGGGTACAGGATTGATTGCATGTGCTATAATATTTGTCATTTCTAAATTTTTCCAAATGCCCAGAGGCATTAAGAAGGGAAAAGGTCTAGAATTGGATATGACTAAAATGATTAAGCAATTGTCGAGGACAATCTGAGGTTTACCAAAGATTGGTTGCTCAGGGACAGTTGGAAGTATACTGCTAATTTTGGAAGGACCATATTGACATATTCTGAAAAGAGGCATCTCTTATTCAGAAGTGATAGTCAAAATGAGAATATGGAGTTGTCTCCATAGGTGGAAGTTATCTGTGTAAGATTAGAAAACTTAATGCAAGAAGCATGTCCAAAGCAATGTACTTTGAATATGAGACTTAGTTTCCATGGAGTTGATCTCCATTGGAATACCTTATAATGATTGTTGACAAGTCTTTGTGACTCTGTACATATTCATTACAGGAGGGTCAGTGCATATAAGTTTAAAATCTAAACAGATTTTGATAAATGATAGGAATTTGAAGTTCTCACATTTTTCGATAAGGATTTGGGAGTGTGAAATTATGAAATTATGTTCAATTGGTTTATTTCACAAAGTAAGGATCATAGACAAACATAGAGTGCATACTTGGTGTATGGCAAAGCTATTGTTTAAGAAAAACATAGTGTACATGCTTGGAGCATGGGACAACTAGTGTTTTTAATTCAAGTATAAAGTTGATAAAACTGAAACAATGAATAATGAGTAATCAGTATGGTGATAAATAAAAGTGTTTATTTATATTCATAGGGTTTGATACCATATTTGATTAATTTATTCTTGTGTTTCACTTTGCATGTTTTGACTTCCAGAATAACTAAGTCGCTCTTCCTGAATGATTAAGTTATTCAAACCATCCACAGTCGGTCATATGTTGGAAGTAGATATGAATCAAGACTGTCATGGGTTGGTTTGTAGAGGTCCAAGTTGGTGGACAAAGTGGTGCTACAACACTCATGAGTGCTCATAAGTTCTGAGTATTGGATTCAACCCACGCTCATTTGAATCACTTCATGGATTTTATCACGAGTGATCATGAGACGATAATATCTTATATTCTTAAAACCTAGAGATATGAGTTGTTACTATGAGTTGGTTATACATTGATTGCACGAAAACGCATTGGTAACTCGATGTTATAAAACGTGCCTTTGTGTATGATTCAACAAGTAGTAGAACAAGCCATATGAGTCGAAGTTTATCCATTCCTTTTACCTTCGGGATAAAAGCGGTATCTGTAGGCCCCTCGATGATTTAGCGATGACACATGTGAGTGCTTGGCCAAGCCAGGACTGATTTGATTTGTTCAATCAGCCAGTCATCATAAATCGAAAATCGGGAAACAACAAATGGACAGAGAGAATGATTATAATCCATGTCTCAGTCCATATGATATCTAGAATGGAGGAATATATGATCCCTTATCTAATGGACAAGTCATTGACAAGGTCAGAGTTCGACAGCGGCTTTAAGAGCTACGATTGCCAGTTAGGTTTTGAAGTCATACTCAATAATAGTTTTAGACTTATCCAAGTGGGAGACTATTTGATTAATGTCTAAGTCCATAACTATATTTGGTATGTACTTGACCCGACCCGACATGATCCATTTGGGTTGCACTTCACCGGCACAATTTATATGGATAGTCTTTTGAGAATAGTATATTTATGATTTATATTAATATATTATAAGTTCTAATATATTAATATGGAATCATATTATTTAATTAGTATTGATCAAGAATTAATTTAGAATTAATTAAGTGATCAAAAAGAACTAATTAAATATGGACTCTTATATATATGGAATGAGCCAAGTTCATTTAGGTTGGGCTAAGCTTTCATGGATGGTCCATGGAGCTTTTAACCCATGGATCCTATGTAAATGAAAGGTCATGGGTATTAGGGTTTACATGGATGTAACCCTAATCCTCCATAATATATAAAGGGGTCCTTGGCTCACAAAATTGGCACAAGTGTGTGAAAATAAGAGTGGGCCGATTTTAGTGTGCATACATATTCTCTCAAGTTCTTCCAAGATGTTTTGGTGATTTGTGATTCCATT
This sequence comes from Lactuca virosa, assembly GCF_052849685.1. NCBI lineage: Eukaryota > Viridiplantae > Streptophyta > Magnoliopsida > Asterales > Asteraceae > Lactuca > Lactuca virosa. The sequence goes on from NC_136433.1 coordinate 50,272,279, forward strand.
TGAGGCTTCCACACTATTGGGGCTAAGCTCTTAAAGCTTGAAGACATCAAGCTACATCAAAAGGTATGTCATCTAACTAGAACTTTGTAGTATATGTGCTTCATAATATGCTAGTTAGGATGAAACCTTGGAATAGTTAATATTTGCATGTATAATAGAGAAAACATAGATCCAAGGTTTATAGGGTTGCATGTACACCATAGGAGTGTTAGAATGCTCAAAACCTAATACAAGCAACTGAGGAACAAGCAACCGAACATGTAGCTGCTCAACATGTACGAGTTGTTGCTCAAAAGTGTAATAGGAGAAAGGGTGGTCCTTCGCAGAGGAGCACAAAGCTTAAGTTGATGAGAAAGGTGGTGACAAAGGATGGTAGTGGGGCAAGTATTGAACATCGAGTCACCTTAATCTAGGATATTTTCTTTTGTTTGAGTTATGCCAAAAACTATGAAATGACACATCTTTTGGTGCTTAGTGCACACGTAAAACAATTATGTATTGTAAGGGCTCCTCTTTTGGTGCTATGTGCACATTTACCAACATTTATGTAACACCTGTTCCAGGTATTATTTAATTTATATAATTTTTAGAGTTTTGTGCATGGACTCGGCGAGTTGGGGAGCTCCAACTCATCGAGTAGAGACTATTAGGAGGACACGAGATTTAAATCCTACTCGACGAGTCGGAAGGCCCCGACTCGACGAGTAGGCGCTATAGAAAGAAACCCTAATTTTTAGGGGTTTGCACCCTATTTAAAGGACTTATGGCTTACAGCCCAGAAAGAAACCCCAACCGCATTTTTGAGCTTCCTTGAGTGTGTGTGAGTCTTAGAGAGTAAAACTTGTGCTTTTGAGAAGGAAATTTGAAGGTTGAGGAGCTTGAAGAGAGGAGAAGGCTTAGGAACCGGCATCTACTGGTTGTGAGAATCCATTTAGAGGTAAAAAGCTACCACCTTGATCTCTATTTGCTTAGATCTCATTTCATGGAAGGATATGGTCACTTTTGGTGCAAAATGGGGTCATACTCGGATCTGGACTTATCACAAGGATATGGTTCCAGATCTGGACCTCTCTAGGTCCCCAAGGACATATAAGAAGCTTAGTTTTTCCAGCTTAGGCCCTTTCCATGCACTAATACCTTATAAGAAGCTTAGTTTTGATGTTATAGCCTTGGAAGGCCTTGCATGCACGTAAAGTTTGCAACTTTACGTGGTATCGACACTAGGGGAGGTTGGATCTGAAGTTTGGGACCTTAGATCCCACTAAAAAGGCTTTAACATAAAAGGGACTGAAGGAACTCGTTGAGTCCCTTAGTTGACTCGACGAGTCGGGGTAGGGTTTTCCCGTTTTCGAGTTTCTGAATGAGTACAGTAAAGGATTAGGGTTTTGGTCTGAATGGACTTTAGGTTTTCTGGACATTTGATGAACTCGGCGAGTCACTAAGGTGACTCGGTGAGTTGACTCGGGATTCAGTGGAATGGACTCGGGAGGAACTCGACGAGTTACAAAGGTAACTCGGCTAGTTGACAAGTTATGCAGCTAACTCAACGAGTTGTTGGATGCACTCGACGAGTTGAGGTCAACATGGACTGTTGATCTTGAGATTGACCAGGGTTGACCAGGGTTGAATTTGAGGGTATTTACAATATTTCGGGATTGTGACAAGTTAATCACATGATGACTATAGGCGGTTGAGTTGGAGCAGCAAGTGGGATATATCTGATCTTAGCTTGTCAGATCAGCATTCGAGAGGTCAGTCTTCTCACCATACCAATGGGTCTAAGGCAAGGCCGGCCCATTTTATGATATGTGGTATACTTGTTGTGTAGAGATATGTGGTATGATAGTTAGATATGATTGGTGTTATGCTAGCTATATATGTGATACTTGCAGGGAAGACCATGGGAGGGAGCCCGTGACACTTGGATGTAAGACCATGTGGGGGAGCCCATGGCTTTTCAAGTAAAGACCATAGGAGGAGCCCATGGCACTAGGATGTAAGACCATGTGGGGGAGCTCATGGCTTTCCAACTAAAGACCATGGGGGGAGCCCATGACACTTAGGTGTAAGACCATGTGGGGGAGCCCATGACATCCTGGAGTAAGACCTTGGGAGGAGCCCATGGAATCCTTATATGTTTGTATGCATGACTTATGTGATATATGTAGCTTTTATAGCTAATATGATATGTGTTATGTGGATTGTGTGTGGGGTATGCTCTGGGGGACTCACTAAGCATTAGCTTACAGTTTGTGGATTTGTTTCAGGTACATTTGAGCCCAAGGGCAATGGCAAGGCTTGATGGCGCGACGTGCACTCTCTCTCGGGTGTTTTATGGGACACTCTGATGTTTTGGAATAAAAATTGTTATTGTTACGAAATCGAAAACAATTATATTTGGGGATTTCATGGTTTGTGGAAAATGTTTGATTTATTAAAAATGAAAATTTTCTTTTGAAAATTTGGTTTGTTACAGTTTAGTGCCTTATGCACATGTTTTGAATGAATATCATTTACTGTTTATGCCCTTTAAATTGTTTGTACATCTAATGTTTTATATTATGTTTTATGGTTTTTTTACCAAACTGCCCATATATACTGTTTTGTTGGTTTTAAAAATAGTGATTTTAATAGTTTTTTTACCAATCCCTTGTTTGGACCAAACTGCCACTGTATACAATTGCACATAACTGCCACTGTATACAATTTTTTTTGTTAAAACCAAATGGAAAAGTACATTGAATAGTTTCTGACCAAATTACCATGTTTTTATCGAATTTCTTTATGGTTTTTAAGATCTTTTTGATGTATTCTACTACTTTTAAGAATTTTGACCAAACTGCCCATATTCTACTACTTTTAAGAGTTTGGACCAAACTATATACATTTTTTTTGTTAAAACCGAATGGAAATCTACATTGAATAGTTTCGGACCAAACTACCCTCGTATACATTTTTTTTGGTTAAAATTAAGTGACTTTTAACAGTTTGTGACCCGAATGCCCTTATATACATTTTTTGGTTAAAAATTAGTTACTTTAACATCATGTGACCAAACTACCCTCGTATACATTTTTTAGGGTTAAAATTAAGTGACTTTTAAAACTTTGTGACCAAAATGCCGTTATATACATTTTTTGGTTAAAAATTAGTTACTTTAACATCATGTGACCAAACAACCCCTGTTTCGAAATTAATGACCAAACTACCCCTCTTTCGAAATTAATGACCAAACTTAATAACACAAAAAAAAAGAGAAGGGAAAATCATGAAAAGAAAAGGCAGAAAATGGTTAAGAAAGTATGCTAAATATACCATTTATACCATTTCTGAAATAGCAACACACTTTCAATTTGTTGTTTTTTTTGTTTTAAATAAGAAAGTACGTTACTATTTCTTGATAACACAAGTTATAACAACCATTTGTGAGGGGCTGCATAGTGTTCTATATCATTGAATAAAATTACATTGCTATTTCCTTGCATGCCCCTCCATTATAATGGCTTGATGACAGTTATACCCTTTATACAAACATGTATATACTAAAAGTACATTGATATTTCTTCTAAACATTGTTAAAGTCAAAGTCAAACTACAACAAGTACATTGACATTTCTTCTAAACATTGTTAAAATCAAAGTCAAACTACAACTTACCATACATACTAAAAGAAGTACATTGCAAAGGTTTAAACATATATACTACATCATTAATTTCACTAAAAACACAACAAAAATCATGATTATGAACCACTTCTGAAATCGTAATTTCCTACTCATTTGTGCCAATTCCTTACTTAAACTAATATATTCTTTATTTGTCATCCCTTTGTGCTCATTGAAATCTTTTTCCAAAATTGATATCCTCACTTCAATGGAATCTACTTTTATTTATGTTTCATCTCTCTTATTTGTGTTTCTTAGTCCTTCATCGTTATCAGCCCATTTCCAAAGAGAATAATTTGGTGTGTTTGGATCCTTCATATGCAGAAAAAATTAATCAATTAATTAACCAGCCAAAGAGGGAAAACGACATTAACTAAGAAAGTATGTATACAAAAGGTATGATAACTCGGGACAAACCCTAATTTTTTTCCAGAATTCTTCTTAGTGGTTGAAGTCCAAATTTGCGATGGGAACCCACAATCACAAGGGTATGAATCATCAACCATCTTATTTGTCTTTGAAACGTTAGAGCTTGAGGATGATATTATGGATTTGGCAGAACAAGATGAAGCCATCACAGATGCTGAAGAAGGAGACGGTGCACGAGAAGAAACCCAGGAGTGCTCTTCCCTTATTATGAGCAAAAGCCCTAATTTGTTTTAAGGAAATACACATAAATGTTATGTGATTAATTTTAGGCCGCCTCATCAATTTTTTAATCCTACTCATCAAGTAACCGGTTGCCATTAGGTAACATTTGAACAAACGATATACTTTCTTGGTGTTTTTTATACAACACCCTTACTTGGTATTTTTTTGAACAACCAGGACTTCGGTGTTTTTTTTAACATTTCTGAAACATTCTAACTTTTATAATATAAAGTCATTTTCCCATTCCAAAAGTCATAACCAAAACGCAAAGGGTTTATAAGAGCTGTTCATCGCTCATGTACTGAATGATACAATTCCACCGAGAACGAAGATTTTAGCAGTTCAGATATGGAGAGAACTCCAGCAGCTTGTGCCATGGACTGGAGCATTCATCTCGACAAAGCCTTACGCTCCAACAACCCTGGTCTGACTCCCTTTTACTTTATTCACTATCATCTTGTTTCTAAAATCTCTCTGATTTCATCTCCTAGGGTTTTTATTACTTTAACGAGATTGTTGCTGTTATCACTAATCTTGTCGAAAAAATCAACAAAGCAAATCTTATAACACACGCAATGTACTTTTGAATCATGTGTTTTTTCAGGCAAACGAATGGAAGCCATACGAGAGGTTGGGGCTAGGCTGGAGCGATGGAGCAAGGAACCCGAGCTTTCAATGGCTGAATTTGACATGTTTGGCTTAGTCCCTGGAGAAGATAAGCTATTTGCAAATGCCATCCTTCTCCGGTTAGCAGACACATTTATGTCCAGTGACAAACAGACCAAGCTTTGTGTTGTAAAGATCTTCTTGAGTGAGCTGAAGCAAAGGAAAACAAAAGGTTTCAATAGAAAAAACAAAGGAATTCTGCTGAAAAATAAAGTAGAGAATCACTTGGAACTTTTGAGAAGAGTAAAAGTGTGTTTTAACTCTGGTGATGAGGATGTTAGAGCACTGGCGTTAGCTCTTTTTGGTTGCTGGTCTGACTTTGCTAAAGATAATGCAGACATTCGTTATCTTATCTTATCTAGTGTTGTATCATGCCATGTTCTAGAGGTAAGAATAACAATCTGGATTCATGATTTCTGCAATTGTTTATTAGGTCCCATTAATGCTACTTTCAATCTTTTATTAGGTCAAGGCCTCATTATTTGCTGCTGGATGCTTTTGTGAGTTTTCAGATGACTTTGCTCGTGTTCTTCTGGAGATGTTAGTAAACATGGTTTCATCTCCTGAGATGCCAATTGCTAGTAGAGTAGCAGGAGTCCGTGCTTTTTCCAAACTTGGAAGATCTTCAACTTTATCTAGCAAAGCTTATGAGGTTCTTTTCATTTCCACCTTTTTTGTTTTTATTTTTTAAAGATTAATGTGAAACTCACAGTTAGCTCACTGCAGGAGGGGCTAAAGCTGATTTTATGTTCAATGGAAGATGATATTGTGACAAATATGATGATTTCACTTTCCATAATTGCTTCCAGATCATCAATCTTGATTTCCAGGCAGGTATAACTTTGATCCTTCAGATGATTTTATGTGTCTATTTCACTCTTCCAAATGTACATGTTTTCACTTCCTGTTTCAGGTAGACCTTCTTCTTTCATTTCTAAGCCAAGATAAGGCAATACCACTACAAGCAACATCATTAAGATGTCTACATATTTTATTATCAAGAACACGCTTTCGTTTTTCTCCTCCTACAGAACTGATCACTGCAATTTTCACTATGCTAAATGGCAAACTCCCACCACCCATGCAGTCTGATGCCCTGCATATTTTCCATGAGGTCAGTCTTTAATTAGTTTAATACATCATCATCAACAATGATATTACTGTAATATCTCTTTTCTTATCTATTTAACACAATTTGCAGATCCTGTTGTCCAAGATGTTAACTTTCAGTTGTTCTGAAATGAAAGATTCTTTCACCAAGCTATTAACTGTTGTTGAGATTATGATGCAATCTCCATTGTCATCTATCAGACTCTTTTCCATTTATGCTCTCTCAGATATATCTGGAAAGTTCACAAGAAGAGCCATGTCATATGATGAAGATGGTAGTAAAACTATGGCATCCCAAGCTATCTCATTTCTCATGACTCGGATCGCCTTGCTGGCGAACTCTCAATCTGACATGGAAATTGATCAGGAAATTAAAGGATTGCTCAAAACCATCCTTCTCCTTCTAAACAAATGCCCTAATCTTGATGAATTTGCTCTAAATGAAATCCATCTTTTTGTCAACCGCATACTGAACAAGGATGATGGAGTTTTGATTTTGCCATGTCATCTCATGTCAAAGCTTGTGGTGCGTATATCAAAAGTGGTCAATCTGTGTCTAAAAAACCTAATGAAAACTGGACCTTTGAGTATCCAAGTTCAGAATGTTGTGAAACTTCTGATTGAAGACGTGTGTGGGTCCACCTCTCTTGATTGCTATGTACACATTCTCTACTATCTTTTGTTGCATCCGCATACTAGTTCCAATTTTGATGAGTCATACCTAATTAAAAATGACATTCTTGCCCTTGAGAAAGCAAAGGAACTTGTAACAAAAGACAAGTGGTCTGCTTACAGGATTGGAAAATATGCAGCATGTAAAGGAGCATGGTTTACAGCTGGTTTTATCTTTGGAGAATTAGTAACCATGGTTAGTTCTGATTCCTTTCGCCACTGGTTAACATCTTTGACTTTATTTACCTATTCAGAAATGAAAATCCAGTATTTCAGTTTCCCAAAACAACATTCACTTCTGTTAAATTGGTTAAACTCCAACAGATCTTCTTCACCAGATTTAAGTGAAACAAACATTGAAAACCTTGATGGGGTTTGTAAACTTCTTCAGTCGTCAAAGAACATACTGTCTACCAATGGTGTGATGCCAAGTCATCAACACTACTTCCATATCCAGTTTTTGTCTCTAAGATCAAAAGTTATGGAAACTGTAGCTCATATCTTTAAGCTCTTGGGTACTCTAACTGTTTCCTTTCAACCTCTTGAACAGCTATCTAAACGTTTATTGAAAGTAGCACATGAGTATGATCTATTTGCCACGTCATTCATTGACATGGATCACACAAGTAGAATGATAATATCATTACACGCGTTAAGTTGTTCAGTCTTGGCCTTAATTATTATTGGTTCACAGAAGTTGCAGAGTAACTTTGATGCTATGCTTATACATGACCTTATGTCACGGATTTGGAATATAGACAGGGAGACATGTAAAGAGCTCATGTTGCTTCTAGAAACTTCTTTTGGTCAATGTGTTCCACAATCTAAAACTTTGGAGAACGTGTATGAAGTAACAAGTATTATCAAGATCTGTCTAAATGCAGCAAAAAGAAGGTGTGATAACAATGATAGATTGGAGTTTATAGTAGATACTGTGAAGAATTGGTTGAAAATTTCCTTAAGGACTCCAAAGTATTTGTTTCGTGTAAAGCCATGTGTCTCTTGTGAGCTTTTTGCCATGAATAGAGACTCTGGAAATGGTGGAAGGATCTGTGTGATGCCAGGGTATCACCTCCATCTAGATCTATGTCTTCAGTTGTGTGACATTTCACCAGAGGATAGGGCTCGGTTGACTAAACTTTATTGCATACTTCAATGTAAAATGTCGTATGAGCTACCTGGTCAAAGTAGAGGCGATAAAAGTCAAACGGATGATGATGATGACAAGATAGTGGAGTTGAATGAAAAGCTAGTGAAGTATGTGAATAATGGGGATAAGATTAGTGGTTATGATAAAGATAGGGAGATTGTGGAAACGATTGTGTGTTTTAGAGTTAATGGGGAAGAACAGGGATTTGGGAGTTGTATGGTTGATGTTTGTAGGTTTGGTTTGGGGTGTTATGAAATCAAGTGGCGTGCTGGTTGTTTGGATGTGGATGGCTCTTTTTGGAGCCTCAACTCTTCAAATTCTGCTCCATTTTTCACTGTAGAGAAGAAATGAAGTGAAACTGATCTTTCTCATTGCCTTTGATTATATGTTATTACATATATATACAACGTAAATGATATAACCCATCTACCCGGATAATTAGAGAGCTTAACTTGATACAATAAGATACACAGATATGTAATTCTAGACATGTTTAAGCAATTAGAATCCAAGATACTATAAAGAATCACATCAGAATCACAAGCTAAAGTCTTCAAGCCATGGGTCTCTAAATCCGTAACACCTACCCCATAAAGCTTACACTTATGAAAATTAATTTGAAATCCAGAGACTTTAAAGAAACAATTAATAGTTATTTACATTAACATCGTGCGATCCCACTTGCACAGGAGAAAACAATCTTGCATCGACAACATCCATCTTAGCAACATTTAACGCCTTCATAACCAAAAGAGAAGGGAAATGAGATATGGGATCTCCTTGTCGTAAACAGTGCTCTAACTACAACTTGTCCATGGGTAGATGTGACAATTCATGACACGACACGACAAAAATTCTTGACATGGAACAAAATTGGGACACAACTGAATTTTGAATTCGTGTTCGTGTCAATTGTAAAAACATGATGTTGTGCCGTGTTGTGTTCAAAATTCGACACGAAATTGACACGATTTAGCATTTATTTGTTGTGTTTATCGTGTTATGTATGATTAACTATTAATTAAATAAACTGATTGTTATTTTACGTTATCTTTGTCGTGTTTGTCGTTTTTTAATTGATTTGTTTTCCTGTTAGTTAAAAAAACACATATGTCATGTTATGTTGTTTTACATAAAACATTTTCGTGACGTGTCGTAGCAGACAAAAATACGATACAATTGTCCGATTTGCCACCTCTACCCATGGGGCTACCATTAACCAGAATAGATGATCGACAAGAAGAAAGACAATTAATGATCCACATTATCCAATTAGAGCTAAATCCAAGAAACTCCATCACCATGACAAAGGAGATATTATTGTAAGCTTTTTCAAAGTCCACCTTAAAAACCATGGTTTTCTTTTTGAATTTTTTACACCGAGAAATAACTTCATTCATCAACAACGACCCAGGACTTGTCTCCCTTTCATAAGCGTAGACTGTTCCACCCGAACAATAGAACCTATGACTAAAACAAGACGATTTGCAAGAGTTTTTGCAATAATCTTATACATTACCCCTATGAGACTATGAGACTGATAAGTCTAAAATCTTTAATCGCCTTTGGATTGTTGGTGAATTGTTTCACTAAGTGTACATAAGTTTAATGGATTGACTTGTTGATCAAAATTAATCTTCATGAATATTAAACAAGTAATGAATGTGTGGCGTACATACTTGTTTAAGTTTATTCAATATTTTAAGGGCTAAATTGATTTCGGAATTGGTTTGAAGTTGGAACAAAAACAATTTCGGAATAAGTAAGTGTTGAATCGAAACTGAGTTCAGAGTATAGTTGATTTCAGACCAATACTGAGTTTGTAACTTGAAGTGATGCGAATGCGATCAGATGCGAATGAGATGTGAATGTGATCATATGCGAATGTGATTCCGAAATACCGGATGCGAATGCTCTTTCGCAACGATAGTATGTTACTGTTCAATTGCAATCGATCGCAACTATTTGTAACACAACATTTTGGAACTTTCGCATCGAGTTGGATGATACTATTCATTTCGCATCAAAATAATCATTGATGGTTCACATCGATATGATCCATATAGGATAGCATCGCAACAATTCATTGAAACAATCGCAACGAACTTGTTTTCGCAACCATAAATCACAACAACCTTTCGTCGAAACACGTGTTGGTCAGTATTACATCCAACGGTTAAAACAATTGTTCTGTTTCAGGTTTGACGACTGAAAGGTGGATATTCATCGGTTAAACTTATTGTCCAGCGGTTAAAAGCCCGTTTTGTGTCAGTTTTTTGAACGTTGCAAGTGTCTTGTGACGGTTTTCAACCAATTGACATATTTAAGTAATTTTTTGGTCAAATTCAATGGTATGGTATTTTACGTTGAAGAACTCAACAGACAAAACAAAACTTCTCATTCTCTTTATTGTTCTCAAACTTCTGAGTATTATCCAATTGAGGATTTAGGAGTACCACCCCAATATTTCGATTTGAAACTGTAAATCACGATCTCATAATTTCCAAGTGCTTTAATCCCAAATCACCAACAGAAATAGAAACATATTTCTAACAGGGATTAATGTTATAAAAGAGGAATTGCATCCTAAAGGGATAAACCTGTAAGCACCAAAATCACTAGTAAGCACACCAATATCATCTTTTAAAATGTCCCAAAAGTGTTTGATGAAAAAGAAACCACATTCCCAAACAAAATGTCCCAAAAGTGTTTGATGAACGAGAAACCACATTCCCAAACAAATTTTTTATTTTCATCTTCCGTAAAAGGTTTTTCTAGAAAAAGAACTTGTTTAGGTTTAAAGAACTTTTCAGTTAGCTTATCAGCTGGTTTTTATCAAACGTTATTATTATTTTTTCTTTATAAGCTAGTTTTCAACTAACAACTAACTTTTCAGTTAGTATGTCAAACATAGCCAAAATAATGCTAAGATCAACCTAACCTAAATAAGGCTAAGAGCAACCTAACGAAAACTAATTTAGTACAGGGAGAATACATATCAAGAAAGTCAATGCCTTCTTGCTGATTAAAGCTTCTGGACACCAAGTGGGGCTTATGGCGTTCCATGGTTCGAACCATCATCTTAAACATCCATGTGCAACCAAGTGCTTTACTATCATTTGGTAGCGGAACAATTGGCATGTAATTTTTCATCCATGTCTTCTCGTTATTCGAAGGATTTTGCAGCTTTAATGTAAGATTGGGTAGATACATCTATTGTGTATATGCTTTGGTATGTGGGATATAAACATGAGTATGAAAAGAAACTTGAAAGAGGAACAATGACATTCCATTTGCTAGACACCGACAACAATCAAAGATGATAGTATTGGGTCGTTTAAGCCATAACACAAATGAAAGTGTAATGTTAAACAGCCGAATTGTCTTACACTGATATTCATTTTTCCTTTTTTGTATGTATTATCATGTGATACTCAAGATTCAATAACCATTCAAAGAAATCCGCTTCCTGCATTCGATTCAATCCAATTTCACTCCTTTCCCTTCACTTCCAACAGCATCAGTAACCAAAGTCAAGGGCCTCTCATCCATCACTTCATCTATAATCCCAAACTCTTTCGCCTCTTCAGGAGTCATAAAACAATCCCTATCCATATTCTTCTGAATCACATCAACATTTTGTCCAGTATGCTTTGCATAAAGCCCATTCAAAGACTCCCAAACCCTAATAATCTGCTTCGTGTGAATCGTCATGTCTTTAGCCTGCCCGCTGTATCCACCAGAAGGTTGATGAATCATGATGGTGGCATTAGGAAGAGATCGCCTTTCACCCTTTGCACCAGCAGCCAACAGCAAAGAAGCCATTGATGCAGCTTGGCCTAAACATATTGTATTGATCGGAGATCGAATGTATTGCATTGTATCGTATATTGCAAGACCTAACACCATCAAATTCGCCATTTCCTAAATTAGATCACAGAGAAAACGATGATAAAACCTAATTTTTGCATAGGTGAAAAAGTAAAATTGAAAACCTACCTGCAGTGACGGCTCCGCCGGGGGAGTTGAGGTACATGTTGATGGGTTTAGAAGGGTTTTCGGATTCGAGGTAGAGAAGCTGAGCTACGACGACGTGTGATGTGTCATCGGAAATTGGGCCGTTGATACAGATAATCCTTTCTTTAAGGAGTCGAGAGAAGATGTCGTAGGCTCTCTCTCCTCGCGATGAATGCTCTATCACCATGGGGATTACACTGTACGACCGCCATTGATGATTTGTTATACTCCGGCTTGCTACAGTTGTTGCTACCCCGTTCCAAAGCTTGTTCAAACTGCGAGTGATTGGGTTCTGCATCGGTAATGGCGATATAGATCGATGGGAGTTTTTGAGAAAATGGAAGATTGTTGTAGGGATTCAAAAATTGATTTGAGGTCCGATTGTGGAACTCGAAATGTCTCGAATGAACCTTTTTTAGTTCGACTTAAAGGATTAATTTTTGTAATGTTTTTGGATCAAAATATATACTTCAATTTTAAAATAGACAAAAACCGTAAAAATAGTCCATGTGGTATGCATTTTTTTTTGTTTTAGTCCAAACCACGACTTTTTTGGATTGATGGTCCTTTTGAGCTAGTTTCGTTGCGTTTTTTGTCCCTGTGAATAGTGAAATGACCTCTCTCTCTCTCTCTCCAAACTCCACCCCCTCCTCCTTCTTCATTTACGACCAAGAACTCCCCACCGGAGTTGGAGCCGTTTTTCCGAACACCAAGACATTCGGGGTTACCTACTGCCACCGCCTTTTCTATTCAAATCACTTAAAAAATCCCTAAATCACATTCATATCGGATTGAAGACGTCTAGACAACATTTCATCAAGAAGCTTCATTGCTTCAGTAATCCCACCGTCAAAAATGGCGGCCTCGATCAAAATTGTGTAAGTAATCACCATAGGTTTACAGTTATCCTCCAATAGCTTATCCTCCAGTTGGCTTAATCGATTTGATTCAACTTACAAAACCCGCTGAAGTAGACCCAATTTTCAGATCGATCACTTCCAGCATTAACTTAATCTAAATCTCTATCGATGGAAGATGCTTGGGGGGTGCCGAAGGGGCTTTTTAGATAGTGGAGATGGCAGCAGTAGAGGAGGCTGAAAACCACAATGGAGATGGCAGCGGTAGAGGAGGGTCGATGTTGTTTGTGTTGGGTAGCGGGAGCATATGGAACCTCTGTGAGCAACATCGTCATCATTGAACCACCACATAACACCGCAGAACACCCACGACGACTTCCTCTCCCTCCTTCTCCGACGACATCCTTTGCAAAAACCCTAATGCAGCCTCCCTCCTAGGGTTATCTTAGACAACGTAATCCACCTGAGGCGGTGGGCGGATGTTAAGTAATCGGAGTAGACAGAGAGGAGGAAAGAGACGATGGTGGATTTCAGATTCATACACACACATATCGATTTCGAAAACGAAAACATACACATACAAATCGATTTTTGAGCATTGTGTTTGTTCTTGAGCACTGTGTGTTCTTGAGCACTTGTTCTTAGCACTGTGTGTGTTTAGAATTAAAAACCAAAAAAAATCTGGAGAGATTGAGAATAGGTGTGCGTGAGTGTATTACCATGTGAAGAGAGAGAGAGAGAAAAAAAAGGTGGGTCCTCTGTTATTTTTTTAATTGTTAAAATGAATAAATAAATATTAAATTTAAAAAAAATGAAAGAAAAATGAAAAATAAATACCCCAAGGGTATTATAGTCATTTCAATTTTCGGAGGGACTATTTTCACATACAAACCACTCCAAAAGGACCATGAATCCAAAAAACTCGAGGTTTGGACTAAAACCCTAAAAATTTGTATACCACAGGGATCATTTTTGCAATTTTGTCTTTAAAATATAACTTTTAATAAATTTTATATTTTTATAATTAATAGGGGTGAGCTCCGTACCAACCCGAAAGTACCGAGAACCGAAATGTCTGATTTGAAGGTACCGAATCTTGAACCAATACAATATGCGAGTAGTTTGGTACCATTATCTTCTAGAACCAAAAAAAATTTAGAGTCTTAAAGTGCTCTGTAACTCATACAATAGTCATCTAATTAAGTTGAACCGAGCATAAGTTGTAGCTTAGACAATGAATAATATCTAGGAAAAAATTAGTTTATTCGGATCTCGTATGAGAGAGGTATGGTTGTTCAAAGTTGACAATTTTCTTTCCCTTAATCTAAAAATGTTGAAAAAATCAAGTTTGAAAATAGCACCAACAACCCATGTTTAGGGCAATGTAACCCGTCAATACATATTCAATCACCTAAGGTGATTGTGGACTCTAAATTGTAGGCAAGACAAAGGAGAATATGTAAGAAGAAGCAACTCATTTCGAGCTTGTAAAAAAAATTATGAGGGTTGGAATATGGTAAAAACATGACAAATTTTGAAACAGCCCCAACATCTCATGTTTGAGGCACCGTAACTTAGACAAAATTTATCCAATTAAACTGGTTCTTGAGTCTAACTTGTAGTCAAGACAACAAAGAGTATGCAAGAAAAAATTAGCTCAATTCAAACTTATATGAAAAAGTTACGAGAGTTAGAATATGGTAAACAACAATTAAAAGAGTTGAAACAAACTCAAGTACTCAACATCCCATGTTTGAGGCTCTGTAACTCATACATGGTATTGAATCGATTAGGGATCGATATAGGTTTGGCTCGGTACCAGTGGTACTTTTGCTCAACCCTAAATTAATAGTAGGAACGACGGACTTCTAATAAAAATATTTAATGAAATCAATCGATCCCCAAATCTACTTTGACAAAATTTGGACACAAAAGGAGTTTAATTTGAAAAATGACACAAAAACCCTAGAGTTTATATGATTTCAATGGTTTTACTTAAGCATGATTTTTTTTGTCTTTTGGTGTTTATACTCTAAATTTGTCAAGCTTTTTCTAAAAATGGAAAATAGCTTGTGTTAGATGTAGGGATTTGGAATAACAATACACTAGGATATTTCATGGATCGTGATTGTGTCATTTTTCGAAATCTGTAATTTGTCCCTATTGTATGGGGGTTAGAAGAATTCAGAAGTGGGATAATCTGAGAAATTCAATAATGATTATAGGTCTAATCAGAATATGAAACACATAAATACCTTATT
The DNA here is from genome assembly GCF_052849685.1 of Lactuca virosa. Taxonomy (NCBI): domain Eukaryota; kingdom Viridiplantae; phylum Streptophyta; class Magnoliopsida; order Asterales; family Asteraceae; genus Lactuca; species Lactuca virosa. The sequence goes on from NC_136433.1 coordinate 50,287,328, forward strand.
GTGATTTATGTTTTTCTTAAACAATTTTGAAGAGTAACGTTGCAGTTTTCCGTAATGTATCTAATGTCTGCAACGTCTGTCTATCTTAAATACATAGAAGATGGCAATTTACAAGGGAAAAACGATGTCTGATAATAATTATGCAGTAATGGACTTTAGTGGGAAAATACATTTTATGACAGAGCCCCCATGCGGGGGCTCTGCCCCTTGGACCCGCCTACGGGTGCTGCCCTTGGAATCATTCCCAAGGGGCGTTGCCCCCGACCCTCGTATTCCCGAGTCCACATTCATTGATTCGAGTTTGCACCCCGCATAATTTTGTCAAACTTTCTCGGTTACCATACCACGCAACATGGCATATGGTTGTTGACCGAACATCTTGAAGAAAAGGGGATTCTTTACACCGAGACCCACGACCTCATGTACACCAACTAAAGTTTTTGGGTTTATTTCCTTGAAAATTAATTATATTATGCCTTTAATTTGCTATATATTTTGTATTTTTGTTACTTTCATTTTTTTTTTGTACTACATAAGTCCTCAAACTTTGTTTTTTTCAAAAGATATCAACATGACCGGATATTTATTGTGCATGCTTATTTGGCATCTATGTTAACTTAATTACTTGCTAACTTGTACACAATTTTGTTTGTATCATAGCTCGCACCTTCGGTCATTCTTTTCAACCCAAATCAATACATTGCTACCATATCGATTGAATAAGGAAATCCAAAGCATGTCTTCCTCCTCTTACTTATCAAACTGAAATATGGAGGTGCACTCTTAATATCATTGTGATTGTGGACTAAGTTCTTGGATTAGGATATCTTGGAAAGAATATCATCGTGTATGAAGGCCTACAGTATGCCTTAATTTTATGGTAAGTGTTTTATCTCGAATTATTTCAAAGCATGAATATTTGAACTAAAGATTGCAGCTTTAAAAAATGACATGAATGTGTTCAAAACCTCGTAAGACATCAATTACATTTTACACAAAGAAAGGCAGCTATTGCATACATGAGCCTGCTATATAAATAATACAGGTAGTAATAATAAATATATAATAATAGTACAAGTTTTTCAATAAAGAATAATAATATGTTGAGATAAGTTAGGTAACCAAATAAAAACATATAAACACCATCCAATTCCAACCTTCTCTCCTCTCATCTCCATACACATCTAATATACAATTTTCTCTAATCTACTCTTGTACTTGTATTATACTTCTTCTCCCCAAAAAATTCATCAATCTTTCTCTTTCCTTCCTTTTTATTTCTAATTTTCTATTCCCTCTGTCCAAACCAACCAAATCAATATATATTTATATTTATATTTATATTTATATATCCAAAAACCAAAACAAAACAACTCACTAATCAATCAATCAATCAATCAATCAATCGCCGCCTTATTCTTCCTCCCACTAATCGGCTTCGGCAACCCATCAAAAATAGGCCTCGCAATGGCAGCTGTAGAAGCTTGAATGTCAGCCGTCAAATTCAACATGGAAGTGGGCCATATCGATGATGACGTGGACGTACCGTTACTTTGCATCTCATGAAAACTCGGTGAACTCGAAGACTTTTTTACTCCATTTGAAGCCTCCGTAATCACTGATTCCCCCAATTTTAACGGAGGCATATTCGGTAAACCGTCGGCATCACCAGCGGTTCGACTGGCGGCCTTTGGCCGGAGCGCCAGGCCTTTGCCGCCTGCTGCCGCAAACGCACCGTTGGAATTGCTGGTGTCGGGTTTAAGCATCGTTTCCGGGGTTTGATTCTGGAGGTCGATTTCCGATCGCCGTCTTCTCATCCATCTATCGTACCATGTGTCGGAATCGGAATCGTGGATTCCGTTTGTGACAGGAATGGCGTTTCCGTTTCCGCCCTGCTCTGACATCCCGTTAGCTAAGCTTTTACATTTCCGGTGAAGTCCGAGCGGCGGGTGGGAATTTGGTCCGGTTTGATCGGTTGGTTTAAGACCGTAATAGTCTCGTAAGGCGTCCATTGATGGTGAAATGTTTCGTGGTGAAGAAGAAGAAGATGATGATAATTTTAAGGATTTTATTGAATCCAACATATCAGAATGTCTTTGTCTTTGTCTTGGTGGTGTCATTTCCGAGTGTTTTGGCCTAAAATAAAATCACCCATGTTAAGATAATAACTAAAGTTTTCATTTTTATGTTTTAACTATTAAAAAAGATTTCAGGGGTATTTTTGTCAGCTGAGTTTGGACACATATACGTTGTCATGTGTGAGTAAACATAATTTAGAGACAAGATTGATGGTTAGAAACTTAAAATGAGAAGTGAAGATGAAATGACGTAATTACCCTTGTCCATTTGACATGATTGGAGAGGGCGGGTGTCTTCCGGGTAGGGGTATATGAAGAGTCTTGCGGGCAAACATTTGTAGGTCAGTTGTTAGGCCATTCATCTTTTTTATGTCAGCCACCTAACATACAAATATACAATGCAATGTTAAAAAATACAGAAGATGATAAATAAAACTAATATACAACACATAACCAATTGAACATATGTAGATTTGACACCATGTGCATCATTGACAAATGACAAGTACAATTCTTCACATGTAATTAAAAATGGAAATATTTCAGCATACATCATATCCCAATTCCATTCATTTAACATCCTTTTGGTGTCATTCACATAAATACATAAACTTCCCTTTGATTCACAAAATGAAATGACTTGAAAGACAAATTTGTCATGACTCCAAGTTTTTGATTTTTTGGTGTCCTTATATCAATCATTTAATGTCAGCTGAGAATGTAGACCAATAAACAACCTTATAATTTGAAATCTTAACAAGTTTGATCTTTCTAACATACTATTCCTTTGTACAAAAGATTAGATTTTTTTTTTTGTATCTAAATTCAAAAGTAGAACTGTTTAAAACATCAATCTAGATTCATTATAAATTGTACTGTGGACAGTCTTATTTAGGGCAGGAAGCAATAGAATGTACTTGAGCAGTGTATTAAATTTGGCATCAATAATTCAGAACTGATCATAATGTACAGTTTTTACAAGAGGGAGTATGAAAATTGAAAAACCAAAATATTTGTACTTTTGAATGAAAGTTTATTAAGCAATAACATCCAAGTAAATATATCCAAAAACCATAGAGTTGCTCAGTTTTGTGTTCTAGTTCCTTATCCAGATTCTTCCTACAGATTAATTTGAACTATTTTTCTGTTTAAGGACAATCGCAAAATGGAATGTACCGGATTTCTGTAAAGAACATATAACGAGCTAAACATCAGAAACTCGTTAGTATAAAAAGTTGAAGGAAGTTGTCACGACATGAAAAGACATAAAACCAAATTTTTTAGATTAATTTGTCGAATCAATTGAAGATTGTATTACCTCAACGCCATACTTAATTGCGACACCAGCGAGCGTATCGAATTTCGTGACGGTATGTTCGATATACCCAAAACCGCCGTCGCCGACACTCGAACCACCGACACCAGATGAAGTAGGAAGCGAAGATTGCATGAAAGGAGACGATGAATCATTAATTGGAAGCAACTTCGAAGGCGGCGGGGATTCCATCAATAAACCCCGATCTAATTGTTGATTCCAAAAATTAACCCCACACCCACTGTTTCGTCTCTGAATCCGCATATTTCCCGATTAACACCATCCGTCCAAAGATTTAGAATCGGAAAACCGAACCCTAACACATAAATCCTCCGCACATTGGTCGGAGAAACATATAGACGATGATCAATCAATTTCAACGAATAGGGAATTGATTGAAACACCCAGAAAGAATGATGAATCAATGAATAAAAAGGGGAAAAAGAAAGCGAATAATTTTTTTTTTTTGTAGATCTGGTGAATTAATCCAAGATCTCGTGGCGTATTGAAATCGGCGTGTCCGAAAGCGTGTCTGAGAAAAAGTTATGGAAGGAGAGAGATGGGGGCAGGGGATGATGGTGATGACGCTCAAACAAACGCTGCGTTGCCTTCAATTGTGGCACGTTGGATTGGATGTTGCTCAAATTGTAAAATTGTAAAATTTGGATAAAGTAAAACTTTGTGTTTGGTCAACAATACTTCTTTCTCCTCCTCTTTATATACATAAAAATACTTTTTTTTCGTTTATTTGTTTAAAAAAAATTACTTTGTTTGTAAATTTTTATTAAGACATAAATTATATATATATATATATATATATATATATATATAATACACTGGTAATTATTCAAATAACAAAGTCAATCAATTTTGTTTTTATTAGGATACAAACTAAATACTTTTCAAAGGGTTGATTTTTTATATAACAACCAATCATTTAAAGTGTCGTCTATTGTACTTATTTTTTATACACATATAATCTCACAACTTGAGCTTAGCGTTACAATCATGTGAAAATATGACCTGGCCGACTAAAGGTTTATTGACTAGACATCCAAGGTGTTGGATTTCTTTTTAACGTAGTATTTTATTATTATTATTATTATTATTATTATTATTTATTACAATAACTAACCCCACCCCCTATTTTGTCTTTCATGTTTGTCTTCGGTTATTTGAGTGGGGGATGTAACGTACACCATGCCCATTTTGTACATCTAAGGCAAGGCTATAGGATGTGTATGTGGTATTCCATGATACTCTCCATGTAGACGGTGTTAGACACCGTGTCGGGTTTACAGTTTCAATGCGGTAGTGCCGAGCTCGGCTAGAAACTATCGTCCTTCCTCATCTCTCTTCTCCTTCCCTTCTTCCTTCTATTTTTGGTACACCACTCCTAGTATGTGGTAAACAAGGAGGTAAAATGAGATGGTGGTAGGGAAAGCGGAGGTGGAGAGTCTTTATCATGGTAGAGCTATGACATGACACCTTTCAGCCTAAAGAGGGAGGGAGTAGTGTCACAGAAACGACACTCCCTCATATGCCATGTAGACACCACATAGGCTCCATGTCAACTTTACCACAAAAGTGTGGTTTTTTGCCACACACTAGGTGTGGTGTACCAAAAGAGAGAGAGAGAGAGAGAGAGAGAGAGAGAGAGAGAGAGAGAGAGAGAGGCAACTGAAGAAGGAAGGGAGATAAAGAGAAGAGAAAGTCTGTCTAGATATTACCGTGTGCGGCCAAAGCGCACCCCAAACCGTATGGTGGAGGCGGTGTTCCTCAGCGTCATCGTGGCAAAAGTGCGGTTTTTACCACATCCGCTCCCTTTAATCTAATAACCACATCCTTGAGTTATAAGTTTGTGGTTTGAGTTATTAAATTCCATTTATTAAGCTTACAGTTCAAATATTAAATACACAAAATATTGTTAGTGCTCCATGTTAGTATGTTAGCATTTAGGGTTTATGCCCAATGCCTTTAGGGTTTAGCTTAGGCCAAGGGCCATTTATGTATCCATATTTAAATAAGGTTTAACCCTCACTATTAATCGGTCAGTCTATTATCTTATATGGTATCAAAGCTCTGGGTTAAAACACTACAGTTGACCACAACCCACAGTTGTCGCCCTCCACCTCCGAAGACATTCTCTCATAGTCGTTAGAGGTGCCTTCATTACGCTCCACATTTTCCTTTTTTTTCTCTCCTAAATAATAAAACAGTCGTTGGTACCAAACCAGAGCTCTTTCATTGGTTGTTATTACAGCCTCGTTTGCATATGCCTTGTAACACCCTGTCTCTGATCATTTCTTATTTCAAGGTCGTGGGCTGGAAGTCGATTGTGTAAAGGCTTTGGGCCTTAAGGAGGTAAAGTTTAGTCCTTGTGGAAGGAGATAATGATGGTTAAGAGATTTAACCCTTTAACTGCATATTGGGCCGAATGGTAGAAATGGAAAAATCATAGGTCGGGTTCTTGCATGAAATATGGATTTTTGTTCGATGAGTTTTTAGTCCAAGATATCTAGATAATAATGTGGGGCTCTTCAATACCATTATGTGGATATAAAGATCATCGAAAACGGAGTTTGAATAAAGAAGTTATGACCGTTAGAAGTTAAGATGATTTTGGGTTAAGTTGAGTACCTTGGGCGTACTAGGCAATGACAGATCGCGAAATTTAATCTGGTACGCTGGGCGTACCAGAAGTACATTGGGCGTATGCGAACAGCACCCAAACCCTAATTTGAGGGTTTTGAGCCATATTTAAGCTCATTAACTTCCCCAAACCCTTTCCATTCTCAGCCTTCATCGCTTTAACGTCCTCCCTTCAACCCTAACCTTAGTTTGAGCCTTGTGAGCTAAATAATGAATTTTTGAGTGCTTTGGAGTGTTCTTGGTGCATCTTGGAGAAGAAGGAGCTCACTGGAGAAGTGTTAGTTGCATTGGAGCTTGTAGATCCAGGCCTTGTTCACCTTGATCTTTCTTTTGGAGTTATAAAGCTTGAATCTTGATGATGCATTTGTTAGATCTAGCTAGTTTTGGGTGGTGTGAACTTTTTGTCACTTTAGTGCATAATGTTTAGATCTTGAAAGTTTGTGACCTTGTTATGGATAAAGTTGGAAACTTTATCCATCTAAACATCATTTTGATTCAGATCTAAAGGTTGGAAACTTTGACTTGATGGATTAAGTAAGAAAGATGCACTTTCGGTCCCTTTGAAACTTTAAAGACTAGATCTTGGTTTCTTGGACCATTCTAATGGATAAAGTTGGAAACTTTATCCATTTTGGAGCTATTAGGAACCATAAAAATGTGATCTTGGTCCTTTCATCCTTCCATGAAAGAGTTAAGATGTCTTAATGGATAAATAAGTTGGCGTTTTAGCTTTTGGACCTTTTTTAGCCATGGAAAGTCATAAAGGTGGAAACTTTATGACTTAAGTCGATGTTTTGAGTCTAGATCTGATCTCTAGACAAAAGGTCTTAACGAGTTAAGCACTGAAGAAAGGAATTATCTTGGACGTATATATATTGGGCGTACCCGAGAGTACGCTGTGCGTACTAGCCCTGAGTCACGTACGCTAGGCGTACTCAGCTGCCTTGGACTTTGACTGTTGTTGACTTCGCTGACTGTTGACTTTTGACCAAGTTTGACTTTGGGTCAAACTTGAAGATTTTTGGGCTATTGATTAAGATTATATTTGGTTCTGGTGTTAGTGGATTTGTTGGTGCAAGCAGTATAGAAAAAGGATAGTATCGCAGTGCTTCAGAGTTCTTCGATTCAGTTGAGTTTTCCTCACTGTACTTGTGGGTTGAAGGAACCAATGTAAGCCTACTAGATTATGTATCTTGGTATAGAGGATGTTTCTATGTTGTAGTGAATTGTTAGATTTGTGTCTTGGTATATAGGATGTTGATATGCTGTAGTAATCCGTGAATCTGTCTGTTTGTCTGATGGCTGGTTATATGATTAAATGTTGATGGATATCTGTTATTTGTTATGTATATTTCGACATAGTATGGTGGGGTTGAGACTGTATTGCTTTGTGTTGTCAGTCAACAGAACGGGGAATTCTAATCGAAAGGTTGTGGTTCGGGGCATTCCACCCGGAAGGTTGTGGACCATGGGTAATCCAACCAGGAGGTTGTGCACCCAACATGTATTAGACAATCCAACCGGAAGGTTGTGGGCCAGGGGTAATCCATCCAGGTGGTTGTGGACCCAAAATGCATTCGGCAATCCAACCGGAAGGTTGTGGGCCAGGGGTATCTGTTTGGTTATATGTTTGTGTGGTGGTACTTTCGGGGAACTCACTAAGCTTCGTGCTTAAAGTTTGGTTTCATGTTTTCAGGTACTTCAGATGAGGGCAATGTGAAGTCTTGATCGTGCACATCCTTCAGTTTTTATGAGATTTGATTTTGAGATGCTCTGGTTTGTGATTATTGACACTTTGGAAACTACATTTGTAAACATTTATGGTTTTGGGTTGTTTTTGAAAATTGAAAATTCTACCGTGATTTTTGGGATGTTACAAATTGGTATCATAGCCTTGATTTGAGTGAATTGGATGAGCATTCGTGTGAATCTAGTCTCAAGCTAAGGATCTGTAAAAGTTTTCAAATTTTGTTTCAAAATTGTTTTCTAAATTGTTTTCAAATGAGATGTGTACGATCAGTCGGAGCAAGAAAATGTACCCCAAGATACCCACATTGTTATGTGTTTATGATGATTATGATAGAACTACATTGCTAGTACTAGGCTATGGATCTTCAGAAATTGCATGCCATAATTGTCTGATGTATGATGCCTGATAGCCTAGGTGAATTTTATGTATGCTATATGAAATTGACATTATTACTACGGTTGCTTAGTGTGTGCATCATAGTTGTACATAACTAAGATTTTATAATATAAGAATGTTTGATTTAGCCTTATTTCCTGTTCTTGTCTGTTAAAGGGCTTATGGTAGAATTAGGTATTCGACTGTCTATAGGATCTAGCATTATGTATGATTAGCATGCACAAGTGACTGTAGGGTTGGTGGAAGTTACATGAGTGAGTACAGTTTATAGCAGGCCAGCATGAGGAATGATTAGGGGTTGTTTGATTTTAAGCTTACTGGGTCCGGTCAGTAATTTTGGACTGATTCGGTCCAATCAGCCCGTTTGGTAAGCTCATAAAGTGGCTAACTCGGTCAGCTTTGACTGACCCAATAGCTTACCCGGTCCATTTATTATTAGTAGCTGACTCAAAAAATTGACTGATATGCCCTAAAGAAAAAAACGACGCACGCAACCTCCCTCTCTTCGGCTCTCTTCATCGCTACTGTGTCTCTCCCTTCTTCCACAAAAAAATTGAAGGCGCAGTCTTCCATCCCGCCAAATCGACGTCGTCGTCGTCTCGTCGCCCCCTATCCCCGCCTATCGCAACGTCTGACTTGTTGCAAACAAGTTTTTTTTCCTAAAATATATTTTTTAATGTTGAGGGGTTGTTTATGAACGAAAATCTGGAAAAACCCCTTTTTTATGTATAATGTAAGAAATCAGATTGTATATTGAATTGTTCAATTTTTGTTGATGTCCTTCCGACCTGCTTGACTTGCTTGTTTTTCAATTTGTTGTTTGAATTTATTGTGATTTGTTGCTGGATTGATGTTCGAATATACACCATTATTGTTGAATTATTGATGAGATATAAGTGTTAAATCAACAAAAGATATTTTGTTGTATGAAGTTATGATAATCAGTTTTATATTGTTCTCCTAGTAGGATTACCTTTTATTTCTTTTAACTGGAGAGTCAAAAAAACAAAAGAGGTGCTTACAATCACAACTGAAGATGGAAGTGCGAATAGTATTTTGGAAAAAACTGCATTGGTTCATTAGTCTTTTGTTTTTTGATTGATTCAATTCATTATTCCTAGTTTTTTATATGATTATGGAAATTCATCAGTACAAATATGGATTTAGATTATAGTTACACAGGTGAATGGTTGTAAGTATATTTGTGTGTACAAATCTTATTTTGGAAAATGTATTTTATATACGTTTTTATGAAAAATGTTGTGTATATTTATTTGTATATGAAAAATGTGTGTATACTTGAGTAAAAACAAAAAACAAAAAGGGAGAAGAATGAATTTTATATATTATGGATGTTTTTATAAAAAATGTTGTTTGAGGGTAATATAGTCATTTTTGCACTGTCAGTCAGATGTAAAATCAAACAACAAGTTTCAATCAAAAGATAATTCATTCAGAACTTCTAACCCGGTCAGTTTCTAACCCAATCAGCTCTAACTCAGTCAGCAACTATCAAACGACCCTTAGTCACTCTTGAGAGAGTAGATACAGGATGTATGTGTATTCTGGAAGTTTGGGCCTAGTGGTCAGGAATTACGTATGAAGGTTTGCCTGATATTTTTATGATATCTTATAGTCATTCGGTTTCACTGCTTGAATGTTGCTTTCTTTGTGCTTTGTGGGACTCATATTGATGTGAGTTAACTAGTAAATGAATATGCTAAGTTACATGCTGCAAAGGTTAAATAATTTTATAATGATAGATTCGGCCCTATTGCACAACTCACGTTTGAGTCTAACCGTTGTAGGTTTGGGTCTTTTAGTTGAAAGATTATTTAAATTTTGTTCCATGTAATTGTATTCATGAAGTGGTTAGCCGACATTAGTAAGGGTTTTCAGCAGTTGATGGCAAGGTGATGTGGAGATCCTAGGAGAGCCTAGGAAGTGCTTTAGTGCGGTTTCTATGCTGTTTAGCGGGTATTGGGAGTATTATTATCAGTAGGTGACTTAGAGGACTCGGGATTAACTCTTGGGGAAAGTATGGATAGGTGTGGAAGGTAGTATTAGGCACATACTACTGGAAGCACATGACCCATACTCGAATCAAGGGAAGTCACGAGGATTTTAAGGATTTGGTTGAGGGTAGATAACATGATTGGATCACCATGACTCGTGGCAGGGTTTCCATATATGTCGATCTTCTGGTTATGGTTGTTCAGGTTGAGGATGAGTCTGGTGATTGGTTGGGCTTTAGTGGCCATATTGTAACATCCCAAAATTTAAGACCAAAAATTTCATTTTTGATTTAATCATTCATAAAACAATTTATAGTAAACATCATCAAGCTATCTTATTTCATAAAAAACCATAGATCACAAATCTCAAAAACCTTTCATAAGATAGTAATAATGTCAGATTACAAATCCCAAGGATCTCATATGTGGAAAATGTGTGTGTGTGATGCGCTGCTACCGTGTCAGCTCCTTTCCCTTCGAAGAAGAAGGACCTGAAACAAAAATTGAAACCCGTAAGTACAAAGCTTAGTGAGTTCCCCCATCATACCACATACCATACAAACACATAATGCCTCGCATATCTGGGTGTTGGCCTCCCCTTCGGTATCTTTCAACCGGTAACTGCCTAGCATATCTGGGTGCTGGCCTCCACTTCGGTAACTGCCTAGCATATTTGGGTGTTGGCCTCCCCTTCGGTATCTTTCAACCAGTAACTGGGGACTATTTCACCCCTACCACTACCACATAATAACATAACATACTAGCACATAAAGCATAACAAATAATGGCATACCAGAGAATTATCACAAAGACAATCATCTCAACTATAATCAATACTAGTGGGCCGGCATTGGTGCCTTCGACCCACTCCTACTGGAAGGTAACTCAACTCGCTGAGTTGTTCCATCAACTTGTCGAGTTCCATAATCCATAAAACCCCGAAATATCGATCCTACTCGTCGATTCCTTTTATGAACTCGTCGAGTTCATCCTTATAACATAGTCGGGACCTTTTACTCACAATTGGTCGAGTTCCTCCTTGGACTCATCGAGATCTCCTTCATACATAGTCGGGACATTTTGCTCATAACTCGCCAAGTTCCTCCTTGAGCTTGTCGATTTCTTCAATCTTCAAGCCCAAAACATGTCTAACTCGCTGAGTCATCTCCTAGTCAGGCTTAATGCATCCAAAACATAGATCTGGTTCCCTAGGGTCGATATATCACGTAAAGTTTCTAACTTTACGTCCATGCATGGGTTATTTAGCTCAAAAAGCCCTAAAAAGTGGTTCACAAGTTGCATGGGACTCCCATGGCCATAAAGTTGGCACATTTATGCCATGGAGTCCCTCAAAGCCTCCAGATCTGAAGTCATAACTCCAAAATATGCTTGCATCCATGAATGGTTCTGAAATATGCTCCTTAAATCCCTAAACTACTCCATGAAGAGATCTGGTAAATGAATAGTCAAGGTATAGACTTTATACCTCAATAAGGTTGCTTTGAAAATGAAATCTCTAGATCCAAGGCTCCTTCCTTCAACCAAGCACTTCAAGCTTCCACTCCTTCAAGAAAATACTAAAGAATCACTCTCTTTTCACTCACACACACTCAAAAGGCTCAAGATCATGAATTAGGGTTTGCTGGAATGAGGGAGGTGATGAGGGAGGCCACAATGAAGTGTTAAGGTCCTTAAATAGTGGCAGCCCTACTCGTCGAGTTGAGGCTTCTCAACTCGTCAAGTAGACTTCAAGTCTTGCGTCCAAATTCCATACCTACTCAACGAGTTTGGGCCTCAAACTCGTCAAGTCCCCTTGCAAAAATGAATAATTGATTTTTAAAATACATACCAAGATCCGGGCGTTACACTTTATAGGATTGGGTTTAAATGGTGCAGACCTAGGTGAGTTAGTTGATTTAAGGTCTCGAGGGCCTTGCTCGATGGTAGTGCCCGTTGAGTCGTTGGATTCGAGAAAGAAGCGATTGTTATGATCGGCTCAAGGATTATAGCTAAAGGCTGAGTGATTGGAAGATGGATTGAAATATCACTATCTTTGGAAGGGGCTTGTTCTTCCAGCCTTCTGTGTTCACAGGAGGGAGAGAGGGAGAGAGAGAGAGAGAGAGAGAGAGAGAGAGAGAGAGAGAGAGAGAGAGAGAGAGAGAGAGAGAGAGAGAGAGAGAGAGAGAGAGAGAGAGAGAGAGAGAGAGAGAGAGAGAGAGAGAGAGAGAGAGAGAGAGAGAGAGAGAGAGAGAGAGAGAGAGAGAGAAAGAGAGAGAGAGAGAGAGAGAGAGAGAGAGAGAGAGATAGAGAGAGAGAGAGAGCATACATGTGGTTTTCGAAAATGGGATATAGACCCAACATGGGGCTATGTGACTGTAGTTTTTGATGGCACTATGGCAGTGTGGGAATACACAAGAGGATTTTATGGATTAGTTGCCTTGAAAGGCGATAAATGATATGTTTTCTTTGGATATAGGCAGGTCAGATACCAGATTGATATTTGGGGAATTATGGACGAGGTAAGTGGTAATCCATTTGTTTCGGGATATAAAATCGGTGCTACGAACGGAGTTTCAGAATTATTGCTTGTGCATCTGCACGGGTTTCTTAATGTTAGAAGTGGTTATGATTGGAAATTTCTAAGGTCTTCATCTGAGATTCAGAATCTCTTAGGGTTCTCTTGGTCCTTATTTGGAAGATCATATTGCATGTGTTATACAATCCAAGAGTCAGGGGTGGTACCACTGTTGGGTTTTGGTATACTACAACATCCTATGGTGCACATACAACCCTAAATGCCTTGGATCTATGTTTTCTCTAATTATACATGCAATATTGTTTCCAAAGCATTAAGCATACAACTAGCATGCAAATGACATAATCAACATAAAAGAGAGTTATAGAATTACTTCTTTGTTGTCGCTATTAGAACTTCTTGAGTTTGGCCTTTAAGAACTCAGTGCCCCAAATGTTGCACCTCAAATGGAATCACGTAACACCATCCACAATGGAAGACTTGAGAGAGAATACTTGTACTCAAAATCGGCTCATGCAACTCCAAGAATCACTAGGGTGCCAATTTTAGGAGCTAATGGGTTTCTTATATAGTGTGGCAAAACTAGGGTTACACCATGTAAACCCTAATGTGCATGACCTTCCATATTCCTTAGGCTCCATGGGTTTAAACCTCCATGGATCATCCATGGGTTGTCACATGGGTTTAGCCCAACCTAAGGAATCATGGGTCATTGGCCCACACCATAAGAATGAATGATTTTACCAAATCAACCCCTTATATTTAATTAGTCTCTTTTGATCACAAAATTAATTCCAAATTAATTATTGATAAATACTAATTAAATAATATGATTTCATATTAATATATTAGAAGTTATAATATATTAATAAATCATGAATATCCTCTTCTCAAAAGTCCATCCTTACAAATTGTTTCGGTGCCATGCAACCTAAATGGACCATGCTACTCTCGGGTCAAGTACATACCAATTATATTTATGGGCTTAGACACCTAATCCAATAGTTTATACCTGGTTGATCCGGTTTGAGATATGGTTTGGTTGCAACACCAGTGGGTGGTAGTTCGAACTCTAAGTGAGGGAGAGTTAGGTATTCTGCTTGGAGTATCGTCGATATGTTCAAGTTTGTGGTGTCGTAAGAATGGTTCCTAGGGATCTGTGGTGCGGGTATGCGAGACTTCGATTCAAGATTTGGTCAAGTCAGGGGTGTAGATCAAGCAGCTATCAGATGTATGTGTTCAGGAAATACACGAGTTGTCTCATAGCAGGAAGTAGTTGGTCAAGGAGTTCGTTGTAGCCATTGATTCCTTTTGGGATGCCAATGAATAGATGAGGAGTCGCTAGGATCGCTCAGTTTGAGTATCAGTTATTGAGGTATTTGTCAACTCGTTGTATGGATTGCTATTTATAGTCTAGATTAGACAGTTGTCGATCGGTAAATCGGTTTCAGAGATGGGTATGTTCATCTTCGCATGGGTTTTGGTTCAGTAGTGTATTGGTTCATTGGATTAGGTGTCAATGAATTCTTGATCATTGGTCATTTCGTTCATCATCAAAATGGAGATTCTTCAAAAGTTTTGAGTTGTATCAGTTGAAGTTCAATGGATTTATCTACCTATCGTCAAGTTCGGCTCGATTTTGGAAGATGTCCTTGGTTATTGGGAGTGTATAATTTGGGATAGCGTTGTTCAGTTTTCCAGACGGGACATTAGATATGTGTAGAATCTAATTTTTGTCATGTTGTGCTGGCAGGGTTGATAATTGGATGGATCCGACCATGGTTTTAGCAACATTTCTGGTTAATTTTAAAAGTTTTGTCAAGCTAGTTATGTATTGATGGGATCTATTTTGGTCGTTTATGAGGATGTTTCTTTTAATGATTAAGGATCGTCATTTCATTAGATTTACTAATACTTCACCCTTTGGGTAAGGTTTGTGAGGAAAAGGGAACGACGGCAAGATCAACGTAGTATTGTGAGCTTATCGTTTTAGTGGTTAGAAGGTGTCATGATGTATCTGATGGGTTTTATGCATAAGAACAATCCTATGTGCTCATACAAACCCTAATGCTTGGATCTAGGTTTCTCTATTGTACATGCAATGAATCCAAGACTTACAAACCCTAATCTAGCATACATAATATCAAAATTAACATGTAACATCGGATCTAGATGTTTACCTCTTCCAATAGTAGCTTGAATCTTTTTCTCTTGAGCTTAGAATCACAATTGTAATTCCTCTAATGGATCACAAACACCACACAAGCAAGAAGGCAACTTTGAGAGAGAGGAGGATGCTAATTTTCGGCCTAGGGTTGTCTCTTGGGAACAAGTGGCCGAAAATTGCATGCTAGGGTCTCCTTTTATACTATAGGCTGCTAGGGTTTTAGTCTAAACCCTAATGGATACCTTAGCCACCAAGTAGCCCAAGGAACCTTCTGGAATAGGGCCCTTGGACGAAAATATGATGATCCCTCATCATAATTTCGTTCCCCCTTAGTCCATTAGGTTTCCCAGCCCAAAACTCAACTATCACACATTTTATAGTTTATGCCCCTTTATTTAATTAATCTCTTTTAGTCACCAAATTAATTCCAAATTAATTTATGACTAATACTAATTAAATAAATATGATTTCTCCTTTAATATATTATTCTTATAATATATTAATAAACCATAATATCCTCTCTCTTTCCTTAAATTACCTTGTCAAGTTGCTTTGGTGAAGGCAACCCAAAAGGATCATGCATAACCGGGTCAAGTACATACCAAATATAGTTACGGGCTTAGACACTAATCCAACAGTATCGTGAACCAGTGGTTGTATGATTCTTGTGGGCGAGACCCGACAGTCGTGTGGTTGAGACTCTTAGGTCTCGGATTGTTAGTCTTATTTGCATGGTTGGATGTTAGTGTATCATTTTTGGGAGCCTGGAGACTCGGTGACCAGCTGGTTTGGATCATGTGGTCAAAAAAAGTTATTTATGTTGATATATTATTTGTGCATCGGAATTCGCTTAATGAATGTTTGCTATGGTGGACCTCATTTTCTTGTGGGTTGTCTCTTAGGGTTTAGTTTCCAGTGTGATGTGTTGGTTATGAAATCTCGAGTCACGAAGTTCGTTGTAAATGTCTCGAGTGATTTGTTAGGTGGATGTACACCTGATCTGATGAGGGATTTTAATGCAACGTGTGAATTCTTGGATGGACCATCATTATGCTCGTCGGAGAAGTGGGCCGATTTATATTTCAAGGTTCAGTTGTAATCTTGGATGATCAGTTGAATGAAATTGTCTTATTTAGCTCTGTTCTAATTGATTTTACATTATGAATGGATTAATTGTCTTTGCTATTGGTTGCATGCATGATGGAGTTTGTGAATGTTATGTGGATTTAGAGCCTCCTGTATATCTGGTTATCAGTGGTTGGGATCAAGTAATAGAGTGCAAGTTGGTCTGGGTATCAAGGATTATGCACTTGTTGGTTGGTGGATCGGGGGGTAAGATCGGGTGCTATCAGTGGATAGCAATGTAAAGGTTGTTAGAGCCGAGTAGGAACCCAGTCTAGTTAGTATGTGATCGTTGGGTTCCTGGTGTCAGTATATTTGTATGCGGGATTACCGAAAGCGTTTGGCCGAGAAGGTTTTGGGCCAAATCAACCTGTGGATTTTTAGTCGGTTTGGTTGGGGTAAAGGTTGCGACAGGTCCAAGTAGGGAAGAGATTCCTTATGTTCTGATTTAAGGAGGTTGTATGGAGACATTTCTTCAGGCCGCATGGTATTGGCATAGTTTCGGGGCTGGTAGAATTGTTGAGGGATGATCGACTGCTGAAGATACTACATCGAAGATGAATAAGATCTTGGAGTCAGGTTCATAGGACCCTCAAGGGGTTACATCGGGCAGTGGAAGAGAGAACTGATTTCAAGGACGAAATCTATTTTAAATGGGGGAGAATTGTAACACCCTGTTTCCGGTCATTTCTTATTTCAGGGTCGTGGGTTGGAAGTCGATTGCATAAAGACTTTGGGACTTAAGGAGGTAAAGTTTAGTCCTTGTGGAAGGAGGTAGTGATGGTTAACAGATTTAACCATTGAACTGCATATTGGGCTGAAGGGTAGAAAAGGAAAAGTCATAGGTCGGGTGAAATCTGGATTTTTGTTCGAGAGGTTTTTAGTCCAAGATATCTACATAATATTGTGGGGCTCTTCAATATCTATCCGTGGATATAAAGATCATCGAAAACATAGTTGGAACGAAGAAGTTATGACCTTAGATGTTAAGAAGGTTTTGGGTTAAGCCGAGTACGTTGGGCGTACTAGGCAATGGCAGATCGCGAAATTTAATCTGGTACGTTGGGCGTACCAGAAGTATGTTGGGCGTACACTACCAGCACCCAAACCCTAATTTGATGGTTTTAAGCCCTATTTAAGCTCCTTAACTTCCCCAAACCCTTTCTATTCTCAGCCTCCATCCTTTCAACGTCCTCCCTTAAAACCTTAACCCTAGTTTGGGCCTTGTGAGCTAAATAATGATTTTTTGAGTGCTTTGGAGTGTTCGTGGTGCATCTTGGTGAAGAAGGAGCTCACTAGAGAAGTGTTAGTTGCATTGGAGTTTATAGATCCAGACCTTACTCAGCTTGATCTTTCTTTTGGAGGTATAAAGCTTGAATCTTGATGATTTATTTGTTATATCTAGCTAATTTTGGGTGTTGTGAACTTTTGGTCACTTTAATGCATAATGTTTAGATCTTGAAAGTTTGTGACCTTGTTATGGATAAAGTTGTAAACTTTATCCATCTAAACATCATTTTGATTCAGATCTAAAGGTTGGAAACTTGGACTTAATGGGTTAAGTAAGAAAGATGCACTTTTTGTCCCTTTGAAACTTATAAGACTAGATCTTGGTTTCTTGGACCATTCTAATGGATAAAGTTGGAAACTTTATCCATGATGGAGCTATTAGGAACCATAAAAATGTGATCTTGGTCCTTCCATCCCTTCATGCAATAGTTAATATGTGTTAATGGATAATTAAGTTAGGCTTTTAGCTTTTGGACCTTTTATAGCCATGGAAAGTCATAAAGGTGGAAACTTTATTACTTTAGTCGATGTTTTGAGTCTAGATCTGAGATTTGGACAAAAGGTCTTAAGGGATTAAGCACTAAAGGAATGAATTATCTTGGACGTATGTATGACGGGCGTACCTGAGAGTACGCTGCACGTAATGGCCCTGAATCACGTACGCTAGGCGTACTCAGCTGCCTTGGACTTTGATTGTTGACTTCCATTGACCATTGACTTTTGACCAAATTTGACTTTGGGTCAAACTTGAGGATTTTGGGCTATTAATTAAGATTCTAGCTAGTTCTGATGTTAGTGGATTCGTGGGTGCAAGCAGTGTAGAAAAAGGATCGTATCGCAGTGTTTTAGAGTTCTTCGATTCATGTGAGTTTTCCTTACTGTACTTGTGGGTCGAAGGCACCAATGTCGGCCCATTAGATTATGTTTCCTGGTATAGAGGATGTTGCTATGTTGTAGTGAACTATTAGATCTGTGTCCTGGTATATAGGTTGTTGTTATGATGTAGTGATTTGTGAATCTGTCTGTTTGTCTGATGACCGGTTATATGATTAAATGTTGATGGATATCTATTATATGTTATGTATATTTTGACATAATATGTTGGGGTTGATGCTGTACTACTTTTTGTTGTCAGTCAACAGACCGGGGAATTCCAATCGAAAGGTTGTGGGTCGGGGCATTCCAACTCGAAGGTTGTGGACCAGGGTAATCCATCAAGGAGGTTGTGGACCCAACATGTATTAGACAATCCGACTGGAAGGTTGTGGGCCGGGGCATTCCGACCGAAAGGTTGTGGTCCAGGGGTAATCCAATCAGGAGGTTGTGGACCCAACATGTATTAGGCAATCCAATCGGAAGGTTGTGGGCTGTAGCATTCTAACCGGAAGGTTGTGGGCCAGGGGTAATCCAACCAGGAGGTTGTGGACCCAATATATGTTTGGTTATATGTTTGTGTGGTGGTACTTTGGGGGAACTCACTAAGCTTCGTGCTTAAGTTTGGTTTCATGTTTTCAGGTACTTCAGATGATCGGGGAAAGGTGAAGGCTTGATCATGCACATCCTTCAGTTTTTATGAGATTTGATTTTGGGATGCTCTGATTTGTGACTACGTTTGTAAACATTTATGGTTTTAAGTTTTTTTTGAAAAATAAAATTTTTATCGTGATTTTTTGTGATGTTACATGCCTCCAACTTGGATGACCCATGCCTCCAAGCCTTTCGCCTTCTCCTCAGCACGACTCTGAGCCTTCTCCTCATCTCACCTTTTCTTCATATATGTTTTTCGAGTCAGCCGGAATTGACTTCGTCGACCGCAGCTTGAACCCTCTATTTTTCTTGCTGCTTTTCTCCGGACTCCTTTGTCGTTGGCTCCATGATATTCTTCGCCACTCCTCTTTTCTAATAAAAAAAGTACCGCTATTGGTCGCTGCTTCTTCTCTCTCCTTCTCTAACAAGTTGTAACGCCCGCAGATTCGGGTTAGACAATTTTGAGACAATAAGGTGCTGTTTGTTTTTTCTGAGGCGAAATGTTTGCAGTCTGTGGACCACATCTGTAGACCTCTGCAGTAGAAGAGGTGGACCAAATGTCTGCAGTCTGAAAAAAGAAGACTGTTTGTTTTTTAACATCTGCGGGCTACTAAAATAAACTAAAATCTAAATAAACTGATTTTTTTAAACTTCAAAGTGATTTTTTAGTATTTTATGACTTTGTTATAAATAATTAACGAATCTAGATCAACTTTTATGTATTATTGTATAAAAAATAAAAATAAAAATGGTATGAATTAACGTATAAATTTGATAAAAACCAACAACTTTGGTTGCAAAGTTATAAGTAAACATTATAATTAGTGATCAAAGAATTTGATACATAAATGGATGGAAATAAACTTCGATTTTTTCAATTAAATCCATTAAAAACGTACCATAAATATTTTCTCGAGAAATTGACGATACTGTATTAAATAATGTTTTACAAAATTTGGCAAAAAAATATAAGAATATATTATGATTTTTTTTCATATTTATGTAAACAACTTCAACGACTATTATTATAATAAATCTTTATTTATAAATTTTTCAAAAATATCATGTTTGAATCATCGAACGTTTTTTTTTTAAGTTTTGTAATTTTTTTTTCAAATTGTTTATCATTAATAAAGTTGGAAAAAATATAAATTAAAAAAAAAACTTTAAAAAAATAAAGATATATATATATGTTTTTTTAGGCTAGAAGATGTCTGAAGATATTAGAAGACTCTGGTCCACATATGCGCCAAGAAAAGGGCGCGCAAACATTTTTAGGTCTGCAGTCTTCAAAAAAACAAACAGTCTGCGAAGGCTAATGTCTGCGCGTGGTCTGCGCGGCGCAGACAGAAGAGGCCACGCAGATCTGCAGGCAAAAAACAAACACTACCTAAGCGTCAAAAATGAATTTTTGATGAAAGATTATATAGAATAAATAATCTTAACCAAGTTATAGTATATGTCAAAAGGGTTCCGTACATATAAAGAACGCCGAAATCCGAGTTATAACAAAGAAGTTATGAGCCGTCGAAGTTTTACGGCAAAACCGGCACGCACCACGTGACGTAAAAAGTGAATTTTTGATAAACTACTTTTTAGTCTTAGAGATCTAAATGAAGGTTGTAGTATACGTTAAACCGAGAGCGTGCATAAAAAGAACGTCGAAATGTGACTTCGTATGAGAATTGAAGATCTCATTAATATGAGTGCAACGATAAGAAGACAGTCGAAAACAGAGTCCGTATGTAGAAGTTATCAATTTTACACAGTCGTTAACAGTGTAATCTTCTCATACTGTTAAATTTAAAATCGGTAGAGAATTAGCCGATAGAGTCAAAATGAGAGTTGTAGATCTTGTCAAAACCTACACGTGGATATAAATAATGTCGAAAACGGAGCTCGTATGCGAAAGTTACAGAGTTTAGAAGTCGGAAGGGTACTGCTGCGAAGTGGGTGACGTGGCGCGATCTGAGCCATTTCTTTCTCCCCAAGCCTTGCCACCAGAGGGTGACATGTGGCACCAACTAGACGAGTTGGAGGCCCAAACTCGACGAGTAGGTCTAAAATTCAGCCTAAAAATAGCATGCGAGGGTGCCTTCATTTCTCACACCAAAACCCCTTCACTTCTCTCTCTAACTTCTCTCTAAGCCTCCCAAAGCCCTAGTAACCTCAAGGTGCTAGAGGAAAACCCTGGAGCGCCCGAAGGCTCCGAGAAAAAGAGTTTTTCGGCTAGGAAGTTCTGCCCCGTAGAGCCTGGTTCCTCGCTAAACCCCTTGTAAGTTGAGTTATGCTTACCGTACTTTAAGTATAACTTATGTTTAAGTTGATTATCGTTATTATGAAGCTATAAGCAAGATTTATCAGTGATTCCAAGTCATTATACTGATTAATCTACTTACGATGATGATGTCTAGGCTGTGATTTAGTGAGGTGTTTAAAGTGGGATTTCCAAACTGAATACTTCGTAAACCAAACAGACCCTACCTCCGATATGATCCTACCTGATTGTTCCTTACTTGATAGATCATGAAAGTAGACTTTGAGTTAATGATGAATTTAGACTAATAATTAGTCGCAATAAATATTAGACTAAAACTTAGCGATAATAATGCTAGGTTTCGTCGAAGGAAAATAGAAACGTTAGAAGCGAAGCGCTGCCCGAGTTTGGAATCATCACTTTAAAAAGTGAGTGCATAGTTACTTTCATCTTACACATAGATATGAAGTATTTAATATAAATTGCGTGCTATGTGTGCATATTATTTGTGTTCCTGGTATCCACGTTGGATGAGCGATTTATACATGTTTTAAATGATTTAAACTGTATATGTATTTTATATCTACGAATATGTTGGGTAGAACATGGGTAGATGAAATAGTTGATGTGTGATGAAATAAAATGATGAGAGGCCTCGAGTTTATGATGATCCATTCATCTAGCGGAGTATAGATGACGACCATGAACTATTCTAGACAGTCCAGTGGAACGCTAGCAGGCTCGTAACCTGTAGGTGTTTTTGAACTAAGTGTTTACTATGTATTTTTGAACTAAGTGTTCACCAGGTGTTTTTGAACTACGTGTTTACTAGGTGTTTTTCAACTACGTGTTCACCATATGTACTCTAAATATCCTGGCAGCTGCGCCTAATGAATAATATTGGCAGTTGTGCCTGACTTTTGAACTACGTGTTCACCGGATGTATTCTAGAAACCCTAGCAGCTATGGACTTAGTGCCTCATGAAAGAACATTTGCAGCTGTGCCTAGCATCGGTATCTATGGACTTAGTACCTGTTATATAAACCCTGGCAGTGATGGACTTCATGCCTATTCCTTAGGAATGAATGAATGAAGGATAGCTAATTCTCAGGGTAGATCCTTAAGAATAAAGAAGATAATGGGGGTGAGTAATTGGGTTGGTTGTTTGATGATTAAACATAATTATTATATTATTATGGGTTGAAAACCCTATGTACTCACAAGGTTTCCCAATCTGACCCACTCAGTTTACTTGTATCATAGGTATCGATACGAAGCTACATTACACTGAGAGATTAAAGGAAATGTAAATCACTAGTGTAAATGAATGTAAGGTCTGTTTATGCTTATTTTTCTGTATTGACAATGACATCCTAAGGTTTTATATAAAAAAAATACATTTCTTCGAAAATGCTTTAATAATGTATTTATCATGTTTTCTGGGAACAAATTAAGCAATATTATTATTTAAAATGAATACTCAGATTTTCAAATAAGCATAAATAAAATTTTTAAAATGACCATGAATTTGGGGATGTCACAGTTGGTATCAGAGCATTAGTTTAAGCGAACTAGGAATAAGGATTTTTTTTCTAGACTTAAACTTAGAATGCTAAGCGATGATCGTGAGGAGTGTGTCTAATATCTTTTGGGAAGTACACCTGAATAGACACGGGCACTAACTCATTTAAGGATGATTCCTAATTGCTTTATTTGCTAAATAATTTGTGATGCTTTATGATGCCATTATTTGATCGGATCTATGGTCTGTTGCCGACCGGATCAGGAAACTTTGTGTTTAGATTTCTTAATGTTTAATTACGGTATTAGAACTGACATGCAACTTTTCGGAGTGATAAGGAGATTTATACGTCTGATTCCCCTATCTAAATTCTCGTCACTGCACACCGAATGTCTGATTTGGTGTATAGATCGAAATGGTGAGAACTCGCAGTGGATTAGAAAATGCTAATGGAAACCAATAGCCACGAGTGATTGAGCGTGCACCAGAGGTAGCAGCTGCACCCAAGCCAATCACGATGGCAGGAGTCCAAGCAATGATTCGGGCTATGATGGCTGAACAAAGGGAGGAGATGAGGCAAATGTTGCCTAATATGGATGAACTTAATGTGCCTATTGTGAGTCAAGTTGGACACCGAGTGGTGAGGAGGAACGACCAGGAAAGAAGGATTGACAGGGATGGGCGCATGTATAAGAACTTCTTGGGTGCCAAAACACCAAGTCTTTCTGAAAGCCCAAAGCTAGAGGAAATTATGGATTGGATCTCCGAGATGGAAATGGTATTTGAAAGCTACAACTGCAGCGATAAGCAAAAGTTCTTTGCAGTTAGACAAACTAAAGACCGGAGTATTAAGTTGGTGGAAGTTGTTGGCAGATACAATGCCACGGGGAGAAGCCCTGAGGATGTCTTGGGAAGCATTCATGGAGTAGTTAAAAATGCAGTACTGCTCCGAGATAGATCTGATAGACCTAAACAACGAGTTTCAAAACCTGAAGAAAAGGAAGATGTGTGTTTATGAGTATGTCACCGCATTCACCGAGAGGATGAAGCTATTCCCCTACTTGGTGCCTACTGAACTCTCCAAGATAGACAAGTTTGCTAACGGATTGCCAACGGACTTTG
Organism: Lactuca virosa; assembly: GCF_052849685.1. Classification (NCBI taxonomy): domain Eukaryota; kingdom Viridiplantae; phylum Streptophyta; class Magnoliopsida; order Asterales; family Asteraceae; genus Lactuca; species Lactuca virosa. The sequence goes on from NC_136433.1 coordinate 50,311,078, forward strand.
GCCCAACGGTCAAAATGACAACTACTTTGAAGACAGTCGTTAGAGCAGCTAAGAATATTGAGACCCAGATAAGGGAAAAGGGTCTGGAGAGAGATGAATTTGGCGAGAAGAGGAAGTTTGAAGGATCTTTAAGGACCAACGAGAAGAGAAAATTCTCAAATTCTGGTTCGAAGAAGTTCGAAGGAGGAAGAGGTGAAGCAAGATGGTGCGATAAGTGCGAGAAGAAACACTTTGGAAAATGTGGCGAGGAGGTGACATGTTTCTGATGGGTTTTGAGCATTCTAACACTTCCTAAGTATACATGCAACCCTAATAACCTTGGATCTATGTTTGTCTAATTATCATGCAAAGTTGAATTCCAAGGTTATATTCCTATCTAGCATACATGGGGAACAAATTTTAACTTGCATGAAAGATAGAATAACTTACCTTGTTGTTGCTTATGATCCTTGAAACCTTGTGAGCCTAGCACCCCAAGTGTGATGTCTCAAATGCTTCACACAACACCAAATGCTTTTGGAATGACTTTAGAGAGAATACACACTTCTAAAATCGGCCTAGCCCTCTTGTTTCTTATGTGTAGCCAATTTTGATGGAGAATGGGTTTCTTATATAGTGTTGACACATCTAGGGTTACACCATGTAAACCCTAATGTGTCATGACTCTTCATTTCCATGACCCATGGGTTTGTAACTCCCATGGAGCATCCTATGGGTGGAACCCAACTTGATAATCCATGGAGCCTCTTAGCCCACTATATAAGATATGGAAGATTTACATAATCTACCCATATATTTAATTAGTTATCTTTTGATCACTTAATTAATTCTAAATTAATTCTTGATCAAACTAATTAAATAATATTATTAATATATTAGAACTTATAATATATTAATAAACCATAAGTGTTATTTCTCTCATTTTAATTTATCCAATTGCATGGTGCCATGCAACCCAAATGGACCATGCCGGGTCGGGTCAAGTACATACCAGAAATAGTTATGGACTTAGACACCTTATCCAACAGTCTCCCACTTGGATAAGTCTAATAACTATAACTGCAATACTTCAGGAACCGATCGGCAATCGTAGCTCTTTCAAGGTCTCTCGGAACTGAGAAGATGATGATACGCCATTTAAGATAAGTGATCATATAATCCTCTGTTCTAGATATCAGCCGGACAAATACAATGAACAATGTCTTACTTATTGTCCAGCAGTTTGTTTCCCGATTTCCGATTTGTTTGACAAAGAACTTAATTGAACACATCAACTTAGTTCTGACCGGGCCCGGTACATAGGTCAAAACAAAATCATCGAGGGGCCCAGATATCAGCTTCTAATCCAAGAAGGAACAAATAAACTTCGACTCATATGTTTGTTCTACCACTCATTGAATTATACACAAAAGCACGTTTTATAACATCGAGTTACCAATGCGTTAACGTACAATCAATGCATAACCAACTCATAAGTAACAAATCATATCTCTAGGTTTGAAGACTTATATGATATTACCGTCTCACGATCACTCGAGATAAATTCCATGAAGTGATTCCAGTGAGCGTGGGTTGAGTCCAATGCTCAGAACTTATGAGCACTCATGAGTGTTGTAGCCATGTCCAACAACTTAGACCTCTGCAACCAATCATGACAGTCTTGATTTATACCTACTTCCGACATATGACCGACTGTGGAGGTTCGAATAATATGATATACCAAACATAATTATTCTGGAAGTCAAAACATGCAAAAGAAATATAGTAAACGATCGACAAGAGATAGCAACACTTTACTCATAAATAAAACACCTTTTATTCATCATCTAATGTCAATTACACTTTACAAATTTCAAGGTTATCTAACTACTAAATCTAATATCATCCTTCAGCCCTATGCTCCGAGCATGCTGGAGATGCTTAACCCGAGTCAGTCCCTTCGTGAGGGGATCTGCTGGATTCTCATCCGATGATACCCTCTTTGCCACGAGGAGTCCTTCTTCTATTCGATGTCTGATGAAATGGTATTTTCTGTCGATGTGTCTGGATCTCCCGTGATCCCTTGGTTCCTTGGCTAAGGCAACTACACTTTCACTATCACAAAAAATTTCCATTGGCTCTTTAATAGCTGGTACAACTCCAAGGTCTCCAATGAAGTTCTTCAGCCATATCGCCTCCTTTGCTGCCTCGCTAGCTGCTATATACTCTGATTCGCAAGTTGAATCAGCCACTGTCTCTTGCTTGGAACACTTCCAAGAAATTGCTCCTCCATTTAAGGTAAAGACCCAGCCTGACTGAGAGCGGAAATTATCCCTATCAGTCTGAAAGCTAGCATCACTATACCCTACAACTCTCAAGTCTTCACTCCCACCGAGGGTAAGGACCCAGTCCTTAGTCCTCCGTAGGTACTTGAGGATATTCTTTACCGCAGTCCAGTGTGCCTTGCCAGGGTTCCCCTGATACCTGCTAACCATGCTCAAAGCAAAGGCTACATCAGGTCGAGTACACGTCATCGCATACATGATCGATCCTACAGCCGAAGCATAAGGTATTCGACTCATTTCTGCTATCTCAGCCTCAGTACTAGGGCTTTGTGTCTTACTCAATCTGACATTACTCTGGATGGGTAACTCTCCTTTCTTGGAGTCCTGCATGCCGAATCTCTTCAACACCTTATCCAAGTAAGTACTCTGACTAAGTCCAATTAGTCTTTTACTCCGGTCTCTCAAGATCCTTATCCCTAGAATATAGGCAGCTTCTCCTAGGTCCTTCATAGAGAAACACTTCCCAAGCCAGGACTTAACTTCCTGCAGAGTTGGGATGTCATTTCCTATGAGTAGTATGTCATCCACATACAATACCAAAAAGCTAACTATACTCCCACTAGCCTTGACATATACACAAGATTCATCTTCACTCCTAGAAAAGCCAAATTCCTTGACTTTCTCATCAAAGCAAATATTCCATCTGCGAGGTGCTTGCTTTAACCCATAAATGGATTTCTCAAGCTTACACACTCTATTAGGGTACTCTGTGTTGACAAAACCCTCTGGCTGACTCATGTAAACATCCTCAGCCAACTTTCCATTAAGGAAAGCGATTTTGACATCCATTTGCCATATTTCATAGTCATGAAATGCGGCTATGGCTAACAGAACCCTAATAGACTTAATCTTGGCCACTGGAGAAAAGGTCTCATCATAATCAACTCCCGGAGTTTGTGAGAAACCCTTTGCAACCAGTCGTGCCTTATAAGTGTGTACATTACCATCCATGTCGGTCTTCTTCTTGAAGATCCATTTGCACCCTACAGTCTTACGACCTGGTACATTCTCAACCAAGTTCCAAACTTGATTGTCATACATGAACTGTATCTCGCTGTCCATTGCCTCTTTCCACTTGGCTGACTCAGGGCCTGCCATGGCTTCCGCGTAACTGTTAGGTTCATCCAGACCTATCAGTGTCTCATCACTGATAAGTGTATCACCTTCCGCAGTAATATGGAATCCATAGTAATGCTCAGGTGCATTCCTAACCCTTGTGGAACGCCTCAGAGGTACAGACTTGTCAATTGGCTCAACATAAGTTTCCTCCTCAAGTTGAGTGCTAGGGTTTGAAGTTCCTTCACCACTTGACTCTTGAATTTCTTCAAGGTCAACTTGCCTCCCACTGTATCCTTGGCTTATGAACTCTCTCTCTCGAAAGAAATCCCTCCTAGCTACAAAGACCACATTCTCACTAGGTCTGTAGAAGAGGTAACCAAAGGATTTCTGTGGGTAGCCGATGAAAATACACCTCTCACTTCGAGGTTCGAGCTAATCATGAGTCTCGCGTCTCACGAAAGCCTTGCAACCCCAAATCTTAATGTGGTATAGTTTGGGTACTTTACCAGTCCACATCTCATGAGGAGTTTTGGCAACTTTCTTTGTGGGAACTAGATTAAGGATATGGGCGGCAGTCTCTAAGGCATACCCCCAAAATGAGATTGGTAGCGAAGCTCGACTCATCATGGAACGAACCATATCCAACAAGGTTCGATTACGCCTCTCAGCTACACCATTCAACTGCGGTGTCCTGGGAGGTGTCAATTGTGAGACAATCCCACATTCCCTAAGATAGTCGAGGAACTCTGAACTAAGATACTCACCACCTCGATCGGATCGAAGCATCTTAATGTTCCTGCCCAATTGATTCTCGACTTCCTGTTTAAACTCTTTAAACCTCTCAAAAGTCTCTGACTTATGCTTGATTAAGTAGACATATCCATATCTACTGTAATCATCAGTAAAAGTCAAATAATAACGATTAGCATCCCTTGTGGCATGTTTGAAGGGCCCACACACATCCGTGTGTATAAGATCCAACAAACCTTCACCCCTCTCACAAGAACCTGTGAAGGGTGACTTTGTCATTTTTCCAAGTAAGCATGATTCGCAACTATCATCTGACTTTAGGTCAAATGACTCCAATACTCCATCCTTTTGGAGTTGGCCTATGCGTTTCTTGCTTATATATCCAAGACGACAATGCCATAATGATGCTTTATCCAAGTTATTATCATTAACAGAATCAATACACAATACATTATTTCCTAAGTTATCAACCACAGATACAGTTTCATACACACCATCACAAGGTAATGCTTTAAAATAAAGAACATTATTAAAGAAAGCATTAATCGAACCAACTTCATTATCAAATGAAAAGGTGAAACCTTGTTTATACAATGCATGAAAGGAAATAATATTTCTTGCTATTTCTGGCGAATAACAACATTTATTCAAATCTAAACTACACCCACTACTTAGCGATAAAGTATAAACTCCAATCTTGGTGACAGGTAAAGCTTTCCTATTCCCCATGATTAAGTTTATTCTTCCATGCTCCACATTCTCACTTCTTCTTAGTCCCTGCAAATCAGAGCAGATATGAATACCACAACCGGTATCAAGGACCCAAGAGTTAGAATGGGGTGAGTTATTAGATAAGATAGTGTAAATACCTGCATGGTTGGGTTTAACTTTCCCATCCTTCACATCTTGCTGGTACTTTGGGCAGTTCCGCTTCCAATGTGACTTTTCATGGCAATAGAAGCATTCAGCCTCTTTAGGGTCAGAAGAAGGAGTGACAAAACCTTTCTTGGTTCCACTTGAAGAAGAGCCATCAAGGGTCCTAGCCTTGGTACCTTTCGAAGAGCTCTTCCTCTTCTTCCCTCTACCTTTCCCGATTGCCAAAACCGGGGCGGAGTTTGGAGTAGGAGTGTTAACAACCGACTTACCCTTAAGACCTGTTTCTGCGGTCTTGAGGAGTCCCTGAAGTTTGCTGAGTGTGACCTCTTCCTTATTCATGTGATATGTCATGCGGAATTGATCATAGCACGATGGTAAGGAGTGCAAAATGATATCTATTGCAAGCTCCTCAGGGAAGTTCACATTAAGCTTCAGCAACCGATCCACATACCTTTGCATTTTCTGCATGTGGCTCGTGACGGATTCCCCGTCCTTCATCATGGTTGTTATGATAGAGCATATGATTTCATACCTCTCTTGTCGTGCACTTTGATGGTATCTTTCCATCAGATCTTGGTGCATTTCAAAAGGGTAGAAGTCCTCATAGGACTTTTGGAGCTCCGCTGTCATGGTGGCCAACATGATGCATGCCACTTTTGTAGCATCCCTTTCATGTGCCCGGAAGTCACCGATCTCCTGGGGAGTTGCAGTAGTCTCATCAATCTCCTTAAGCTCCTTGTCAAGGACATATTCTTTGTCCTCGTAGCGGGTAATCATCCTGATGTTTCTGATCCATTCATTGAAGTTGGATCCATCAAAAGTGACTTTCCCACACAAGTTCATAAGGGTAAAGGAGCCATTAGGATTAGAGCCAGAAGCAGCATTGTTTGAAGACATCTGAAAGAAGAGAACAAGATTAGTTTAGATATTAAGAGAGTCCTTAATAAAACACCCAAATGTAATATTAAGGCTAGGATCCAATCACAATATATTATAACTTAGAAGAGGTATGCCGTAATCCAAGCTATAACATATTTGAAAGGTAGGTGAATGACGATTCACCAATTTCCACCATGAAAAACGAAATATAAATATTAGGTTTTTAATTGGTTCTTAGAAATTCCTAGATTCTTTTGAGATTCAATGAACTTTTCAAAGGCATGTTTCAATCTCGAGTGTGCCCTCCAAGTTTTGTGACTGGGATACCGAGGATCACAAAACGAGGTGTGAAGTAACCATGCAAATCACTTGGTACCCTCAAGGTTTATCACTCAATCGATGTGCCGGTAAACCACACACGCTCCACCGATGCTATGGTAAACCTTAAGTCACCCTTTACCTACCTTGTTAAGTCCAAGTTAGTGTGCCGGTTAACCACACACGCTCCACCAACGACTTAAACAAAGTGTAAAGTGTAATTTCATGGATTAGCGCTTTATTCACATTTTCCTAAAGTAACTAAGATTGAGAATTTAATAAAAGCATTTAGTTACTTTATAATATTCATCGTACTTTTAATGAGAATTTATAAGTCCTTGTCTTACCCGTTCAGCTAACGACCCTCCACCGATCAAGGAAGCGGTGGGTGAGAGTGGACACCCATTAAGTTGCCATTTTATAGGCAACAACCTTATACCCCCCTTATAGACCGGCTTCGTGAATGAGGCGTACTAGCGGTAAGACGACTTGACGTTATACATATATATATATTAGTAACTTATAATATTATAAAGTATAAGGGTTGAATTTTAACTTTTAAAATTCTAAGGGTTGGAACTAAAGTTTTAATCAAGACTTTACATGTTCCAAAACTTGAGGGCAAGTTTTGTAAACTTCCAAAACTTTTCATTTCTTATAACTTATGAATTAATTGAGTAATAAAAATGAAGACTCTTCATTTTTATAACTCTTGTGTTCTTTTAATGGCTTTAATAAAAGTAAGACTTTTGGTTTTCCATAACTTGAGGACAAGTTATGGACTCCATTAAAACACATTATGATCATGAATTAAACTACCATGAAGGTTACAAACAATTACTATGATCATCTAATCTTCATAAGTTCAAGAACATGAATATGAACACTTTCAAGAATCAAAAATTACACTTAAAAAAAACTTGTAATTTTAATAATTGCCATTGTAAATGGATTAGCATAAACATTACACCATCTAAAACAAGCTTTAAAACATCAAAACAGTTTAGGGTAATGTTTCTAGTCCATTTCCAGCACCAAATGTGCAAACTTTCATACGAGCAGAAAACAGAAAAACGATTTTTTTCCAAGCTGTTTGCACACAAAAAAAAAACAACAAACGAACCTGGCTCTGATACCACTGATGGGTTTTGAGCATTCTAACACTTCCTAAGTGTACATGCAACCCTAATAACCTTGGATCTATGTTTTTCTAATTATCATGCAAAGTTGAATTCCAAGGTTATATTCCTATCTAGCATACATGGGGAACAAATTTTAACTTGCATGAAAGATAGAATAACTTACCTTGTTGTTGCTTATGATCCTTGAAACCTTGTGAGCCTAGCACCCCAAGTGTGATGTCTCAAATGCTTCACACAACACCAAATGCTTTTGGAATGACTTTAGAGAGAATACACACTTCTAAAATCGGCCTAGCCCTCTTGTTTCTTATGTGTAGCCAATTTTGGTGGAGAATGGGTTTCTTATATAGTGTTGACACATCTAGGGTTACACCATGTAAACCCTAATGTGTCATGACTCTTCATTTCCATGACCCACGGGTTTGTAACTCCCATGGAGCATCCATGGAGCATCCTATGGGTGGAACCCAACTTGATAATCCATAGAGCCACTTAGCCCACTATATAAGATATGGAAGATTTACATAATCTACCCATATATTTAATTAGTTATCTTTTGATCACTTAATTAATTCTAAATTAATTCTTGATCAAACTAATTAAATAATATTATTAATATATTAGAACTTATAATATATTAATAAACCATAAGTGTTATTTCTCTCATTTTAGTTTATCCAATTGCATGGTGCCATGCAACCCAAATGGACCATGCCGGGTCAGGTCAAGTAAATACCAGAAATAGTTATGGACTTAGACACCTTATCCAACGGTTTCAAGTGTGGAAAGTCTGGGCATTACGCCAATGAGTGTACATCTAACAAGAGGGTGTGTTATGAATGTAATGAAGGATGGTATATTTCAAAGAACTGCCCAAAGTCAAAATGCTTCGCCAAAGCCAAAGGCGAGAGCATTCGAGACGATCATTGATGAAGCAGGTGACAACACAAAGAGATTAGCAGTAAGGATCAATAAAGTAATTGTATAGTATCGTGTGGTGTAGCGTAATCTAAGAGGCATAGTGTAGGGTGAGCTTGAATACCTATGTAACCGTTTCAAGAAATAATATAAAACTTAGTTATGTTATCCGATGTGTTAAATGACTATGTGAAATTCTTGTATGGTGACTTGGAGAACTGCAAGACAATACTTAGGACGAGTATGAGTATGTGTGAATGGTAGTAGAGGCCTATACTACCGGAAGCACATGACTCGTACTTGGATCGGGAAAGTCACAAGGTTACCAAGGCGCTAGTAATTGATTTTGTTTTGTTCATGTTTGTCGTTTCCATCATTTCGGTAATGACTAAAGAGGAGGATTGTTATTCTGACCCTAGTGGTCATATCAAATCAAGTCCGACTAAAATAAGCGTGTTACATGGTTCAGAGAACCAAGATCGATGTAACATCCGACTTAAGCCAGAAGATTGAAGTAAAAGATAACCGAAGCGGTCAATAGAAGTATCACGATCATTGTTAAAGTAAGAAGCTTGTAGCTAGAAGTTCTACATGCCAGAATGTGATTTTATCACATTAGAACATGAAGGAAGGTATATTCCATTATGGAATTTGACTCTAAAATACCTGAGTCTAAGCGTTGCATCATAGGACGAAAGGTCATTAGAGCATGGCCCATCGGTCTGTCATGATAATCGAAGTAAAGAACTTCTCTATAGTTATGTATGGTTAAGAAGAAGTAGGAGTCTCCAATAAGGATTGGTTTTGTAACTCGAACATTACAATTGAAAGCCCAACATAATACGAAGGGCAGGTACAAGATTGAGTACTGTCAGCAGTCAAGAAGTCCAAGAGCTAGATACTCATGTGAAGGAACATAAAAGTTACGGTTATTACCTAAGATGAAAAGATAACATATGGATTCATTATACAAGCCCTGTTTTGTTGATGATTCCGGGACGTAATCATCCTAAGGGGGAGATAATTGTAACGCCCGCAGATTCGGGAGAGTCAATTTAGAGACAATAAGCGTGAAAAATGACTTTTTGATGGAAGATTATTTAGAAGAAATAATCTTAACCAAGTTATAGTATATGTCACAAGGGTTCTGTACATATAAAGAGCGCCGAAATCCGAGTTATAACGAAGAAGTTATGACCCGACGAAGTTTTACGGCAAAACCGGCACGGCACCGCGTAACGTAAAAATTGAATTTTTGATAAACTATTTTTTAGCCTTAGAGATCTAAATGAAAGTTTTATTATACGTTAAACCGAGAGCGTGCATAAAAAGAACGTCCAAATCTGACTTCCTATAAGGAAGTTATGATTTTTCTAAGATTTAGCATAGCAGTGCACAACCCGAAATTCAAATTTTAGATCGATCGATTTTAAGCCGACACAACCTAAATGAGAATTAAAAACTTCATTAATAGGAGCTCAACGATAAAAATACAATCGAAAATGGAGTCTGTATGTAGAAGTTATGAATTATACACGGTCGTTAACAATGGAATCTTCTCATACTGTTAAATTTAACATTGGTTGATAATTAGCCGATATATTCGAAAGTAGAGTTGTAGATATTGTCAATACCTACGTGTGGATATAAAGAACGTAAAAAACGGAGCTCGTATGCGAAAGTTACGGAGTTTAGAAGTCGGAAGGGTGCTGCTGCGAAGTGGGTGACGTGGCGCGATCTGAGTCATTGCTTTCTCCCCAAGCCTTGCCACCAGTGGGTGACATGTGGCACCAACTAGACGAGTTGGAGGCCAAAAATCGACGAGTAGGTCCAAAATTCAGCCAAAAAATAGCATGCGAGGGTGCCTTCATTTCTCACACCAAAACCCCTTCACTTTTCTCTCTAACTTCTCTCTAAGCCTCCCAAAACCCTCCCAAAGCCCTAGTAACCTCAAGGTGCTAGAGTAAATCCCCGGAGATCCCGAAGGCTCAGAGAAAAATAGCTTTTCGCCTCGGAAGTTCTGCCCCGCAGAGCCCGGTTCCTCGCTAAACCCCCTGTAAGTTGAGTTATGCTTACCGTACTTTAAGTATAACTTATGTTTAAGTTCATTATCGTTATTATGAACCTATTGTTGGATTAGTGTCTAAGCCTGTAACTATATTTGGTATGTACTTGACCCGGTTATGCATGGTCCTTTTGGGTTGCCTTCACCAAAGCAACTTGACAAGGTAATTTAAGGAAAAAGAGAGGATATTATGGTTTATCAATATATTATAAGAATAATATATTAAAGGAGAAATCATATTTATTTAATTAGTATTAGTCATAAATTAATTAGGAATTAATTTGGTGACTAAAAGAGATTAATTAAATAAAGGGGCTTAAACAGTCAAGTGTGTGATAGTTGAGTTTTGGGCTGGGAAACCTAATGGACTAAGGGGGAACGAAATTATGATGAGGGATCATCACATTTTCGTCCAAGGGCCTTATTCCAGAAGGTTCCTTGGGTTGCTTGGTCATTAAGCTGTCCATTAGGGTTTAGACTGAAACCCTAGCAGCCTACAGTATAAATAAGACCCATAGGCTTCAATTTTCGGCCACTTGATTCCCAAGAGAAACCCTAGGGCCGAAAATTAGCATCCTCCTCTCTCTCAAAGTTGCCTTCTTGCTTGTGGTGTTTGTGATCCATCAGAGGAGTTACAATTGTGACTCTAAGCTCAAGAGAAGAAGATTCAAGCTACTATTTGAAGAGGTAAACATCTAGATCTGATGTAATTAGCTAATTTCGAAATTATGTATGCTAGTTTAGGGTTTGTAAGTCTTGGATTCATTGCATGTACAATAGAGAAACCTAGATCCAAGCATTAGGGTTTGTATGAGCACATAGGATTGTTCTTATGCATAAAACCCATCAGTGGTATCAGAGCCTTGATTGGTTTCTGTTGTATGTGATGTAATTGTCCAATTCTTGCTGAAAATCGTTTTTCTAGCCTCTGCCAGAACCAACTCGGCGAGTCAGTATCTGGACTCGGTGAGTTGGCCCTACTCGGCGAGTTCAGGACCCTACTCGGCGAGTTTGGGACTCAGACAGAAGATATTTCGGATTTACTTGCTGTTTTGATGAAGGATAATTGCCTTAAATGTTTTTAACTGATAAAATTCAATTTTTATTGTTATTGAAAGATTATCCTTACCAAAACACAAGATAATTACCAAGTGATTGGATAATAAATTCCTTATATGATTAAAATTGATTATTTGAATTAATTGGGTAACTTATCTTGCAAGAAATTGAATTAGGTCAAATATAGATAATCACTAAATTAATTGTTTGATTTATATTATTTGTTATTTGATCCCTTGTGTTTTGAAAAGTTCAAAACTTGCCCTCAAGTTTTGAAATTTAATTTTTCGATTAAAAGTTTAATTTTGAAAATTTTAAATTTCAACCCTTAGAATTTTACAAGTTTAAAATTCAATCTTATACTTTAACTATTACAAGATTAATATATATATATATATATATATATATATATATATATATATATATGTATAAGAATAAGCTAGTCTTATCGCTAGTAGGCCTTATTCACGAAGCCAGTCTATAAGGTGGGTATAAGGTTGCTGCCTATAAAATGGCGCTTAATGGGTGTACACTCACACCCACCGCTTGCTTGACTGGTGGAGGGTCGTTAGCCGAACGGATAGGATAGGGCACTTAATTCCTCATTATAAGTATACTGGAAATATTAAAGTAACTACATTGTTTTATAAATTCTCAATCTTAGTTACTTTAGGGTAAAATGTGAAAAATGATGTTATTCCATGGAATTACACTTTGTACCCCTGTCAAACGTTAGTGGAGCGTCCGTGGCTAACCGGCACACTAATTTGGGATTGACATTGGTGACAAAGGGTGGCTCGATGTTTATCATAGATCAATGGAGCGTGCGTGGCTAACCGGCACATTGATTAGGTGATAGAGACATTGGGTGCACCATGTTGATTCGCATGGTTATTCACAACTTGTTTGCGATCCTCGGCATCCCAGTCGCAAATTTGAAGTGCATATCGAGATTTAAACATGCCATTGAAATGTTCAATGAATCTCAAAAGAAATCTAGGAATTTTCAAATACATTTAAAACTTAATCTCTTTTCGTTTTTTATGGTGAAAATTAGTGAATCGTCATTCACTTACCTTCAAATTATTTACTTTTAGATTACGCATCCCTTTTCTAAGTTGTAAATAATGTTGTTGGATCCTAGCCCTAATTTCTCATTTGGGTGTTTAATTGGGGATTCATTTTTAATCAAACTTTGTTTCTTTCTATTTCAGATGTCTAACGCAAACGCAAACAACAACACTTCTGGGTCATTCTCGTTGATGAACCTGTGTCAAAAGGTGACATTTGATGGGTCAAACTTCAACGAGTGGATGAGATACATTCGATGAGAAACTAGAAAAGATCAACCCAGAAGAAGCTACTCCTGAAGAGATGGCCGCCTTTGAGACCCACGAGCGTGATGCTACGAAAGTTCATTGCATCATGCTGGCCACCATGAACCTCGAACTCCAAAAGTCCTATGAGGACATGTATCCATATGAGATGCATCAAGATTTGCTGGAGAGGTACCACCAAAGTGCGAGGCAAGAGCGCTATGAGATCATTACTAACATGATCACCGCTAGGATGGGGAGTGGGGAATCCTTGACCGCCCATTTGCAAAGAATGCAAAGGTATGTTGATCGTCTTCTCAAACTTAATGTTAAGTTTGATAAGGATTTGGCTATCGACATTATCCTCCACTCCTTGCCATCCTGCTACAACCAGTTCAGAATGACCTACCACATGAACAAGGAAGAGGTCACCCTGAGTAAACTTCAAGGGCTCCTGAGGACAGGTGAGAGCAACCTCAAGGACAAATCTATTGCATCATCCTCTACTGTAGCTGCTCCTGTATTGGCAATTGGCCAAGGAAAGGGTAAAAAGAGGAAGGCTCCTTCTAAGAGCCACCAAAAGGGTAAGACCCAAGATGGTTCCTCTTCTAGTGGGACCAAAGCAGGTTCTGTTAAACCCTCTTCTGACCCCAAGGAAGCAGAGTGCTTCTATTGCCACCAGAAGGGCCACTTGAAACGAAGCTGCCCAAAATATATGCAAGACATTAAGGATGGGAAGATAAAGCCCACCTTTGCAGGTATGTATTTAATTAAATCTAATAACTCATCACTTGCTACTTCATGGGTCCTTGATACTGGATGTGGTTACCACATTTGTTCTGATTTGCAGGGGCTAAGAGAAAGTAGGGAAGTGGAGCATGGAAGGATAAACTTGATCATGGGAAACAAGAAGTCTTCACCAGTCACCAAGATCGGAGTTTATTCCTTAGTGTTGAGTAATGGGTTAGGGCTAGATTTAAATAATTGTTGCTATTCGCCAGATATGGCAAGGAACATCATTTCTTTTCATGGATTGTTTAGACAAGGTTTCAGATATTCATTTGATAATAGTAATGGTTCTATTAATGCTTATTTGAATGGTGTCTTTTATTTCAATGCATTACCTTGTAATGGGATTTATGAATCTGTGTTAATTATAGATAATTTAGGAAATGATGTTTTGAATATTGATTCGTCCACAAGTTTTGGACAAAGCATGCTTGTGGCATTGTCGCCTTGGCCATGTTAACAAGAAACGCATAGCCCAACTCCAAAAGGATGGAATCTTGGAGTCATTCGACCTTAGGGACGATGACGTGTGTGAGTCTTGTTTACTTGGGAAGATGACCAAGTCACCCTTTACTGGCACATGTGAAAGGGGTGAGGGTGTATTAGATCTCATACATACAGATGTATGTGGACCCTTTAGATCCACCACAAGGGACGCTTGTCGCATCTACGTGACTTTTACAGACGATTATAGCAGATATGGATATATCTACTTAATTAAGCAAAAGTCAGAAACCTTTGAAAAGTTAAAAGAGTTTAAGAATGAAGTAGAGAATTAGCTGGGCAGGAAAATCAAGATGCTTCGATCTGATCGAGGAGGAGAGTACATAAGTCTTGAGTTTCACGACTATCTAAAAGAATGCGGAATAGTTTCGCAATTGACGCCTCCTAGAACGCCACAATTGAATGGTGTGGCTGAGAGACGTAATCGAACCTTGTTGGACATGGTTCGTTCTATGATGAGTCGTGCTTCGTTACCAATGTCATTCTGGGGGTATGCCTTAGAGACTGCCGCCCATATCCTTAACCTAGTTCCCACCAAGAAGGTTGCCAAGACACCTCACGAGATGTGGATAGGGAAAGCTCCCTCGTTAGCACATGTCAAGGTTTGGGGTTGTGAAGCTTTCGTAAGACGAGAGACTCACGACAAGCTAGAACCTCGTAGTGAGAAGTTTTATTTCATCGGCTATCCACATAAGTCTTTTGGCTATCTCTTCTATAGACCAAGTGACAATGTTGTCTTTGTTGCTAGGAGAGGAGTTTTCAGAGAGAGAGAACTCATAAGTCAAGGAGACAGTGGGAGTCAGATTGACCTTGAAGAGCTTCAAGAGTCAGGAGATGAAGGAACCTCTAACACTGGCGCTCAACCTGAGGAGGAAATTCATGTTGAACCAATTGACAAGTCCTTACCTCTTAGACGTTCCAATAGAGTTAGTGTTCCACCCCATTTTTATGGTTTCCATATTACTACTGATGGGGATACGTTTATTAGTGATAGTACACTAGTAAATCTGGACGAACCTAATAGCTATAAGGAAGTCATGGCAGGCCCAGAGTCTGCTAAATGGAAAGAGGCAATGGACAGCGAGATTCAGTCCATGTATGACAACCAAGTTTGGAATTTGGTTGATAATGTACCAGGTCGTAAGACAGTCGGGTGCAAGTGGATCTTCAAGAAGAAGACAGACATGGATGGGAAAGTGCACACTTATAAAGCGCGATTGGTCGCGAAGGGCTTTACTCAAACTCCTGGAGTTAACTATGATGAGACCTTCTCACCAGTTGCTAAGATAAAGTCTATTAGGGTAATGCTCGCAATAGCTGCGTTTCATGATTATGAAATTTGGCAGATGGACGTAAAAACCGCTTTCCTAAATGGGAAGTTGGCTGAGGATGTTTACATGAATCAGCCAGAGGGTTTTGTCGATGCGAAGCATCCCAATAGGGTGTGCAAGCTTGAAAAATCCATTTATGGATTAAAGCAAGCATCTCGCAGATGGAATCTTTGTTTTGACGAGAAGGTCAAAGAGTTTGGCTTTCTGCGAAGCGAAGATGAGTCATGTGTGTATGTCAAGGCCAGTGGGAGTATAGTGAGCTTCCTCGTATTGTATGTCGATGACATACTGCTCATAGGAAACGACATCCCAACCTTGCAGGAGGTCAAGTCCTGGCTTGGGAAGTGTTTCGTTATGAAGGACCTCGGAGAGGCTTCGTATATTCTGGGAATAAGGATACTGAGAGACAGAAGTAAGAGACTGATAGGACTCAGTCAGGATACATACTTGGAAAAGGTACTTAAATGTTTTAGTATGGAAAATTCCAAGAAAGGGGAGTTGCCAATCCAATGCAATACCAAACTGAGTAAGACTCAGAGCCCGAGTACAGAGGCAGAGATAGCTGATATGAGCCGAGTACCTTACGCTTCCGCAGTTGGCTCGATTATGTACGCTATGACCTGTACTCGCCCTGATGTGGCCTTCGCTTTGAGCATGGTTAGCATATATCAAGGGAACCCTGGTAGAGCACATTGGATTGCTGTCAAGAATATTCTTAAGTACCTACGAAGGACCAAGGAATGGTTTCTAGTCCTCGGTGGGAGTGATGACTTAAGGGTGCGAGGGTACAGTGATGCTAGTTTTCAGACGGATCGGGATAATTACCGATCACAGTCAGGCTGGGTCTTTACCCTGAACGGAGGAGCATTGACTTGGAAAAGTTCCAAGCAAGAGACCGTAGCTGATTCAACGTGCGAATCAGAGTACATTGCGGCAAGCTAGGCGTCAAAAGAGGCTATATGGTTGAAGAACTTCATAGGAGACCTTGGAGTTATGCCATCCATAAAGGAGCCCATGGAAATTTTTTGTGATAATGAAGGAGCGGTTGCCTTGACCAAGGAACCAAGGGATCATGGCAGATCTCGACATATCGACAGGAAATACCATTTTATTAGACATCGGGTAGAAGAGGGATTCCTCGTTGTGAAGAGGGTATCGTCAGAAGATAACCCAGCAGATCCCCTTACGAAGGGACTGAGTAGGGTCAAGCATTTGGAGCACGCTAGGAGCGTTGGGCTAAAGGACGATATTAGTTTATATTAGATAGTTAGGAAACTTGTAATGAATAATTTTGTATTCAACATTTGATGACTAAATAAAGGTGTGTTATTTATAAGAAAGTTACTATCTTGTGTTGATTATTTATCTATTGTTTCGATTTTGCATGTTTTGACTTCCTGAGTAATAGGATTATTCGAACAGTCCACAATCGCTCATATGTTGGAAGTAGATATGAAAGAAGATTGTCATAAATTTGTTTGTAGATTGTCTAAAAGGTTTTAGACATAGCAAAGGTTTGCTACAAAGTTTATGAGTGCTTATGAAATATGTTTTGAGCATTGGAATAAACCCGCACTTGCTAGTCTCACTTCATGAAAGTTATCATAAGTGATCGCAAGATGATAATATCATATAATCTTTAAACCTAAAGATATGGTTATTGTTTACTAGTTGATTATGCATTGATAATACGAAAACACATCAGTAACTTGATGTTATAAAACGTATTATTGTGTGTAACTTAGCTAGTGAATAATAAAAGCATATAAGTCGAAGTTTATCTGTTCCTTTTATTCTAAGAGAATAAAAGCGATATCTTGGCCACTTGATGATTTGGTTTGACTTATGTGTCGGGCCCGGTCAGGATGAAGTTGATGTGTTCAACTAAATTCTATGTCGAACAAATCAGAGATCGAGAAACAAAATGCTGGACAATAAGTATTGTCAGCATGATATCTAGAACAGAGGATTATATGATCCCTTATCTGAAGGACAGGATTTTTGATCAGAGTTGACAGAAGCGTATAAGAGCTACGATTGCTAACCGGATCCTGAACTCGTATGTGAGATATAGTTACTAGACTTATCCAAGTGGGAGACTGTTGGATTAGTGTCTAAGCACATAACTATATTTGGTATGTACTTGACCCGGTTATGCATGGTCCTTTTGGATTGCCTTCACCAAAGCAACTTGACAAGGTAATTTAAGGAAAGAGAGAGGATATTATGGTTTATTAATATATTATAAGAATAATATATTAAAGGAGAAATCATATTTATTTAATTAGTATTAGTCATAAATTAATTAGGAATTAATTTGGTGACTAAAAGAGATTAATTAAATAAAGGGGCTTAAACTGTCAAGTGGGTGATAGTTGAGTTTTGGGCTGGGAAACCTAATGGACTAAGGGGGAACGAAATTATGATGAGGGATCATCATATTTTCGTCCAAGGGCCTTATTCCAGAAGGTTCCTTGGGCTGCTTGGTCATTAAGCTGTCCATTAGGGTTTAGACTGAAACCCTAGCAGCCTACAGTATAAATAAGACCCATAGGCTTCAATTTTCGGCCACTTGCTTCCCAAGAGAAACCCTAGGGCCGAAAATTAGCATCCTCCTCTCTCTCAAAGTTGCCTTCTTGCTTGTGGTGTTTGTGATCCATTAGAGGAGTTACAATTATGACTCTAAGCTCAAGATAAGAAGATTCAAGCTACTATTTGAAGAGGTAAACATCTAGATCTGATGTAATTAGCTATTTTCGAAATTATGTATGCTAGTTTAGGGTTTGTAAGTCTTGGATTCATTGCATGTACAATAGAGAAACCTAGATCCAAGCATTAGGGTTTGTATGAGCACACAGGATTGTTCTTATGCATAAAACCCATCACCTATAAACAAGATTTATCAGTGATTCCAAGTCATTATACTGATTGATCTACTTATGGGGATGATGTCTAGGTTGTGATTTAGTGAGATTATGATTACGGGATCGATTGCATGTGCTATAATATTTGTGATTACGGCATCCCTCTTCATAGTCAAATTTTGAAAACATGGCAAATAAAAATATTGTAGCAAAAGACTGGTCTAGAATCATGTTTTTATGTGAGACATCATGAATCGTGTACCATTTGCTTTGGGTACAGGATCGATTGCATGTGCTATAATATTTGTCATTTCTAAATTTTTCCAAATGCCCAGAGGCATTAAGAAGGGAAAAGGTCTAGAATTGGATATGACTAAAATGATTAAGCAATTGTCGAGGAAAATCTGAGGTTTACCAAAGATTGGTTGCTCAGGGACAGTTGGAAGTATAGTGCTAATTTTGGAAGGACCATATTGACATATTTTGAAAAGAGGCATCTCTTGTTCAGAAGTGATAGTCAAAATGATAATATGGAGTTGTCTCCATATGTGGAAGTTATCTGTGTAAGATTAGAAAACTTAATGCAAGAAGCATGTCCAAAGCAATGTACTTTGAATATGAGACTTAGTTTCCATGGAGTTGATCTCCATTGGAATACCTTATAATGACTGTTGACAAGTCTTTGTGACTTTGTACATATTCATTACAGGAGGGTCAGTGCATATAAGTTTAAAATCTAAACAGATTTCGATAAATGATAGGAATTTGAAATTCTCACATTTTTCGATAAAGATTTGGGAGTGTGAAATTAGAATCATTGAAATTATGTTCAATTGGTTTATTTCACAAAGTAAGGATCATAGACAAACATAGAGTGCATACTTGGTGTATGGCAAAGCTATTGTTTAGAAAAACATAGTGTACATGCTTGGAGCATGGGACAACTAGTGTTTTTAATTCAGGTATAAAGTTGATAAAACCGAAACAATGAATAATGAGTAATCAGTATGGTGATAAATACAAGTGGTCTATTTATATTCATAGGGTTTGATACCATATTTGATTCATTTATTCTTGTGTTTCATTTTGCATGTTTTGACTTCCAGAATAAACTAGGTCATTCTTCCTGAATGACTAAGTTATTCAAACTATCCACAGTCGGTCATATGTTGGAAGTAGATATGAGTCAAGACTGTCATGGGTTGGCTTGTAGAGGTCTAAGATGTTGGAAAAAGCGGTGCTACAACACTCATGAGTGCTCATAAGTTCTGAGTATTGGATTCAACCCACGCTCATTTGAATCACTTCATGGATTTTATCACGAGTGATCATGAGACGATAATATCTTATATTCTTAAAACCTAGAGATATAAGTTGTTACTATGAGTTGGTTATACATTAATTGCACGAAAACGCATTGGTAACTCGATGTTATAAAATGTGCCTTTGAAGAGGTAAACATCTAGATCTGATGTAATTAGCTATTTTCGAAATTATATATGCTAGTTTAGGGTTTGTAAGTCTTGGATTCATTGCATGTACAATAGAGAAACCTAGATCCAAGCATTAGGGTTTGTATGAGCACACAGGATTGTTCTTATGCATAAAACCCATCACCTATAAACAAGATTTATCAGTGATTCCAAGTCATTATACTGATTGATCTACTTACGGGGACGATGTCTAGGCTGTGATTTAGTGAGGTGTTTAAAGTGGGATTTCCAAACTGTATACTTCGTATACCAAACAGACCCTACCTCCGATATGATCCTACCTGGTTGTTCCTTACTTGATAGATCTGTTGGATTAATGTCTAAGTCCATAACTATAATTGGTAAGACTTGACCCGACCCGACATGGTCCATTTGGGTTGCATGGCATCGGGACAATTGGATAGACAAGATGAGGAAAAAGGATACTAGTGATTTATATTAATATATTATAAGTTCTAATATATTAATATATTATAAGTTCTAATATATTAATATATAATCATATTATTTAATTAGTATTTATCAATAATTAATTTATAATTAATTAAGGGATCAAAAGGAACTAATTAAATATGGACTCTAAGATATATGTGTGTGATGGGCCAAGTTCATTTAGGTTGGGCTAAGCTTTCATGGATAGTCCATGGAGTGTTTAACCCATGGATCATATGAAATGAAAGGTCATGGGTATTAGGGTTTAACCCTAATCTCCACACTATATAAAGATGTCCTTGGTTGGTGAAATGGGCACTTGTGTGTGTACACAAAAGGGCAAGGCCGATTTCACTAGAAAGAACCAAAGTATCCTTATTCTCAAGGTTATTCCAAGTGTTCATGGTGTTGTGTGAACCATTTGAGGTGTCACACTTGGGGCACTAGGCACTCAAGCTTTAGGAAGACAAGTTACATAAAAAAAAGGTATGTATTCTATCTATTTTATTACCCAAGTATATGATATTTGTATGATAGTATAGGGTAATATCTTGGAAACTTCATATTTGCATGTATAATAGAGAAAACATAGATCCAAGGTATTTAGGGTTGTATGTGCACCATAGGATGTTGTAGTATACTAAAACCCAACAAGATCATGAAAGTAGACTTTGAGTTAATGATGAATCTAGACTAATAATTAGTCGCAATAAATATTAGACTAAAACTTAGCGATAATAATGCTAGGTTTCGTCGAAGGAAAATAGAATCGTTAAAAGCGAAGCGCTGCCCGAGTTTGGAATCATCACTTTAAAAAGTGAGTGCATAGTTAATTTCATCTTACACATAGATATGAAGTATTTAATATAAATTACGTGCTATGTGTGCATATTATTTGTGTTCCTGGTATCCATGTTGGATGAGCGATTTATACATGTTTTAAATGATTTAAACTGTATATGTATTTTATATCTACGAATATGTTGGGTAGAACATGGGTAGATGAAATAGTTGATGTGTGATGAAATAAAATGATGAGAGGCCTTGATGTTTAAGATGATCCAGTCATCTAGCGGAGTATAAATGACGACCACGAACTATTCTAGACAGTCCAGTGGAACACAAGTAGGCTCGTAACCTGTAGGTGTTTTTGAACTAAGTATTCACTAGGTATTTTTGAACTAAGTGTTCACCAGGTGTTTTTGAACTACGTGTTTACTAGGTGTTTTTCAACTACGTGTTCACCACATGTACTCTAAATATCCTGGCAGCTGCGCCTAATGGATAATATTGGCAGTTGTGCCTGACTTTTGAACTACGTGTTCACTGAATGTATTCTAGAAACCATAGCAACTATGGACTTAGTGCCTCATGAAAGAACATTTGCAGTTGTGCCTAGCATCGTTAGCTATAGACTTAGTACCTGCTATATAAACCCTACAGCGATGGACTTCACGCCTATTCCTTAGGATAATCCTTAGGAATGAATGAATGAAGGATAGCTAATTCTCAGGGTAGATCCTTAAGAATAAAGAAGATAATGGGGGTAAGTAATTGGGTTGATTGTTTAATGATTAAACATAATTATTATATTATTATGGGTTGAAAACCCTATGTACTCACAAGGTTTCCCAACCTGACCCACTCCGTTTACTTGTATCACAAGTATCGATACGACGCTACATTACACTGAGAGATTAAAGGAGATGTAAATCACTAGTGTAAATGAGTGTAAGGTCTGTTTATGCTTATGTTTCTATATTGGCGATGACATCCCAAAGTTTTAATATAAAAAAAACATTTCTTCGAAAATGCTTTGATAATATATTTATCATGTTTTCTGGGAACAAATTCCGCAATATTATTCTTTAAAATGAATACTCTGATTTTCAAATAAGCATAATTAAAACTTTTAAAATGACCATGAATTTGGGGATGTCACACAAGCGGTCGTTGTTAGCCATCATCATCAGAGCTCTGCCACCGCTGATGTCGATGTCCTCGTTTATTTTTTTTTATGTTTGTGCTTTTGTTTGTTTTTACAGTTTAATCGACTCCCGATCAACCGGGGGGAGATGTTAGTATGTTAACATTTAGGGTTTAGGCCCAAGGCCCTTAGGGTTTATGTTAGGCCAAGGGACCCTTATGTATCCATATTTAAATAAGGTTTAACCCTCGCTATTAAGCAATCAATCTATTATCTTACACTCCACAATTTACCCCATACTTGATAGGCAATGCAGGAGTCTAATGTGCACCAACCATAGGATACAGCTTACCCTTTTTTATATTGCAAACCATGTGGATCAGGCTAAATATTTCATTAGGTAAGGGGTTGACTTCTGACGTGGAAACATTTATCGTATACATACATATTTCATGCATGTTTGTAACTTTTGTGATCGTGTGCTTTTCTATTTCAATCCTTGGATTAGTCTATGTTAGTGGTAGTCGTAATGTGTTAGTGGGTAGATCATTTCTTGTTAATTTGTTTCATATGTAACCAAACCTTATAATAAACTTAATGACTGGATCATCAACTATGGATGCTCTGATCACATGATTAGGGAAAAGGAAATATTACACTATCCTATCAAGTATAGTGGTAGTCGAGTAGTGGTGATCGCATATAACTTAAAAATTGACCCATATCAGTGATGTAAGTTTCTCTATAAACAAAAACAAGCAAGAAAAAACATTAAAGGATGTATACCATGTATCATAATTGAAGACCCTTCTCTTTGAGTCGCAAATACTACAGCTAGCCATTATGTTGTGTTTGGTCCAACCGACGTAAAATTTTATAAAACATTTGAAACTCCATCCAAGGAAGTGCTACAAGGGCCTAAAAGTGATTCTATTTATGTCTTCTTCACTAAGTCAATATATATTGAAAAACTAAAAACAATCAGAACATGGATTTATGATACATGCGATTAAGTCATGCGAGCTACGACAAACTAGATTTGATGATGAAGAAAAAGATGGTCAATGGATTACCCTTGCTTGAAGTTACTAAAGGTTTTGTGTGTGATTTTGTCAATATAGAAAACACATCAACTACAATATAAGAGATAAACTGTTGGTGATTTGTTATCATCAATATTATTGAAGTGTAATGAGATTACTTTGTTGACCAAAAGTGATCTTGATAAATATTAAACAAGTAAGGAAGGTGTGGAGTACACACTTGTTTAATTTTGATTAATTTCAAAGTACACTGTCATTTAGGGGTGAAGCCCCTAAACGAACAGGGGTACGGGGGCAGCGCCGCTGGGAGCGGGGTCTAAGGGGCGGCAGCCCCTGGCAGGGTCCAAGGGGCAGAGCCCCTGGCTGGGGTCGATTTTCAGAGAATTGACCATTGTTTGACCTTTATCCAAAATTCCATTTTTATGTCAGTTTTTATAGTTTTATGACAGTTTTCACACAAAGATCATAAAGTCAGTTTTGGTCTCATTTCTGGTACACACGAAACTATCATCAAAACATTATAAGTTCTTGTGTCTCTGAGTCTTATCCGATTAAAGAATATTGGGAATACCACCCAAATGCTTTAATTTGAAAAAGTTTTACACAATTCTCAGAATTCCAAGCCTTACTATACCCTAATTTCTAACATAAAGTTTTCAATCCAATGCACCACTAGTAGTCTAGTATAGTGCATTTTAATGTATTTAGTTGAGCTAAACATCCATCAATCAAAGGCATGAGATACATGATAACCTTTATTGATGATTTCTCATGTTATGTGTGTAGGTGCACTTTGTGAAGGAAAAGTCAGAATAATTTGTCAACTTTAAGGAATTGAAAATAGAAGCATAAAGAATGAAAAAAAGTCAAAAACAAAGCTTATGTTGCATATAATCAAACAATGGTGGAGCGTACATTTCCATAGATTTTGTTGAGTACTTAAAGCAAATAAGATTGGAAGTCGATTGACGTACCATAACACCTACAACAAGAGAAAGTTTTAGAATGGAAAACCTACAATTGGTTGAGATTTTCGAAAGTCTGGTTCAGGACAAAAATGTTAATGGATGGTTTTGGGTAGAATCCATGAGAGATAGTGTGTTCATGATCAGTATAATCCACAACAAGGCCTTCAATACCTCCTATTCGAAATTTTGTTGAAAGTAAAACCTAGTGTAAGCCACCTTCGATTTTTTGGTTATGTCTATTATATTTTTCAAACCATGACAACTTCGCTGCAAAATAGAGAAGAAAGATCTTTGATAGTGTATAATCAAGAAAGAAAATGTTGGTGGTGTTATTGTAACGTCCCAAATCCTAATATAGTGGTTTGAAAATTAGAGTAATATAGATAATGTGGAATTCCCATTGTTGCTGATGAATATGTACAGTCACACCTTTGCCTTCCCACGATTACCAATGGTACCTAAAAAACATTTAATCTATAACTGTAAGTCAAACTTTAGTGAGTTCTCCTAAAATATCACATACATCATAGCATAATAAACATTTTATGGTTATCAGCAACCCTAGGGACCATCAGCAATTATAATGGGCTAACAGCACACTCGGTGGGTTATCAACAACCCTAGGGACTATCAGTAGTCCCAATAGGCTAACAACACGCCCTGTAGGTTATCAACAACGTTGGGGACTATCAGCAGTCTGAATGGGCTAACGACATATTGTAGAGCTAACATCAGCTCAGTAACACATAACAACAATCAACAAATAAGAACATAAACACATGCAATACCTACACTAGTTTATAGGACTAACAACTTACTAACCCATGTCGGGTATCACCCCAGTTCTCTACGTCACCATTAGTATACCACTATTGAATGCATAGTGCGGCGCCATCCGCGGGACCTCGAGCAAATGCCTACTGCTTCATGAGTATAATTGCATCTCTTTAAAGATCATCATAGTTTTGTTCAGGCTTAGTTCCTTAAAAATCTCACAAATTTGTCCTACCAAGGTTTCACTTTCTTGAAACTCTCTACTTCTCAGAACTCTCTACCAAATACATTTTCACACATTATTCTTGTTTGATTAAGAAAATTAAACAAATAAGGATACAATAAAAAACGAAGCCCTTGCCACTCTTATGCTGCACACGTCTGATTTAGCTTCAGATATTTTCTATTATGTTTCTTTTAAGATTTGTTTATGAGTGTACTTTTACTCACTTTAACACATCAAAATGATGCCTTGAAAATTTATCTCGATAAAAACGAGATAAAAGTGCAACCATACTATAGCACGACCAAGTGGTACACCGTGTATTACAAGAAGTACTTTTAATAGGAGTTGGTAATAATAAATTTGGAAAAGAAAGATTATTTTTGACAAAACTGTCAAAAGCAATGACGTTTGCTTATGTAACATCCTGTTTCGAGAAGTTTCTTATTTCGGGATTATGGAAAATAAATGGATAGAGTAAAGGCCTTGGACTTTTAGGGAATAGGGTTTAGACCCTATTGGATGTTGATAATATTGGTTATGTGATCCAATGCCTTGGTTTCTGTTGGATTCATAGAGGTAAAATAGGAACAATGATGTTTCAGACTTCTTGCATGAAATATGGATTTTTTAGGGAAGTTTTTAGTCCAATATATCTAGATAATATTGTGGGGTTCTTCAATACCTTATCGTGGATATAAAGATCGTCAAAACGGAGTTGGAACAAAGAAGTTATGATTGTTTGAAGTTAGGAAGTGTAAGTCCCGAATTCTCCTACAAATCAATCGGATTCACTTTGACGGTGCGAAATCCCAATCAAAGTGTATAATTCAAGACAAATATGAATAAGAACAAGATAATTAATCTTCAATGCACACTATTATCATTCAATAGTCGGGTACATAAGATGTTGATTACACATCGTTCTCTCTTGGTTCTCTCAAAACTCACGTCCTTGGCATATGGCAACCCCCAAAACGTCTAACACTCACTTCTACCTGATTTTCAAGCCTAAATAACACTATATATACCTAGGCCTAATAACCAAGCCCAAGCCCAAAACCTAAACAAAACAATATAAAGCCTAACCAAAATCACATGTGATTTTGGTCCAAACAACACCAAAACATGGTGTTTTCGACTCTAGACCAAGAACTCCAATAACTTATGAAAAGCAAAGTATAAACCACTTTATGACCTAACAATCTCCCCCTTGGTTAATAGCTTTCTTTTCACTTAGAATAAACCATAATTTAGTCCTAAAAGGAAGGTTTTGGGCTTAGTCTAGTACGTTGGGCGTACCAATATACGTTGGGCGTACGCGATCAGAGCCCAAAACCTATTTTTATGGTTTGATCCCTATTTAAGCTCCTTAACTTCCCCAAACCCATTCCATTCTCAGTCTTCACCTATCCAAGACCCTCCTTAAAACCTTAACCCTAGTTTGAGTCTTGTGAGCAAAAGAAGGTGTTCTTGAGTGATTTGGAGTGTTCTTGGTGCATCTTGGAGAAGAAGGAGCTCATTGCAGTAGTGTTGGTTGCATTGGAGCATGTAGATCCACACTTTGTTCACTTTGATCTTTCTTCTAGAGGTATAAAGCTTGAATCTTGATGATGCATTTGTTAGATCTAGCTAGTTTTAGATGTTTTGAGTTGTTTGTCAATTTAGTGCATAATGTTTAGATCTTGAAAGTTTGTGAACTTGTTATGGATAAAGTTGGAAACTTTATCCATTATGGAGCTATTAGGAAGCATAAAAATGTAGTCTTGATTGTTAGTTTCCTTCCATGCATGATCTAGGTTTTCTTAATGGGTTAAGTAGTTAGAGTTTTTATGTTTGGGCACTTAGTAGCCATGCAAGACCATAAAGTTGGAAACTTTATGGTTAAGGACATTATTTTAAGACTAGAGCTAGAATATGGGCAAAATTGCTTAAGGATTAAGCTCTTAATAAGAAGGAAAAAGAGCTCATCGCTTACGTTGGGCGTACGAGGTCAACCCAATCCATTTTGGTCAAGGCGCGTGTACGCCGTGCGTACCAGCTGAGTACGCTATGCATACTCAACTCTGTCGACCAAGTTTAACTTTGACCAGAATTTGACCAAGTTTGACCTAAGGGTATTTTAAGTTGTATTTGAGATTGGTCATTATTTGATAAATAGGTGACGGGTTGAGCTGATATTCGGAGCAGAGACCTATTCAACTATTTGTTCGGACTGAGAGGTGAGTTTTCCTCACTGTACTTGTGGGTCGAAGGCACCAATGTCGGCTCACTAGGTTATGTATCCCGGTATATAGGATGATGTTATGCTAGTTATATGATAGATTAGTAGATCTGTATGATTATCTGTATTTTCTAGATATGTGTTTATGTTTATATGTTGTATATGTCGACATATTGTGGAGAGGTTGAGGCAGTCCTGCTTTGTGCTGAAGGCCAAGATACCCGAGGCGGTTCGGTTAGGTTGTAGGCCCTGCGAGGCGGTCCAGTCAGGCTGAAGGCCCAGAGAGCGGTCCGAATAGGCTGTAGGCCCTGCAAGGCGGTCCAGTCATGCCAAAGGCTCGCAGAACGGTCCATATAGGCTGTGGGCCCTGTGAGGCGATCCAGTCAGGCAGAAGGCTCATATTTTCATGTTATTGTTTGTTATGTTGTGTGTTGGTAGTTTGGGGGAACAGTCGTTCAGTGTACCATAAGCACGAGTATATTATGATAGATGAGGTTTTAGTTATCTTTAGACGCATAATCCTCCTTATCACTCTGAAAAGTTACAAGCCAGTTCTATTAACTATACGTTTAGAATTTTGAACACATAAAATTTCTAGATCAAGGTCGACAACATACCTTAGACTTTTTGTAATAATAACAATCTAGGTAGGTATCATAAGGCATGCTATAATACAAATTATTCAAGACATAATAGCAATTAAGGCACATACACTAAAGTATTATAGTGCTTGTATCAATTTAGGTATACTACCTAAAATAGAATAGACACACATCTCACGATCATCACTTAGCATTCTAACTTTAAGTCTAGAAATCCTCGAAATTCCTAGTTCGCTTAAACTAATGCTCTGATACCAATGTGACATCCTTGAAATTTTAGAACCAAAAAGAAATTTTCTTTACGCTTTAAAAATCATGATACTTCAATTGCAAAAAATCCTAATGTATAAAATATTTTTGAGAACAAGTTTGCCTCAAATAAAATCCTAAGGATGTCATAATCAATACAAATACATAAGTTACAGCATAAAGACCTAATGGTCCTAAACACAATTACAGACCGTCTCTTAATCACTCAACATCCTAATCGAGTTCCAGTAGCTTAAGCCTCGATACTTGTGATGCATACAAACTGAGTGAGCCAGGTTGGGAAACCTGGTGAGATACATAAGGATTTCAATCCCACAATATTATTATGATAATATTCCTTAATTATCAAACATGTAACACCAAATGTTACCAAACAATAGATCTCAAACTTAGATACATATAACCCAATCATACCCATCCAACCGATCCTTACAGATCCTATTCCATGATTATCATGAATATAAACCATTTTAGAGCAAAGGGTTTGACTACACAACTATGGGCTTCATTGGCCAATGTAAGACATAAAGGCACTCAAAACATCAAAGTAGTTTATGAATATGGTATCCCAATTCATCTACATCTGTGGGTTATGAGCCCACACTAGTAACATAATTCACATAACTGTCTAGGTAGGTCAAGTGTTGTCATCTTACTCTAGGAGATGATCATACATACTGTTACAATTACCTAATCTGGACCCACCATTTATGGTCATCCAAAAAGGAATTTTGACATCCCCATTTTTCTTGGTCAGAAAAGACCATTTTATTTATGCTTATTTTAAAAACATGGTTTGTTTAATACATAATTTGTCTCATAAAAGTATTTTCGATTTTTTTCCGTTGATTATTAAAACTTGGGATGACATAACTGATACAAGACATAAGAATAAACATAATCATTACATGTATTACATTAACTTATTGTATTAATGGCCTAACTCCTTAAATCTTTTAATGGATTATATATTCGTACCGCTACCTGTGATATAAAGAAACTGAGTGGGTCATGCTTGGGAGCCTGGTGAACACATATGGTTTTCAACCCACAATAATATTATTATACTGTTTTAAGTATATTTTAACACGCCAAATAGATTTAATCCTAATTACCCATTCATGTTATTCTCACTCTTTGATCCTAAAATGATAATCTCAAAGGTCATATCCTAAAGGATCTATGTAACAACAAGTAGACGATACTGCTTCTATTCCTTAGCAATGCATGTCTGTAAGACAACCATGACGGGGATAAAGTACTCAAATGAACACACAATCCATACTCCTGGATAATATGATTCATTAACACTTACAGATTGTGAGTCTGCTAGTGTTCCAATGGACTGTCTAGAAGAGTCTGTGGTTGTCATCAATACTCTGCTAGATGACTGATTTCATTTGGGCATGATATCCCACCATTATATTATCTCTGGTATGGTCTCACCTGACTTAGGTGGATGACTGGTGATTTGGACAGAGCTTCGCCTAACACATTAACTTTTCCTTTGACGTGACCTAAGCATGATTAATATTGAGTGTTAGTATAATATTCTTGGTGACTAATGATAGTCTAGATTCCTCACTAATCTCAATGTCTACATTAAGATCTATCAAGTAAAGAATAACCAGGTAAGATCATATCGGAGGTAGGGTCCGTTTGGTATACAAAGTATATTGTTTGGAAATCTCACTTTAAACAACTCACTAGATTTAGCCTAGACATCATCCCCGTAAGTAGATCAATCAATATTATAACATGGAATCACTGATAAATCTTATTTATAGATTCATAATAACGATTATGATTATAAATATAAGTTACACTAAAAGCAATATAAGTGTAGCTTAATTTATAAAAAATTTCCTGATAAAAGTCTGGAAAATGCACTGAAAAAACTCCAACTCGAGAGCATCTACTTTTCAGGCTCTCAAAGACTCCAGGGCCTTATGAGAATACCCTAATTGCTAAATAAACTCGATTTTTCGTAGAAGAAATCCAGAGGAATTACTTTGGTGGTGTGAGGGAATGCAATGAGGGTTGCCTGCTATCTATATGGCGAATTTCTTGGAGACGCGCCACGCCCTGGCGCTGGTCGGCCTCCCTCCTCGCGACACATGGCATGCTCAGATTGGTTCGACGTGGCTGGCTTCTAGAAGCGCGCGCCGCGTCTATGCGTGCGGGACGTTGACATAAAATTTTCAAAAATTCGTATCTTTTTCATATGAACTCCGTTTTTGACGTTCTTTATATCCACACGTAGATATCGACGAGATCCACAACTTTCATTTAGACTCCGTCGGCTAATTCACACCTAATTTTTAAAGTTATATTATTAACAGGTATAGACTGTTAAAGTCTGTATAAAAATTATAACTTTTTCATACGACGTCCATTCTCGATTGTCTTTATATCGACAGAATCATATCGACGAAATCTTCAACTCTCGTTTAGATTGTTTTAACTAACAATCAACCGATCAAAATTTCGGTTTTTGTGTCGCACGTTGCTGTACCGAGAATTCGAAAAATCATAACTTCCCCATATGAAGTCAGATTTGGACGTTCTCTATATGCACGTTCTCGGTTTAATGATTACTACAACTTTCGTTTAGACTACTTAGGCTAATAAGCAACCTATCTCTGATTCACTTTTTATGACACGCATAACCGTATCGGTTTAATCGAGAAATTTCGAAGAATTATAACTACTTCATACGAAGTCAGATTTAAACGTTTCTTATATCTACAGAATCCTCATTATGTCTACTACATCTTTTGCTAAGATTATTTATCATAAATAATCTTCTATCGAAAGCTTTATTTTATCATTCAATGATAAATTCACTAAATAATCTTCTATCGAAATTCTTCTATGGAAAATCTTCAAACATGCAAGTATAACTGACGATTAATAGTTAAAATTTGGAAACATGTTCATATTGGAAGTTGGCAACCGTTGCCAGAGTCGTATTCATTCGAGTGAAAATAGCCAAAGTTAAATTACTAAGAAAATGAAAAATGTATGATAGAATAAATAATAAATGAAATTTTGTTTAAAAGTTAAATACTTCAATTCGGTTTAAGCAAATGAGCTTTTTGCCTTGAGAAAACATGTTGCTTGGATGTCCCCAAGAAGTTCTCATGAAAAACCATGTGATCCGTTAATATGAAAACAATGATGCTAAACGGAAGATATTAAGTTTTTTAAAATAGCTTTTCACTAGACGTGCTTTATCATTCACTGTGGATGAAAATGAAACTTATCACAACGTTTTAGTAGGTGCATCATGACCAGTACAACACCCGACTACACTTCTAGCATATAGGCATATGACTTCATTAAATATTTTCTCTAATGGTGTTAACATGAAGGATAAAACTTTATATAAAAGTTTCCATGGATGCATTTTGTTTTCTATTTCTTGGAAAACCAACACCTACATTTAATATTTAATATGTATATGTATAGATTGCTTAAATAAATGAGATCCATAAAAGTGACCACATGATTTTGAAAAATGATGGGAAATGATTCCAACTTTTGGGCATTTGTAAAAATAAGCACCATTAAATAGATATATATTTCTTATTTTAATAAATATATAATGTGTATTTTTTTGTTTGCTCCAAATATTTTTTAAAAATATTTACATATTTTCAAACAATTATTTCGAGATGACTAATATCATTTTTTTTTGAACGACAAGCTGTCATTAAAACACAAATAAACTAGCAAGGGGCTAGGAGGTACAAAAAAAAGAACAACAAATCAAACAAAAGAACAGCCAAAATTATAGCCTACAGTAACATTCTAAAATCGGATCACAACTCCATTCACACCATCTTAGCACCTGCCTTTTTCTTTTCCTTGCATTGATCCAAAGAAGCGATAACGATTGTACCTCGTAAACCAGCGCCGCGTGTGGTTTTGTATTTGAATTTGAAGCATGGGCTTTAGAGTTCCTGTATCTCCAAATCACCCAAAGAAATACCAGCATTATACCCTCATGAATCTTTGCCAGCCTATGATGACCCACGAGCCTTGCTTTACATTCTAACAAATCACGTATCGAATTTAGAGGATAGTCCAACAAACGCCACCATCTACAGACTTGTTGCCATACTTCATGTGATACCGGGCAATCCACGAACACACGTTCCTCAGTTTCTGGAGCTCCATTGCAAATCTTGCACAAGTTTGATGTATTGATACCAAATTTAAATAGGTTGGCCATGGATGGAAGTTTACCATGACAGATTCGCCAAGCAAGAATATTCAATTTTCCGGGTATTAGAGAGTTCCAAGACCAAATACTCTCGCTTAGAAGGAGGATTGCATTGTCAATATGGTTTCTGAGAGATGCAACTGAATATACCCCCGAGGCCTCAAGGGACCAAACCCATTTGGTTGGTCCATTGGCAATGGTTGACAACTTAAAATGTTCTATAAAAGACACGTTCTCATTCTCTAACAATTTAGGGATGTTAGCAATTGTTCCCCAACATCCATTCCTTCTCTTTGCTATCGAGGGCCTAGCAAATCCACCATCTATGCCATATATTGCTTTTATCACCTCAGCCCATGTGCTATCCGGATAGTTTTTGAATCTCCACCACCATTTGCCTAATAGAGCTATATTATGTGCCTTTAAAGTGCCTATTCCAAGCCCACCTCTTTCTTTGGCTGCAAGAACCTTTTCCCAAGCTGTCACACCCCCAAACCTGAACGGCGGAAACATTAGGGGGCGTAAGACGTCATGTACAGTATCATAACAATTGAATATTAAAGAAAGTACACACCACCATAACATATATTTGAAAAGTTTACATGATTGTTGTATTACATGTTTCAAAAGTCAAATACAATATGATGTTGCAAAAGATATTACTAACGCCAGAGCATTAGTCCCCAAAAGCAGTTGCTAACCTGGTTTAGCGATTTCCTGATAATACAAGTTATTTCAAAGAAAAAGTGTCAACGTTTAAGTTGGTGAGTTCATAAGTATATAATTGTATAAATGTATGCCATTCGAAAGTTCGTGTTTGTTTTCCAGAAAATCCGATATTTTCTCATAAAAGGAGTTATGAATCTTTGTTTGTATAGAATGAATGTATCGAACCAGGAAAAACCTATATTTTCCTAACAGTGAGGAGTAGTCTCAAATGTCCAAGACTATGATTTTGTAAGTAAATATGTCATACTTAAAATAATGATGCATAGTTTTATTAGTAAACAAAACTATAAGAAGTTTGTAATTTCGCGTAAAGATAATTGTAATATTACTTTTCCCGCAAAAACATAAATATCATAATAATTGTCTATCCTGTAAGTTTTCATAACCGTACTATGATGGATTTGCCTGCGGCGACGTTCTTCAGGCGTCGAAGCGATATGATATTTGTCACCCCGCGGACTGTAGCTAACAGTCAGGGCGCGGGATCATCAGTCCCGTATAGATCTATACACACGTATCACGTTCTCACAACAGAGACTCTGGTTATAAAACAGGCTTTCTAGTGGTACCTTGACAGGTATGGTGAAGATGAATGACTCACATATTCTCAATTAAGTCACGTATTTGGAAAAATATATGAATGATTTATGAAATTATTACCCTTTTTACAGTGTTAACAAAGGCATAATAATTAGTTGTATTTTCTTGTATAAACATGATGTTATAGTTGAAATGGTTACCCTTGGTATGATGTAGTATGCAGATATATAAATAAAACATATTTCTATTTATAAAACATATTGTATCCCATGAGGGTAAAGTTGCGATGTGTGATGTTTTGCATGTTAACAACTTCATATGATAGTTATAACAATAGTAAGATAAGTATAGTAAAAGATTGATGTTTTTCACCCGAGTTTAACCGTGTGTTTACTTGTATTCCCCCCCCCCCCCCCCCCTTAAAAGTGTTTAAAAGCATTTAAAAGTATTTGAAAGTGTAGAAATAGGGGTATGAAGTCACTTGGTTGAAGTGGTGAATTGATGAAAACGATTCTTTGTTCGGGCAACACTTCGACTGGTAAAAGTTATTTTCTCGGGGACCTCGGGGTGTCGGAACTTGCGTCGTGTGTTAGAGGTGTTAGCGGGTCTTCGGGGTGGTTTAGAGGGGCTTGAGCGGTGTTTCGAGGTGAAAGAAATGAGTGCAAAGCAACAAAATCCCGGGCAGCCTCGCATGGTATTTATAGAGGTTGGCTGACCCTCGTACGCAGGGCGTACCTGCGAGGAAAGCGGGGCGTTTCCGGAGCGCAGGGCGTTCCCTGCTCGTACGCAGCGCGTTCAGCAGCTTTGGACGTCAGCGCTTACCTCAGCCTCGGACGGTGCACCGGATGTGACTAGTGGGCGACGTGGACGAACTTAGACCCAGCATTTCCGAACGCGGGGCGTTCCCTCGGAACGCATGGCGTTCATTTCGGACCAATCTCGATATTTGAGCCCAAAACTTGTAAAATCCGTAACTTTCGCGTACGATCTCCGTTTTTGACGTTCTTTATATCCACACGTAGGTAGGAATATACTCTACAACTTTTTTTTAGACTCCGTGGGCTAATTCTGACTTTATTTTTAATAATATATTTTTAACAGGCCGGGACTGGAAAAGTCCGTTAAAAATCCATAACTTCTTCATCCAACGTCCGTTTTCGTCTGTCTTTTTACCGTTGTACTACTATTGACGAGACCTTCGATTCTTGTTTAGGTCGCGTTGGCTAAAAGTCGCTCGATCTCTATTTCGAGTTTTTAGCTGTCTACCGCTATGTCCGAAACTTCGAAAAATCATAACTTCCTCATACGAAGTCAGATTTGGGCGTTCTTTTTATGTATGTTTACGGTTTTGGGATATCTACGACTTTCATTTAGATACCTAAGGCAAAAACAAGTATTTTATTGGAATTTCGTATTTTATGCTTAACAGTGTTTTACCGGTATTGTCGCGGATCTTCGATTGGTCATAACTTTTTCGTTATAACTCGGATTTTAGTGTTCTTTATATTTTTGGAAACCTTGTTACGATATCTACAACTTAGTATACTCAAACTGAGCTTTTTGTACATATCATTTTTAACCTGAATTTGACTGGTGTTACACAAGCAATCCATGACATCTTTCGTGATTCCAAATCACCCCCCCCCCCAAAAAAAAGAACCGCATTCTAATCTTTTCAAGAGTTTTTATAACCTTGACGGGAGCTTTATACAGTGAAAAATAAAAGGAACTCAGACTACTCAATACCGCTTTACATAGCGTTAAACGCCCACCGAACGACAAAGTAGATGCCTTCCATTTTGATAATCTTGCTTGGAGTTTTTCTATGATATGGTTCCAATGTACTGCTCTTGCCATAGAAGCCCCAACTGGCAATCCTATATATATGAACGTCAGGGAACCAATCGAACGGTTGAGGCTCCGTGCCACCAGCTCCAATTCGCAAGTTTGGGTATTAAATCCGAATAGTTTACTTTTAGACATATTTACCTTGAGGCCCGATGATAATTCAAAACATCTTAGAATTCTAATCAAATTCTTCGCATTTTCAATTGACCACAAACCCATGAAAATAGTATCGTCTGCATACTGGAGATGTGAGATGATCGGACCTTGCAGGGGAAGCTGGATACCTTCAAAGATTCCTTGTTCTTTTGCCATCTCCATAGCAATATGTAATCCTTCAGCCGCTATGATATATAGGAAGGGGATAGCGGGTCACCTTGTCTGATCCCACGCTCCATTCCAAATTCAGTCGCCGCAGCCCCATTGATGAGAACAAATACCCTTGCTGACGATAGGCACCCATGAATCCATGCTCGCCATTTAGCCCCGAAGTCAATCTGCTGTAAGATTGAGTTTAGATATTCCCAGCTTAGGCTGTCGAATGCCTTCTCAAAATCGACTTTAAAAATGAAATCTTTCTTCTTACTTTTCCTCAACAACACGATCACTTCATTTAATATCAAGGGGCCATCGAGGATAAAATGCTTTTTTATAAAAGCAGTTTGCATGGGACTAACAACCAGATGAACAACCTTCTTTAACTTTTCAACCAGAATCTTGGAGATTGTTTAGTATAAGCAGCCGATTAAACTAATAGGGCGGAAGTCACTTATAGTAATTAGGCCTTGTGTCTTGGGGACAACTGAGATAAAAGATGAATTGCATCCTTTCTCAATATATCTGGTAGCTTCAAAATGCTTTAAAGCAAAATAGAAATCACTTCCAACCACATCCCAGTGCTTCTTTAACATTGAAAAAGAGAACCCATCGGGTCCAGGTGCCCGATCCGAACCACAGGCCCAGATAGCCGACTTGATTTCATTTAAAGTGAACGGTTCCTCCAGAAGCATAGCCATGTTAGGGGATAATTTCCTGAATTTAGGGATGCAAAACTTAGGTCTTGATCGAATTGGCTTACTGAATCTTTCAGAGAAGTGCTTGACCGCTACTTGCTTAATCTGTTCAGGATCATTAATCCAAAACCCATTATCTTTTAGACCATTTATCCTCTGTGATCTTTGGTGTTTATTGACAAGCCCATGAAAAAAGCTGTTGTTCTCGTCTCCTTCTAATGCCCACCTCGTTCTTGACTTTTGTTTTAAATCCTCAATTCGTGTTGTTTCAAATTCCATAATTTTTTGATATGCGTATTGGCGGCTCTTTATTAACTCATCATTTACAGTGCCCTCCTCAGCCTGTAAATCAATGGAATTGATTTTGTTGGTGAGCTCCTCGATTTTTTTTCTATTTTTCTCTATGAGTTATTTCCTCCATTTTTTAATGTGTTCCTTTAAGTTTTTTAGTTTTCCAGTGACAAGAGAGAGTGGAGATAGCCGTAGACAGCTGCCCGATTTTTCACGAATGGTCCATCCATCCATAAGTACCGCTTCAAAGCCAGGCTCTTTCAGCCATGAATTAAAGAACCTGAATGGATATGGTCCAAAATCTAATTGATTTGAAGAGAGAACTATAGCACAATGATCTGAATGAACTCGTGGCAATGTGATAACATTCAGGTGATGTAACACCCGTCAAAAGTAGGTCAATAACAATCACATGTGATTATACCAATTATTTAATGTGATTTTGTTAAAACTAGTAATGTAGTAAACTCGCTGTGTATTTCATGATAGTTCTAATATAAATATGAACTTTCATACATACTTTATAGTATGAATCAAAGTATACGTCCATACGATTCCAAAAATGTAGAGAATATCTAAATCTGACTTCGCGTGAAGAAGTTATGATAAACCGAACACTATAAATCTCTATAATAATAGGAATTTAAAATATACTTAGAATTAGCTATTGGAGTCTAAAAGAAAGTCGTAGTGCTCGGAATTAGCTATGCATGCATATAAAGAACATCAAAAACGGAGTTCGTATGCAAAAGTTATGACCTTCCGAAGATGCAACTGTCTTAGAG
The DNA here is from genome assembly GCF_052849685.1 of Lactuca virosa. Classification (NCBI taxonomy): domain Eukaryota; kingdom Viridiplantae; phylum Streptophyta; class Magnoliopsida; order Asterales; family Asteraceae; genus Lactuca; species Lactuca virosa. Next base: position 50,348,659 of record NC_136433.1, read on the forward strand.
CATGACACGTGACAAGAAACCCTAGCCGCCTTAAGTCATGACGTGGACATCAAATTCACGACGTGAAACATGTCAGGGACACTAATCGGGGCTAGAAAACAAGTGTTAAAGCTACCAGATAACTCATGGATGTCCACGACGTGACCCTGGGTATGCCACGACGTGAAATGGCCCAGAAGAGCCTATAAATAGCGATCAAGACCATTTCATTCCTTACACCAAATCTCTTCTTTCTCTCTCGTTTCCGAAGGCCGTTTTCCTTCCCGAGCCTCACTACAACGAGCTTCTGTCCGTTTAGATTCTATAGATAACGCTACATAGGTGAGTTTCACGGCCCCACTTTCTAATATTTCGGGAGAAAACGCATGCTAAATATTATATATACGTTATTATTATGTCTATATGATAGTATATTAGTATCAACGTATATAGTTATAATAACCGGGATATAGTTATTTTGTATTTGAAAGTATACAACTATCGTAAAGTTGTTAGCATGTTATTGTTATAGTAGTATCTAATGTAGATCTTGAGTTATACTTAGGATTCTATATATATGTTGTGTGCGATATAGTTCCAGAGTTATACTCGGAAGTTCTATTTGTTAATTGATACGTATGTTGTTATTGTTGGTTTTATATCAAGATAAAACCTGGTTTTAATTCTAATTATAGCTGTTGTACTGCCTAAGTATTATAAATATTAGGAGTAATGTTAAAAGCATAGTCTAATAACTTAGGGTTTTAGACACGAATATGATTTTACTACTAGAACTAACGGAACTCGACAAGTCTACATGAGCTATTGTAATCATCAACAAAGATTGGAAATCTTAGGTAAAATCCTCTGACCTGTAACCGTTAATCCCGTGTGAGCGAGGAAGTCGTGTATGAATAAGATACGGGTTGACAACCCCACTCGTGGTTGCTAGCTACAACAAAACAGTGTGCGAGTGACGAACTGTCCTTTTGTTTGTTTATTGTTCCGACGTTGATGAAGCGTGTGGAACTTATCTCAAGATGCGAAACTTGTAGCATCAAGCAGAGGTTTGAAACTAGTCATATATCCGCGGTTACGGACTCATGGTAGCAAATTGTTAGAAGCATTATACTTTGTCGTTATACAAGTATTAATGTTAAGTATAAGTTTCCCAAACACTTATACTCTAGGTACAAGAAACAGGTAGGTATACTACCTGTATATTAAGTAGATAATTATACCTAACACACATACTCGTATAGAATTGAAATAGATTTATACGTAGCGGTTTTACTCGTATAGAATTGAAATAAGATTTATACGTAGCAACTTTCGTTTGTATGGAATTACAAATACTTATATTCATAGTATATGAGACTTATAGGTAAACTACTTATTTGGTAAGTAAACTTTTATACCTAGGATATATATGCTAAACGTTAGAGAGTCAAAACTATACTTTTGAACTTGGAAAATGTATTATTTTTATATGGAGTCAAAACCTGTGGACTCACCAACTTTATGTTGACGTATTTTAAAATGCATGTGTTTTCACGAAGTTGATAACTATGATACGAGAAATGACGTTACACCGCCTGGTGTTTCCGCCGACGGCCGGGGTGTGACAGGTGAGGCCAAGTATCAGTAACATTTTTGGAAACCAGATATCTGTCTAACTTGTTATGTTTATCACCTTTTGAACTCATATATGTAAAACGACGACCGCCCATCTTAATTTCCAACAGACCAGCAGAGTATATGAATTTATTGAAGAAATATGCTCCATTTGGGCAAAAAACTGACCCAAGCCTCTCCTCAGGAAAACGGACTGCATTAAAGTCACCAAACACAAACCACATACATTCAAGATCAGATGTAATAAGATATTGTAGATTGTTCCATAGGATCTTCTTTTCATTAGGGTCATGTGAGGCATAAACATTAATAAAACCACATGTCTTCTTTGACCTTAACCACAACCCTTTAATAGCCAGGAAGCTAGCGCCTTTTATAACATCTTGTAAGGGTCGAATTGTTGTAATTAGTCGAAGTATGTTTTGGACTCTTCGAATATTTTGTAATGTATTTTACTAGGGCGCTTTTATTCGAAGCTTTAGAGTCAATGCCTTAGTATATTTTTTGTATGCTTTCAGTTCCCTATAAATAGGGTTATTTACTAGAGTTAAATAAGAACTTTTACAGACTTGTCTACTATTCTCTGTAAAGAATTCGAAAGCATAATAGAGCATAACAAGATCATATTTACATCGTGTGTTCAAATCTCATATTCTTACTTGAATTCATACTCCGATTAATTCATTACTCGATTCATTGATTCATCAATTGGTATCAGAGCAGGAATCGTATCTCTGATCTGATTTTCACGCTGTTCAAAAAGTTTTTGAATCAATTTTTTGATTCAAAAGTTTCCGCACTTTTTGAAAGTGAAAAGTTGTCTAGATCTTAGTCTGTGATTCGATTCTGCATTTGAATAGTTGAATCGAGTGTTATTCTCATCAATTCGATTTGATTCATCTAGTTTGTTTTCAAATTCTCAAATCTTTTCAAACTTCTCAAAATCTTCTTCCGTACAACAATGGCGAGTTTCAATCTCAATTCGATGACCTCGTTTTCTCATCTGCTAGGTTCATCAACCAAAATTCCAATGCTAATCCCTGAATACTATGATCAGTGGGCTGATCGTATGCAGGATTATCTGAATGGTCTGGATGAAGAATTATGGTCATGTATCACTGGAAATGTCAATGTTCCAGTGAATGTTCAACCAATTGGATCATCTTCTACAAATTCTGGAGTTGATAATCAAACTGATCGTCTGAAGAAACTGGAGAAGAGGTGTATGAGGGAACTGCGAGGTGCATTACCTCCAGTTGTGTACAATTATGTTAGGAGTTGTACAACTGCAAAGGAAGTCTGGACCAATCTGAAAGATAAATTTCAAGGAAGTGAGAAGACAAAAATCAATTCAGTTAAACAGTGTTTGGTTGAGTTGAAAGATTTCAAACAAAAAGAAGGAGAAACAATTGAAGTTTACTATGATCGTCTGAACGAGTTAATCTATCGGTGCAATCGCTATGGAATTACCAGAACTTCAATGGAATTCAATCTCATCTTTGTAATGGGGCTTCGAAAAGAATGGAGAAGTGTAAGTATGATGGTGAAGAATCAACAAAGTTTTGATACATCAACTCTCAATGATTTGTATAATCAATTGAAAACACACGAAATTGAGGTAAATGAAATTGCTGAGGAATCGAAGTTGAATTTGGGAGGTCCATTAGCTCTTGTATCAAAGATTTCTGAGAAAGAAGCTGAAAATGGTGATTCTGAGGAAGAAGAAGGATTCATCATGAATTCGGATGATGAAGCAATAGCATTTTACTCGAATAATCGTGTCAAGAAATTTTTCAAAAAGCCGTTCAATTCGAAGACTAAGGTTGCTGAGGTGAAAGGAAATTCTGTGAGTAAAAATGTTGTTGAGGAGAAAAAGAAAGTTGAGAAGCAAGATTCGAAGATAGTTGATGGAAAGGGTGAGAAGAAGCTGAAAGGTGATGCGGGAATAGATTGTCATTATTGCAATGGTGCGAATCATCTTGCAAATGACTGTATGCTTCGAAAGAAGGATGAGAGGAAGAATAAAGTCAAAGATGAGGCATATTATGCAGAAAAGCTTGAGGTGGTTCGTGCTAAAGCAAATAATTTGTCATTGGTTGCAAAGGGTGAGCATGAGGATGAAGATGGAACTTATCAAATCTGGTCATCCGAGTCAGACGATGAGGAAATGAGGAATCCAACGCATGGGGCGTTGTATGCGAAAATGGAGAAGGACTCAGATGATGAGGAATTCGAAGTGAGGGGACGATGCTTCGTATCCAAAGCAGCTGACAAATCTCCAATGACAACAAAGGTACGTAAAATTCTCGAATCTTTTAATATTCCTACACATGCTTATGATTCTGAACTAACTTCTTTTGATGAGACGGTTACTTATTTTGATTCAATTGTTGTGTCTGCTAGCAACGAGGCCAACAAGTTGTCAATGGAGTTGTTAGAGGTCAAAAAGAGATTAGACATGAAAATAAGCAAAATTGAATGTTTAGAATTACAAATGACAAATATAATGTGTGATAGGGATAGGTTATCGAGTGATGTTAAACTTTTGCTAGCACAAAGAAACATCTATTGTAATTCTGCTAAACGACTTTATAGCAAATTAACTGATTTACATCATTCATGTGATATAAGTAAAGAGCAACATAGAAAATTACTACCTTTCCTAGCATTCGAAAGAGCCAAGGTAGATAATATTTCGTATGATTGTGAGCAAATAATAGCTGATTTTGACAGAGTCCCTGATGATAGATATAAATATGGAATTGTCAAAATTGATGAATGTCTTGATGCGAATGAATTAGTTAACATAGTGAATGATACTTTGACTAAATCTGAACAAATTCAAATTTTGAAAAAGATTGAGAATTCAACATCTGATTCTCAATCTATTTTTGCTGATATTGAAGATAATTCTGACAATATTAGTGAAATTAGTGAACTTGAAGATGTTGATTGTTCTCAGTTGTCTGTTGTTAATGTTGCTTCAACATCTAAAGGAAAAGAAAAAGTTAAGGATTTTATGGTTGAAAATAAAACTGATATACCCCCAACTTCGAAAGTTTATGATATGAACTTCGTGGATCTCAAAGACAACCAAACTGATGATAGTGATGATGAAGATGAAGTGAACATTTCGAAGGAAAATAAATCTTCAAATGAAGAAGAAAGTCCTCGAATTGTGGTTGATCAGGTGTATGGTGATACACAAAAGTTCGAAAAAGATCTGAAGCTCTGAATAGAGTGAGGTCCCAAAGAGAAGTAATTCCTCCTGAAAATCTCGTTGGGTCAACTACTTCACATTGGAAATTAGATGATCCCCAAACTTGTTTATCTAGACACCCTTTAACCTCCATTGATTTCGTTTCTTGCAGACCTACAAAAAAGGAGTGGTTTTGTTGGCGAGAATCTTTTAGCCAACCCCTTTTTACTTCACACCCAATTCCACGTATGTTGTTTGAGAAGATATTCATTGATCTACGATTGTTACTCCTCGTGCCTTGATCATTTGCCTGAGTTGCTCAACACTATTTCTAACCTGGAAACCCAATTTTCCCCCCACCTCAATTGTCTTAACTACCTCCAAGGTAGTGGAGTTCGAATCCCCTGATTGAGTTTGAGACTGCCTCGCCTCGTTTGGATCCTCCTCACAGGGGTTAGAAGAAAATTTCGGTGAAGAAGGAGAAAGGGGGGATTTTTTTGCTGGTCAGATGAGAGCGTTCTAGAGCCATCGCCATAATTTTTTGACTAAATGGGTGAATTATATCGAGAAGGAACGTGATTAAGGTCCAGCGATTTGGTGGGCTTGGATCGAGAGGTCTCTTTTATTAGAGAGTTTCTGGCCCAAAGTTTGTTCTGGCCCAAAGGTGAATGAGTCCATGGATACGTACGCCCTAGAATTATCGGCTGTGTCGCTTCGTATTCTCTCCAACGGTCACTAACATTGAGAATGTGTGCCACTTTCTCTGGAGCAGAGAGTGAATTACTAACGTGGGTCTCTTCGTCTTCCCAGTAATTTTTCTGATCATCACGATGATGTCTCCGGTCGATACTCACCGGAGATGTTACCGGCAGAGATGTATCATCCTCCGATTGTATTGCACTTTCGCCATTACTACTGATATTATCGCATGCATCACCTTCGTTCCACCATGCCATATTAGGGTAATAGTCATTGGCTGCTAGAATAGGGCTGAGTTTAAGGGATTCAAGAAAATCCAACATGATATTGATTACGTATGGCTTTCCATCCACCATTATTGAAATTGCAGTGTTGATGAGACTAGGGTGAGATGTGATTATACCAACCCTCCCAAAAGCAAGATTAGGAGAATCTATGATGCATTCTTCTGGAATAACTACCTTTCCCCAAGTGCTAGCAATGATACTAAAAGCTTCTTCACACCAAGCATGTTGAGGAACCCCCTGTATAATTAGTGATGCAATCTGATCATTAAAATTGCATCCTATTGACCAATGATCTATTTTTTTTGAACCATGGCTTCCAGATCTCTTCTCCTTTATTGAGGAATTCCTCTTTCTCTTTTACATCAATAAATTCAAGTAACATTTTTAATCCCCCAAGGTATCGCATGAAGATCATTGGGCAACCCTCGACCTCTTGAAAGGCTTTCACGTTCATGAGTGCTTGGAAACTTTCCACCTCCCCCACCAGAGTGTTCTGCATGTAATCTCTTGACTCCGCTGATGATAGCAGTTTGATCACTTTCTCTTTCGATTTCTATTTCTTCAAAACAATGTCTTACCTAATATCTTTATATTATGTCTGTTCCACATTTGTTATATTTCTTTATTTATTTTTTAAGATTTATGTATAAAACCAAATATTTTCACTAAATTTTGGATTTGTTCATTTTTCGGACATGTTTTTGCAATTTTGAAATACATTTTTATCCGAAATCTAAAATCCTATATATGGGTTTTGAGTTAAAAATGTAACTTTTTGTCGGTATTTTAATGTGACATAATGGTAATGTGAAATAAGTATGAAATTCCCCAATTAGGACATGGTTTCATTTTGGTAGACGTAACATCCTCATTTTTTGGGTAATTTTTTTAAAACTTTATTTATAGATAAATAAACAAAAATAATAATCATAATAAATAAATAAAATAAATTAATCAAACCAATAATAATTAAAATATTTTATATATTGTAAATTGTAAATTTCAATTTAACTTGTATAATTAGTTATCTATGTCAAATAACTTTTAAATAAGAAGTTCCAAGTAATTGACCAACCGTTTGAGCCAACTAACTTTATTAAAGGCTATAAATGTTAGAACCATTGTTAGAGAAGGGCTAAAATGGTAAATGTAATGAATGGCTACTTTTTATTTTTATTTATTTTTATTTTTAGGGTCTATTAGTGTTCAAAGTGTTAAAATAAGAAGTTAAGGATGTTAGTTGTCAATATCAATACTAGTTCTCTCCCCTTCACCATTTGGAGCTAAAATGATTTCGAGATGAGAGGAAGAGAGCTACTAACGATTTAGAATGGATTTGAGGTGAAATTGAATAACAATTAAAGTATAGAAAAAAGGGTTTTACTAGGAAGACATTGGAAGGTACAAGCTCCTTCATGTTCTCCATAGTAGTTTATCTTGACATGTTAAGTGAAATATGACCTAGATCACATATTTTTCCTTCTTGAACTATAGATCTCGAAATATCTTTCATTTTTAGCACATATTTACCACAAAAACACAAGAAATCACACATAACATACAAATACACATAGATCTTCACATTTTACTTGTATTCTCCCCCATAAATCATATGAAAACCGAAAATAGAGGGGTATGAACTCACCTTTACTTGTTGTTGTCGTTTTGAAGAAAGAAATGGAAGAGTTTTGGTCCTAGTAAGCCTTCTTGGGTGGATCTCGAACTTAGAGTTTTCTAGGATGATGATCACGAGTTTGTGTGAGTTTAGAAGAGATTCTTGATGAAATAAAGAGACTAGATTATGGATCCAAGCATCAACTTACCTAGGATGATGATTTTTGTGGAAGAACCTCCTTGAAATGTTCCAAGATCTCAAAAATTTGAATGGAGAAGATGAGGCTTTTCTAGAGAGAGTGTGTTTGAAAGAGGTTGATGAAATGTGTGTGTGTGTTGTGATCTTCGGCCGTGAGTAATAAGAAGAGAAGGAGAAGAGAGAGATAGGTAAAGGGATGGATGCATGGAGATATGTGAAATTGCATGGAAGTCCAATATGTAATAAGGAGGTGGCTAACTGTCACACCCCAAAACCGGAACGGCGGAAACGTTCGGGGGTGGTAGACGTCATGTTTAGTATCACAAGATATGCATTATAGTAAGCAAGTAATGAACAACCATTTCATTTGAAAGAAAGTGTTTACAAAGTGTGTGTTCACAAAACATGGAATACATAAGCAAATAACAAACAAGACTTGAAGCCATACTGCTCCATCTTCTGAATCCTAACACGAGTACCTGTCTACTAGGCTCCTGAGAGTACAAGTTATTTGAAATAATTGATCAGCAATTAAGCTGGTGAGTTCATAAGATTTTGGTGGTGTAAGTAAGTTGTAAAATGTTGTTGAAAAATGTAGTTGAAAATGTAGTTGAAAATATATTTGAAAATGTAGTCGTAAAATGTATTAAGTTGTAAGTTCTGTTAGAAAAGTTCGCCTGTTCCTCTAGAAAATCCTATATTTCCTACTTTAATGAAAGATATGTAAAAATGACTCTACAATCCTTTCTATGAGTACTAAATGGATACAAGTTATATAAGACTCAGAGTAAACAAACAATCGATTGTGCGCATCTGCCCTAAGGCTGAAAGCACACATCCCATTGTTTGTTTGATCATTGTGGTATATAACCCTGGTGTATTCACTTGTTACTCATGGAGTTAATTGTAATGGTTCCTTTATATTTAATGTAAAGATTCTTTAAGAAAACCCTTATTTCTTATAATAAAATGGCGACCACAGTGATTACTTCTATAATAACTTAGTTTATACTGGATATATATGATCTAATATCGGATAGAAAGTTAATTGGGTGAATCTGCCCTAAGCCCAAAACCAAACAAGGAACAGGAAGTAAGGCGGAAAACACACATTCAACTACCTATTGGGTATTAATTATATATAACCATGATGTATAAACTAAAGTATTATAGAGTTAATCACCTAAGGTCTTTTAAGTTTATACTGGTTTAATAAAATGGATTAAACCTTTAATTGGTAAGTTTCTAGTTTTGTATACCAAAAGTTTTGATTTGGAAAGTATGTTTTGTACTAGAAAACTGTGCATTGACTCTGTGTCCTATGACTTGACCCATACTTGGTATCCTTATGATGACTTAATGTATACTAAGCATATATATATGGGGATAGGGAATATACATTACAGCCCCACCTAAGCTTAGGTACTAAACCTCTAAAATATGTCATTTTAACTTAATAATTTTACTTGATTTGGTTTCCACTTGGTAAATATATCGTCCCCAATAACATTTATTCCCTTTATTATTGTTTTACCATCCTTGTTTTCTTTCCTCCATTATCGTTTATTATTTCACCCTAGTGAACAGTATTGTTTTCCGTCGTCATGAAGGTAAAAGATAATCAATGTTTTTGCTTCCTTATCAAAACTATTGTGTAGATCATGAATCTATATCTTCAAATATTAATCGTGAATCCCCTAATTGCAATCTTTATATAGTAAAACAACGTATTTTCATAAGGTTTAGTACCTAAGCTCAGGTGGGGCTGTAATGTATATTCACTTTTCCCTATATATATATATATATATATATATATATATATATATATATATATATATATATATATATAGAGAGAGAGAGAGAGAGAGAGAGAGAGAATCGAATAGAAAATAGACTGGGTGAATTCGTTCTAAGCCCACAACCAAACAAGGAACAGGAAATGAAGCGGAGAGCACACACCCTATTACCTGTCGGATCCTATTGATATATATATATATATATATATATATATATATATATATATATATATATATATATCCTTTGATGTATACATTAAGGAATCATAAGGTTAGCATTATGGTCCTCTCTTACTAAACGTAGCCTTCTACCAAGGCATCTAATGTTATCTATGTTTGTTTCTTGCATGAGTTGTGTAATTTTCCCAAGTGAGACTATCATTAACCAAAAATATAGTTTTTACATTACTGTTTATTGTGAGAAGATCACAATGTGAATGAAATGGGGAAATAATAAAGTACTGTAGTGTTGTATTATAGTAACTACTGTTGTACTTTCTACCTTAATTCGGCCGTTAATTAAGGTTAAATGTGAAATGGTTGCACCATACCATCGACTAATAACACGACGATGAAAGACGTCGGAAGAAATGACATTTGGCACCCGTAGACTTGAAAGTCCCACTGTTGCTAACAACAAGGTGTAGGATAGTCAATCCAGTATAGATCTATACACAAATTCACGCTCTCCCTCCAAGAGAATTCTGGCTACAAATCGAGCCATGACAGGTGATGCCATGCCCCGAACGATGGTTCACATTATGTTATTGTATACTTGTATATGTAATGTATATACTAGCTGTATTGTATGTTCTCTCTCTAGTATGTGTGTATGTTCCTGTTTGTTTCTCATCATAGTATGTTTGACTCATGTATGAACTGCCTCTTTGTATGCTTCATTGTACTAGAAGTAATGAATAGTATCTTCCTAAACTATACCTATTATAGTTTACTAATGTTTTTACTTGAACTGTTATTGAAAAGATTCATTTTACTACTAAGTTATGCTTGTACTTTAAAAACGGAGTTTGATTAACTATAAAGTAACATAACTTTAAAAGAGTTTTTGAAATGTTTTGATCACTTAATAAAACACATAAGCAACATTTTGAAAGATGATTATAACAAACAATTACACAATTATCATTGTGTTCAACTTGTATTCCCCCCCTCCCCCCCTAAAAGCATTTAAAACAGTTAAAAGATTCATTACGGGGTATGAACTCACCTGATGTGGGTGATTCAACGAATACGCGTGTAAGGATGAGAAGTTCCACGAATGAAGTCCCGAGACACAACAAGTCCTAAATGACATATATTGGCATATACTGACATCAATATAGTGTTTATAAGCAACTATATGAAAGGAAACACCTTCCGGGACTAGGAAACACTTTGACCAAGTGTTGGAATCACATGTGATTCATCAAAGGAAAGTGGAATGGTAATACCATCAGTTTACTACCATGGGTTTACGGCCAAAGGGAGTTTACGGCCGTAAACTCATGGTCAAACATGCACAAGTGTTTGTTTGAAGGCTAGGGAAGCTTGAGGGACTTTTGCTCTACACAAGTATGAGAAAGACCAACTCAATGAAGGCTTTTGATGAGTTTACGGCCCAAAGGAGTCTACAGCCGTAAACTCATGGTCATTATGCATTTGAGAGTAGTTTAACGTCCTATTCTCATCAATGAAGGGTTCTAGGTCACAAGCTTTGCATCTAGGAGGGTTTATGGCCAAAATGACACCCTTAAAGGGGTTTACGGCCATGGGAGATGGCTTGGTCGTAAACTCCTTTTGTTCTTGTGTTTTTGATGTTTTCAAGGCTCTAAGCATGAGTCCTAACTAGATATCAAGTGTAGGGAAGAGTACTTACGATATAGAGGCTTGAAATGGTTGATTTTGGCCAAGACCACTAGTGTGTGTTCTTGGTGTTTCTTGAAGATCTAAGAAAAGATGATTTCCATGGATGAAATCAATGGATGAAGCTAGTTAAAAAGGTGTATCAACTAATCAAGGAAGAACACTTACAACTTTTGAAGATCTAGGATGAAAATCAGGATGATAGTTGAGAGAGAAATGGAGTGTTCTTGAGTTGGAAATGAGAGAATGAAGATAGTTGAAGGAAATGAGCCTATATGGAGGGATTTTACGGCCCACCTTGAGTTTACGGTCGTAAACTCAAGTGTTGTGGCTGTGAACTCTAAAGGAAAAGGTTAAGGCTTGATTTGTTGAACAGTGTCTCTAGCAGGTACATTCTAACACTCATTCCTTAAGTGTATTAGGCTTAAAACTCCTTAGAATGACCTTTAACCAGGCTAGAACGTAATACAAATGAGTCTGACACTCAGTTGAGTTGACTGACTGAGCTTTCAAAACAAAAATTTTTCGGGTTATCACACTAACCCTCCTTAATTCCCTTAATTTCCTTTTTTTTGTTTTCCACTTGGGCCGAGAGAGAGAGAAGGAAGAGAATGGCTTGGCCCTTTTGTGCTTGAGTCCAAAATATAAGGCCCAATTTAGCATAAAGGAATGGATTTGAGTCTATTAAAGCTATTTGGATTTGTTATGGCCCAATAAGGCCCATTAAAGGTAAATTAGTCCATTTTAGGCTTATATGGCCCAAAAAGGTTAAGTCTCATGAGAGTGGGTCCAATGGGAGCCCATTTAAGAGTTCTAAGCCCCAAAATAGTCACATTGGAAGTTTATTGGCCCATTAGGCCCAATAAGGAAATCCTAGTCCATATTGGACTTAAACCGGGGTTTCTAGGGTTTCCGACCTTTTGTAGACTATTTGAGCGTTTGTATGGAGTGTTTGATGGAATTTTGTTGTCATTGAATAAGCATCATACATGCTTTCAAGTTTTAGTTACAATGTTATCCTTGTTAATTGTTTACAAAGCGTCAGAATTCCTAGTTGTGACATCATCCCCCCGTTAGAGGGAATTTCGTCCCGAAATTCTTTTTGAAGCTAGATTTGAGAATACGAGAATAGGTGAGGTTACTTCTGCTTCATCTGGTCTTCGCGTTCCCATGTGAATTCCGGTCCACGTTTCGCGTCCCACCGAACTTTCACAATCGGAATGCGACTTTGCTTAGTACGCTTCACTTCCCTGTCCATGATTTCAACTGGTTCCTCGATGAATAGGAGATTCTCGTTGATTTCGATTTCTTCCAATGGAATGACGAGAGTTTCGTCGGATAGGCACTTCTTCAAATTGGAAACATGGAACACGGGGTGTACACTGCTGAGTTCAGCAGGTAGTTGTAGTCTATAAGCCACTGGACCGATTCGGGCAAGGATCTCGAATGGTTCAATGTACCGTGGGTTTAGTTTTCCCCGTTTCCCAAAACGAATCACCCCTTTCCAGGGAGAGACTTTCAACAACACCCGATCCCCGACTCGGAATTCCAAGGGCTTTCGCCGTTTATCAGCGTAGCTCTTCTGTCGGTCTCGTGATGCTTGAAGTCGAGCTTTGATTTGAACTATCTTCTCTGTCGTTTCGCGTATGATTTCTGGTCCTGTTAATGCATTGCTTAGTGTCTGTTCTCTTGCTAGCTGAGTGTCACCTACCTCAGCCCAACACAATGGTGATCTACATTTACGCCCATAGAAGGCTTCAAAAGTAGTGACTTTGATGCTTGAGTGATAACTGTTGTTGTACAAAAACTCAATTAAAGGCAAGTGGGTATCCCACGACCTTCCAAAGTCTATCACGCATGCGCGAAACATATATTCAAGCGTTTGAATGGTTCGCTCACTTTGACCATCGGTTTGTGGATGGTAGGCAGTGCTCATATCGAGTTGCGTTCCCATAGCTTTCTGAAGCGATTGCCAGAAGCGTGAAGTAAATTTACTATCTCGATCTGAGATGATAGATATCGGTATTCCATGGAGTCTTACAATTTCCTTGATGTATATTTTCGTCAATCGTTCCATCTTGTATGACTCTTTTATTGGCAGGAAATGAGCGGATTTTGTCAACCTGTCGACTATTACCCATATGGTATCCAATCCATCTGTTGTCTTGGGTAATTTGGTCACAAAGTCTATAGTAATCATTTCCCATTTCCACTCGGGTATTACTGGTTGTTGTAATAGTCCCGAGGGCTTCTGATATTCTACCTTCACCTTAGCACAGGTGAGGCACTTGCTAACGTAAGTGGCAATTTCTGCCTTCATGTTAGGCCACCAATATTGCTGCTTGATATCCAAGTACATTTTATCTGAACCCGGATGGATGGAGTATCGTGTCTTATGGGCTTCATTCATGACTACTTCTCTGAATCCCCCAAGTTTAGGGATCCAAATTCGGTTCATGAGGTAATATGCTCCATCCTTCTTGACTTCAAAGTTCCTTTCCATTCCACGTAATGCTTCGCTTGTTCTGTTTTCTATCTTCATGGCATCGAACTGGGCTGCTTTGATTTGCGAGGACAGATGGGATTGAACGGTTATCGAAAGGGTCTTCACACGACGATTTGAGTATTCTTTCCAACTTAAGGCATCAGCTACCACGTTAGCCTTGCCTGGGTGGTACTTGATTTCACACTCATAATCGTTTAGCAGCTCAACCCATCTTCGCTGCCTCATGTTTAACTCCTTTTGATTTAAAATGTGCTGGAGACTCTTGTGGTCGGTGAAAATGGTGCACTTGGTACCATAAAGGTAGTGCCTCCAAATTTTCAAGGCGAAGACCACAGCTCCCAATTCGAGATCATGGGTGGTATAATTCACCTCATGTGTCTTTAGTTGTCGGGATGCATAAGCTATCACCTTTCCACGCTGCCTAAGTACACAGCCTAAACCCTGATTTGAAGCATCGCAGTAAACTACGAAGTCCTTTGTTCCCTCTGGTAGTGATAGTATTGGTGCACTACAGAGAGCTCGCTTCAGAGTTCGGAAGGCAACCTCCTGCTTTTCTGTCCATTCAAATGGCACGCCCTTTTGTGTAAGCATGGTAAGTGGCTTGGCTGTTTTGGAGAAGTTCTGAATGAATCTCATGTAATAGCCTGTGAGACCTAAAAATTGGCGAATTTCTGTGGGTGTCGTTGGGACTGCCCATCCTTCTATGGCTTTGACCTTAGAAGGGTCAACATGTATCTAGGGGTGAGAAAAAACCGCACCGCAACTAAAATTAACCGCAAAAACCGCATAAACCGTAACCGATTAACCGCAACCGCAATAAAAACCGATGGTGAGGTTTTCTGTTTTTCAAAAACCGCAAATTTGCGGTGCGGTGCGGTTATTAGTTTTCGAAAAACCGCAAAAAAACCGCACCGCACCGCATATATTATATACAATTTTTTTATTAATTATTAATATATTAAATATTAAAAATAAGACAAGTTTCATGGATGAAAGATTGATAAAATAGTAGAAGACAAAAGTGTTGGTTTTTTGTGATGTTTAACTTTGAAAAATGGTGAAATTAGACAATTTTAAGATATTTATTGTTAATTACTATTGATTTGACATTTTTAAGATATTAGTTGTTTGTGATTTAAGTTAATTGTCTTATACCTTATGGTTTTTTTATTATTACAAGTAATATGTTTGAACTCTTAAAGTCGTTTGAGCTCCAAACTGTGGTTAAAAACCACACAAAATAACCACACCAAATCCATGCGGTTAATAACCGCAGCACATAAAAAACAAAACCGCACCGTAAAAATAACCGCCTAATCGCACCGCAAAAATAACCGCAACAAACGGCCTTCTCGCAACACATAATTTCGGCATGATGGGGGCTCAACCAGTCCATGCCGACAATCACATCAAAACTTCAAATAGTTACATGCATCAAGTTTATTTGAAAGGCGTGATGATTTAAAGTTAGGGTACATCCTACATAGATTTCCCCAACTGATTATGTTTTCCCATTAGCCATTTCCACCGTAAAGGTTTCATTAAGCTTTTGGGGTTGTTGTTTTAGCAAGTGTTTGAATTTATTACTCACAAAGCTTCGCTCTGCCCCGGTATCAAACATGATGCATGCATATGAGTGGTTAAGGAGAAACGTACCGGTGACGACAGCGGGATCCTGAACCACTTCTCCTTGACCCATAGTCAGCACTCTTCCTTCTGCTCCTGTTGCCTGGTTGTTTGCATTGGGAGAATTCCGCCTGAAATGTCCGGTATTCCCGCACCCATAACAGGTATAACTGGCTCCATCCTTTGTGTTGTTGTTGGGCATCTGATTATGATTGTTTTGTATTATTGTATCGTCACAGCGAATGAATATGATTTCCCCTGATTACTTAGATGGTATTGGATCTCTATGTGAGTCGTTATAACCATGCATGATAATGACTAGTTCGTCTGTCTTGGCATTTTAATGAACACCAAAATTGATCTTAAGATTTTGTCACCCTAGACTGGCCGAGTCTAACTGTAGCGAACAGCTTAGGTATGGGGGAGTTACCCCCGTATAGATCTATACACAAACTCTCGCTCTCTCTCCAGGAGACTTTGATTACAACTACAGACTACGACCGACACTTATTGGTGTCACCCGTTATTACTCACTTAATCCATATGAATTTGATTAACCTTGATTAATGACCTGATTTTTGTTTACTTGAAGAGAAGGTAAGCCTAACAGACGAGGAGAAGAGGACTACTAGGCCCTACTAATTACGTATGTTATTTAAGGCTGTCGGGTATACGAAAGGCGCGTTGGCCCATTTCGCATAAGATTTATTTGGACCTTACTAGCAATGCTAATGGGCCACTGAGGCCCAATAGCATGTAAAAGTCATTGAGGGTCCCTTAAGCATGTAATTGGGTCACAAGAGGCCCAATAACATGTATTATTTATGTTGGGCCCAAAAGTCATGTCAATGGGTCACGAAGGCCCAATAAGCATGATTAGAATCTCTCAAACCCAACAATTAGAATGTTTACTTGTTTTGTATAGTATTAGTGTTGCGAAGTTGTTTAATCGATATGTCGTAATAATCACAAATTTGTTTTATAACGATTCATAGATTTATAAAAATAGTTATTTTTCTATTTAAAACCCATAAGTTATGAAGTTTTGTATATTTTGACCCAATTATTTTATTATTAACATAATTGACCAAAAATATTAGTTTGACCTATTCAGCCCCTTATTTTGGTAAAGTTGGCAATTATTAGCCCTTTTTATGAAAAATGACATATTAGGTCCTTGAACTCTTTTTCTTGACATTTTTGGCCTAAACACTTAATTAAATAATGTTTTAAGTCCAAAATTTTATTTTGGACAGTTTCAGCCCCTTAGTTAAAAGATTTGCATTTAAATCCACACTTTTCGCAATTTTTACAATTTTTACCCAAAATCCAAAATCTTTGCATTTTTAGTCCCTTTTGATAAATAAGGCCATTTAAACCCCTGAAATAGGTTTATTTACGTTTATAGCCCCTGTTTTGAGAAAACTTTCCATTTCAGCCCCTTAAATTTGATTTTTCGCATTTTTGGGCCTAAATAGCCGAAAAGCCCAAATTTTAGCCCATTAGGCTAAAATTTACATTTTTAGTCCTTTAAAAGCCTAATATTTATAAAAAATCTTATTTTGGCTGTTTTGACCTTTTGATCCTTGTAGAAACCGTGAATTACATCTTTTTCCCCATCTTTTGTTTATTTATCAAAAATAGTCCAATAACAAATTTTTATGTTGTATTGTGTTATTTTAAAGCTTGTATAGTAGTTTATCTTGACATGTTAAGTGAAATATGACCTAGATCACATATTAATCCTTCTTGAACTATAGATCTCGAAATATCTTTCATTTTTAGCACATATTTACCACAAAAACACAAGAAATCACACATAACATACAAATACACATAGATCTTCACATTTTACTTGTATTCTCCCCCATAAATCATATGAAACCGAAAATAGAGGGGTATGAACTCACCTTTGCTTGTTGTTGTCGGTTTTGAAGAAAGAAATGGAAAAGTTTTGGTCCTAGTAAGCCTTCTTGGGTGGATCTCGAACTTAGAGTTTTCTAGGATGATGATCACAAGTTTGTGTGAGTTTAGAAGAGATTCTTGATGAAATAAAGAGACTAGATTATGGATCCAAGCATCAACTTACCTAGGATGATGATTTTTGTGGAAGAACCTCCTTGAAATGTTCCAAGATCTCGAAAATTTGAATGGAGAAGATGAAGCTTTTCTAGAGAGAGTGTGTTTGAAAGAGGTTGATGAAATGTGTGTGTGTGTGTGTTGTAATCTTCGGCCGTGAGTAATAAGAAAAGAAGGAGAAGAGAGAGATAGGTGAGGGGATGGATGCATGGAGATATGTGAAATTGCATGGAAGTCCAATATATAATAAGGAGGTGGCTAACCCTCCTTAATTCCCTTAATTTCCTTTTTTTTTTGTTTTCCACTTGGGCCGAGAGAGAGAGAAAGAAGAGAATGGCTTGGGCCTTTTGTGCTTGAGTCCAAAATATGAGGCCCAATTTGATAATTTTCGGCCCAATTTAGCATAAAGGAATGGATTTGAGTCTATTAAAGCTATTTGGATTTGTTATGGCCCAATAAGGCCCATTAAAGGTAAATTAGTCCATTTTAGGCTTATAAGGCCCAAAAAGGTTAAGTCTCATGAGAGTGGGTCCAATGGGAGCCCATTTAAGAGTTCTAAGCCCCAAAATAGTCACATTGGAAGTTTATTGGCCCATTAGGCCTAATAAGGAAATCCTAGTCCATATTGGACTTAAACCGGGGTTTCTAGGGTTTCCGACCTTTTGTAGACTATTTGAGCGTTTGTATGGAGTGTTTGATGGACTTTTGTTCTCATTGAATAAGCATCATACATGCTTTCAAGTTTTAGTTACGATGTTATCCTTGTTAATTGTTTACAAAGCGTCAGAATTCCTAGTTGTGACATGTAATGATTCTTGATGGCTTCAAGCTCCATCAATGGTGGATTTCAAATTTTAAGCTTCATATATATATATATATATATATATATATATATATATATATATATATATATATATATATATATATATATATATATATATATTGTTGGTGATTTTAGTGTCGCCATGTCATTTTATATAATTGGAATTAGCATGTGAGCTAAGGGGCTTCTTAATTTGTTTTCTAATATGTGTATAGTTTGGTGCGGAGTGCACATATGTATAAGATCAAATTAGTAGCCGGTTCGACGACTAGTCGGGGGTCCGGGATTTCCAAAGGGGCAACGCCCCTTTAGCGGGGTCTAGAGGCATCACTCCTAATGGGGTCCAAGGGGCAGAGCCCCTGGCTGGGGTGGGTTATTCCGATTCTTGAGGGTGATTATAGTAAAACAAACGAAACTCGTTAGTTTTGGTAACCCTAAATCTTCATTAAAATCCGAATTACCGTGACTTGTTTCCAAAGGAACCCATAGCGGCCCAACCCTAATGAAACCCTAATATCGTTTATTATATAAATGGCTCTTCTTTTCAGAAGATATATACGATCTTAAGCTCTCGTTTTCATAATACTTTCACAGAATCCTCTAGCATATTGGCTTACGATTTCTGTGCCTAGAATCGTAAGTGTCCATTTGGATTATCCTAGGCTGAATTTCTTGTAACCCAGGCATAGGATAGAAATATCAGTTCGGAAAGTGATATCACGATCCAAGTTGGTATCCAGATCTCCACCACAAACCCTAAAACTTCCCTATATATGCGCATATATATATATATATATATATATATATATATATATATATATATATATATATATATATATGAATTCAATATTGATTTGGAAACTTAAATGATGTTTTTTACAACTAAATTAAAGTTAAGGAATCCATAAACTAATTAGAAGTTACATTTATGGATTTGTTCGGAAGTTTCCACCTTAACTTGATGCTTTTGCAACATTATGAAAGTTTATTCATAAAGTCAAAGTGAAGTTCAAGTAATGATGTTTTGATTTTAACAATGTGTGATCATATGAGTTCTGTTAGAAAATCGGGTGCTTTAATTGTTTGGATAAACTAAGAGTCATGATGCATTTTCAAATCAAAATATTTCGATGGTACAATTTCGAAATTCCAAAAATTACAAAATTATAATCTAAAATCATGTGCAAACTCTAAAATACACGTTGAGAAAAACCGCATGCCAATCCGACTTCATACGAATTAGATATGTATGTTTTAAAATTTTCACAGAATAAAAAAAAAACTAAAAAAATATAAAAATTTTCCAGCTTGATATCCCGATTTGAGGGGACTATAAGTCAATAAATATGAAACAAAAAATGACAAAATTATAGTCTAAATCATGTACAATCTCTAAACTATATGCTGGAAAAAAGCGCATACCAATCCGATTCCAAACAAATGAGATATACATGTTTTAAACTTTTCACATAAACCGTTTCTGATTCTTAAACCTGGTTTACCTGGATCTGAAGGACCAAAACCCGGATATCCCGAAATCTGGATAAAGTCATTCTTTAAACCCAAAATTCGGACGGATTCTACATATTCCGGTTTAACACTTTCAGTTTTGGTTTCAGTCTGTTTTTCCGATTTTAAATCTTATCTCTAGATAACACCATGCATTGGCTTTGACTTTTGTAATAAAAATGAAAATTGTATATTATTATAGTTGATATTTTGTTTATAATATCAATTATAAATCAAACAAATCTCCTCCATTTATTAATAACTAGAAAGGTTACCCCCACTACGCGGGGGCCAGAAGCTTTCAATGTTGTTTCCGAATTGATAAATATGACAGACATAGAAAGTGCAAGGATGAAAAGTCCGGGCTTTGCCCCGGACAAAAAATGTAAAAGTTTTGACTGCAAGGACCAGAAGTGTGAAAATGGCTAAAGAATTAAAGGGGTAGGAATTAGCAACTTTTTAGAAAAGGGATCAAAGTTGTCAAACCGTTAAAGTTTTGTGGCCAAACTTTAAATATTAAAAGGTTCGAAAAAAGTGTAAAAATATTGATTGCAATGACCAAAAGTATCAAAATGGGTAAAGAATAATGAGCAAAGTTGCCAAAAAACATCCAAATTTAGTATTCCTAACTTCCAACAATAATACAGGGACCAATTCTGCCAAAAAAATGGGAAGTTGAATGGAACACAAACAAAACAAAAGGACATGAATAAATTAATTAAAGAAGTACAGGAACCGGATATGTAAATCAAGTGACCAAACCTGGACAAAGTATGCCAACTTCACTATTCTTTTATTCCACAACTTTAATATATATATATAATAATATTTAATCATACCAACTCCAGACCAATAAAAAGTTATTATTTTTGTAATTTATAAATAATTTAAAAAAGGTTTAAAGACAAACATATTGCTTTTTAACACATGTTGCGTTGGCCGCATGTAACTTTTCAACATAAATAGTTAACACTAATAACTCGTGGACAATGGTTTAAAAAAAAAATTCAACTTTGAACCAAAAAGGTAACAATTAAAAGACTGGACTAAGAACAGAAGATAAGTAATAATACAGGGACTGTTTTTGTAAATTACCCTAGAATAACTTTTAGGATACATTTTGTTAGGTTATGAAATGATTGCGTTCGGACCTTGATATCACTGGAAACAAATGCAGTCAAGAAGCTTCATATAGAGTATTGAGGCGCAAGGTGTGCTAGATCAACGTCAACTGCAGACGCAACTTCACTCAATAACAACAATCTCCATGGCGCTCTTGTGAGCGGTGGATTCCTACTTTCCCTTATCCAATTCAATCCATTTCTCGCAAAAACCACCGAACAAAGGAACTCCGAACACGGCGACCCTTTTTTTCTTCTCCAAACCCTAATATTTCCCATTTCGAGTTGGCAAATCTCGTTGTGGACATGGAGAGATCTGATAGTAAAGACTGGAGTAGCATCAATAAGGGCTCTTCCTCAGGTGAAGCTATCTCTTTCTTGTATTCATAAGTTTTGTTGTTTATTGTTTGTTGGTCGGTGGTCGGTGGTCGGTGTTTGATCGTGTTCGGTTTTAGGGTATTCGTTTAAATATAATTTTGATTTGAGACAAAATCTCTTTGAATTCGTGTGTGATTGAGGTGATATCTCCGATGAAGGAATCTTTTATTTGAATGATTTACTAGTACCTACATCCCACACAAGTCCATATTTCGGTATCTGGATGTCGAACGTGTTACCATTTTTACCTGAGGAAGAAAACCAAAGAAGTTCATCGAGCAATAGAACAAATTATCATTGGTTTTATTGTCTGCAAGAGTCATTGTTGTTTCTTATTATTTCTGTTGTTTCAAGATTTTGTTTTCTGTGCCTGATTCATTCATTATTGTGCAGATGATAAACTCTTTGATGCTTCACAATATGCTTTTTTTGGTCGACCTACTACTGAGAAAGTTGAGTTTGGGTGCTTAGAAGAAGATGAAGATAATCCTTCAACTGGAGTTCCTGATGATGAATACCATTTGTTTGACAGAGAAGAGGTATAATGTACATTGTGCATCTTCTGTTTTCACTTCACTCCATATTTATCTTCATTTCTTGTTCATAAATCTAAACGCTTGAGATGTCATGCATTCCTCACTTCACATTTTAGACATCTAAAGTCATTACAATAGTTTCAATTAACTCCATAAATTCAAATCCCTAAATTTGCAGTGATAAAATATCTCATCTTTCTAAATCTTACATCTTCTTTTTCCACAGGAGCCAGGTGCAGGATCCCTATCGGATTTAGATGATCTGTCAACTATATTTTCAAAGGTATAGTTTTAATTTCAGTTTTTTACAATAAAGCTGTGAATTTTTTGAGCCAAATTAACTAAATTTCTTGTTTTGTTAAACAGTTAAACAGATCAGTAAGCGGACCTAGACATCCTGGAGTTATTGGTGATCGAGGGTCAGGATCTATTTCAAGAGAAAGTAAGTATCTATCAAACCTATTCAAGAAATGCTTTTGATCTTCATTGCTTTTGTAACTTTGTTCATGTTTTTCTATAAAAAAAAAAAAAAAAAAAACTATTTTCAGGTTCATCTGCTTCAGTAGACCTACCAGAGTGGCTAGATCAACACATCTCAGACACAGAAAGCAGCCATGGAAGCAGAAGATGGTCTTCACAATCTCATCTCCCTTCAGACCCTAAACCCTTATACAGAGCTTCATCATACCCTACAGAGCAACACCAATTCTTCACAGAACCCATACTCACACCAACCTCATCTCTCCCTTCATTTTCACCCGGGGCCCACAACAGTCTCCCCTCGCCACGTCATCGGTCCCATTCCCAAATGCCCTTTTCAGACCTTAATCTCTCCCCTTTATCAAACACCTCTAGTCTTCACCTAACCAGTGTCCCACACGGGTCACGTTATGGCTCAACCCGAACCCACCCGGTCCACCCCGGGTTAACTCAGTACTCTCAAACACAAAACCAATGGGCTAACCAAGTGTTAGCCAACAGTCTTCAACAAAAGCTGCTCTTATCCCAACATTTCATGTCCCCACATTCGCTTCGTCAGCATACATTCAACCCGTTTGCTCTTCAGCCATATTTATATGACACAAATATCCCTTCTCAATCATTAACTAAATATGGTCTGAATGACACAAGAGATCAAAGAAAGAGCAAACACAGTGGACGAATCTCGAGACAGGGATCCGATAATACCAATCAGAAAAGTGAAAAGTGTCGGGTCAACTTCAGGTCAAAATACATGACCTCTGAAGAGATTGAGTCGATTCTCAACATGCAACATGCTGCAACTCATAGTAATGATCTGTATATAAACGATTACTATCACCAAGCCCGTTTAGCCAAGAAAGATACCCGGTCAAAAAACCGGTTCCACCCGGCCCATTTCAAAGATACTCCGGTCAGGTCACGTAACGGGTCCGGGTCCGGGTCTGGGTTAGGGTCAGGGTCGGATTCACAGCCTCAGATCACCATTGATTCACATGGAAGAATCTCATTCTCTCTCATCCGTAGACCACAACCCTTGTTTGAACCTGATAATCCTTCCAATGATGGTGAAAAAAGATCAGAGAAAACCCTAGAACAAGAACCGATGCTTGCAGCTCGAATCATGATCGAGGATGCTCTTTCTGTGCTTCTTGACATAGACGATATCGATCGTCTCCTCCAATCTCAGCCACAAGACGGTGGTTCTCCGGCGAGACAGAGGCGGCAGGTGCTCCTAGAAGGGCTTGCAGCAGCTCTCCAGTTGGTCGACCCGTTGGGGGTAAACGGGTCCGGGTTAGCCCCAAAAGACGACATGGTTTTCTTACGGGTAATTTCTCTTCCAAAAGGTCAAAAACTCATGTCTCGATACCTCAATCTTCTCTCTCCTACTTCCGATCTTGCAAGAATCGTATGCATGACAATATTTCGTCATTTGAGATTCTTATTCGGAGGGGTTCCTAATGAAACTGTCACTACACTTGCAAAAACTGTCGCGAGCTGTATAACTTCAATGGATTTGAATTCTCTGAGCGCGTGTTTAGCTGCGGTGGTGTGTTCGCCGGAGCAACCGCCACTCCGGCCACTCGGGAGCCCTTCCGGCGACGGTGCGTCGGTGGTTTTGAAAGCGGTTCTGGAAAGGGCGACTCAGTTGTTGACCGGAGTCAACATGGGGATGCAGAATCCGACACTTTGGCAGGCTTCATTTGATGCGTTTTTTGGGCTTTTGACTAAATATTGTTTGAGTAAGTATGATAGTTTGGTGAATGCTATGTATGCACAGATTCCACCAACTACAGAGATTGTGTTTTCTGAAGCTGCAAAGGCCATTAGTAGAGAAATGCCTGTTGAGCTTCTTCGTGCTAGTCTTCCTCATACGGATGATCGACAGAGGAAGATGTTGGTTGACTTTTCTCAGAGGTCAATGCATGTTGCCGGATTTAATGGACATAAGGGCGGCAGTGGACAGGTGGCGCCTGAATCCGTAAGAGGATAGATAATCCGGTGGTTAATGGCTATGCCGCCAGTTAAAGGTGGTTTTATGGAGCCTATGGTGGCCGAGTTTTATGCTTTTATCAACTTTAGATTATAAATACTGTGTGTGTGTGAGAGAGAGAGAGGGGGTGCTCTTGTTTCCCTGTAGGGTGAGGTTAAGGATAAATATTTGGTGGGAAAATGGGATTCAAATAAGTGTTTTATATTTCTGGTTTTATGGGGATATTTGCATGTACAGTTTATGGAAGTTTGTTTATTTTTAGTTTTTAGTTCATGTATGTGTCCGTGATCGATGATAGAAGATCCAAGTTTTAACCATGAAGAATGCATGCCATCTCATCCTCATCCTCATGAAATTGATATTGTATTCGACTGTTTGTTAACTTGGACCCCATGTTTCTATGTTTATGAAGTTTGAGTTTCATTAGTATTTGTGATATTAGTGTTTTGTAATTTAGACTTAACCCCATGTGTGATCCCTTCTTTTCTTCCTTTCTCGCAAAAGGACACATATTCTCAAACAAAGATCTGAATGTTGTATAGTTGAGAGATGTCCCCTATCATGTGTCTGGAACAGCCACTACCAACAAACCGAAGTCTAATGATATGCCTCCATAGCTGTTCCGACACAGAGCGGGATCAGTTGGTCTTTGGAACCCAGTCCTTTTTGAAACTGGGTCGACATTTGTCATTAACGCACGGTACTCTCTCCCATGACATATCCTGTTTATCACAATAGTCTTAATATTAGCGTTTTTGTTTTTTGTTTGAAGTATGGCATCAAATTATGAATAAGTATTTTTTAACATTGGGTTGTTTACCTAACGTGAGTTCTAACCAAAACTAACATGTCATCTCCTTACTTAACGTGAATTCTTATTACAAGGAACATGGACATCTCATGATGTAACGTCAACCTTATTTTGTTATGTATTTTAATATAAGTTTAATCAGACACAATGGAAAGGATTATATATAATTTTTGCAGAAATGAGACGCAACCAAATTTTAGGCATTAGAAATTACTCCAGATGCATTGAAAGCATTAGAAACTTTCGACAAATTTTCTCATCATCTAGCCGAATTACCTGTTGAATTAAGAAAACAACTTTGCAAACATGTTATGCATGCACCAATAGTGTCTAGTCATATCATATGTGTCGGAATGATCTTTGATGATATTCTTAATTGATGATGGATTGTTTGGATTATATTGGATGATTACATAGATGGATTTGGATAGAAGGATGTGCTATTCAGAAATAGATTAACTACTTCAACAGAGGAAGAACATTGAGAATTAACTCAAGTCTTAAACATTCAAAAACACATTGTTTATTTCATATGGGCAAATGCCCTATTTATAGGCCCTAATGAGCCAGTTACATAATTGAGAATTGCAATCGTATGATTACAACACGACAAACCTATTTTACAATTTAGACCCGTAGACTATCAATGGTCTTACACTATGTTAGATCCTACTGACACTTACTTTATGTCACATTTTACACATTACATCCTACCGACACTTTACAATAATTAAGCTACTGACAATAATAACGACAAATGACAAATATAATAAATTATAAATCCTTCCACCATGAAAGGACGCGTGTTTTCAATAATGTCTTCAATAATGTCTTTATGCGTCATTGTTTGCATCAATCCTCCCGCCACCGAAAGGACATATATTTTTGTGTGAATAATGTTTGCTTGTGTCATGGCTGACGTATTTATGTTAATCTTTCTTGAAAGGTGTTTCTTCCATGTATGGATGCTTTTTGTTCTTGTTTGAACTGTTGTTGTTGCTTTACGATGGCTTCCATTCTCTCGTCAATGTGTCCGCTATATGATTGTTGGCGCTTTTGATGTATCTGAGATATGGATGAAATTAGTGTAATTGTAATTGCCAACGAATCAATCGTCTGCGGCAATAATCTTCTAGTAATTTATAACGCCAAAAGCCAAGTAGATACTTGGAATCTGTTCGTAACTCAAATCTAGTTTGTAGTAGCCCGACTTTCCATTTTTTTCAATGTTTTTAAACAAGCTAGTGTTACTCGTTCATGTGTACTGTAATTTTGCTCTGTTTGGGAAAATGTTCCCGATATATACTTGCATAATTTGTGCTCATATTTATATGTCTTCAATGTTTCACATGATACATTCGTATCATTGTATACTTTATATGTTTTATCACTGTTTACTTCGGATAGTATTTTCATACCACTTTATGCTTTATCAATGTATACTTCGGATGATATTTTCATACCACTGTATGTTTTATCAATGTATACTTTTGATGGGTCAGATATGAGGTTTCCCTCATTATCTAGTCCCAATAATACTTTTCCATGTATAATTGCTTTTAGGCATCCTGCCCAAGTATCTTGTGATGCATCTGTCTCCACAATTAGAAAAATTGTCGATTTTTGAATTATATAAAGTAGGGAGAACTTGAATTTTTTGTTTTATATTTTGTACCAAAATAGTATCTGTATTGGTCCAAGACCAAGGTATTTTTTATGATATTTTCTTTCGTAAAACTTTTCTTTCTTTTGCTAAATTTTCCAAAAATCCTTGTTCTGCAATATAATTTAAACAACCAAGAAATTGTTGTATTTGTTTTCTATTTTCAAGTTTATCAGGAAACATATTTAATTTTTCTCGTATGTTGTCTGTTAAAGATAGTTGACCATTTTCTCCAAATTTTAAACAAAGACATTCAACTGTAGATTGAAAAAGTTTTGATTTCTTTTTTGATAAAACTAAACCTTTTTCTTTGATTTTCTGTAAAACTTTGATAACCGCATTGATATGTGTTTGTTCATTTCCTTTTGTAAAAACAATCATATAGTCAATGTATGCAAGACAAATATGATCTAAACCATTTAAGGTTTCATCCATGAATCGTTGATATATTGCTGGTGTCTGCTTTAAACCGAATGGAAGGACATTTCATTCATAATGCTTCTGAGGAGGACATGAAAAAACAGTTAGTGGTTTCATATTTTCATGTAAGCGTAATTGCCAATATCCGAATTTTGCATCAAATGTACTAAAATATGTATTTCCTTTTAATTTTTCCAAAATATATTCTTTTCGTGGTAATTTATATGAATCTCCTATAGTAGCATCGTTCATCTTTTTATAATTAATTACCATTCTTCGTTTACATCGTTTTATTTCATTATTATTTTCTACATAGAATGCAGGTGCAGAATGAGGACTCGTGCTAGGTCAAATGATTCCTTTTTCTAGTAGTTCAGTGCATTCTTGTTTAAATTCAGAAACATCTTTTATACTATATGAAATTTTATTTGGAACATTAACTTCATCATTAGGATTTTTTAATAATATTATTATTTCTATTTTTTAAATGATTTAGCAGGTTTTCACTACATACTTCTTCAAATTGTTTTTCAGCAATTTCTTTAGCAAACGTTAGTAATATACGTAATTGAAAACCAACTTCTTGTTTGATTATTTTAATAAGATCAAAATGTTTGATAATTGCAGTTTTTATAATACACTTTGTCGGGTGATGGAGACTTATATGATAATTTGTTTGTATAAATGGTTGATATAATTTAAGAAAATTATTTTCTATTACTAAATCTATTCCCGAATCATGTTGATATATAGTTGGAGTTTTAAATGGTGTTTTTTCAATTACTATATTTATGTCTCTTCCTACGAACCAAATTTTGTGAATTGATTTATCAACAATTGTAATTTTTAATGGGTTTTCTAATTTTTCCCGATTTTTTAATATCTTTTTTCTTCCAAAACATAAAGTAGCTTCTGTATCTATATATGAAACTAGTTCTTTATCTTGTATTTTAGTTGTAATAAATGTACTGTTTGAGTTAATATTTGTTTTCTTCTACTCATTAGAGTCAGTTTATAAATTTCTATATCTGTATTTAATTAATGTTTCTATTTTTTCTAGTACAGTTTTCATATTAACAAATTGTTTTTGTTAGGATGGTTGAAACATTGCGTATTGCTTTTAAATTACGATGTTGTAATTTTTTGTATTTCTTAATTCCTTCTTGTAATCGAGATATCTTTTTTAATTGATTATTATATTCTTCATTTTCTGATTGTAATCTTAATAAATAGTTTTCTTTATATGATAAAGTATCTTCTAAATGTTGAATAGTATTAGAGATATTAGAGTTTATTTTCCAATGGTTTTTTAATATATTAGTCCAAAGCATGTTATTTTTGAAGAATTAATTTGTACTTTTGAATTCATTTTAACAAATTAGTAAAGTGTTTGAAAGAAAATTAATTGAATTGTTAAGATTTTTTATTACTATTTTAAAATGATTAATTTGAGTTCTTAATCTTCCAATTTTAATTAATTGAAATGCAATATAATTCTTGTTTTTAGAAATTAATCCGTGTACTTCAGATTCTTTTTCTTTTAAATGTTTTGTGGAATTTTCTAAATCTTTCCATAATTTTTTTAAGTAAATTAACTTTATATTTATTATCGAAATTACAATATTTGAGTTTTATTGCTCATAATTTTATTTACCATGTGAAAGGTCGTTTAATAGTAAGTGTGTTTTCTTTAAGTGGTGGTTTTTCATTAAGTGGTTCTTCTTTAATAATTTTTATTTTTAAATATTTTTCAAGTAATATTTTCTGTTGAGTTAAATTTTGTAATAATTCAGGATTTTTTTAATACAAGTAAACTTTCTATTTCTATAATATTATTTAATTTTTGAATAATTATATTTAATTTATCTCCTATTGGTTTATCTTCTTCAGAACTAAGACCAATATTATATAATGTTCCTTGTGGTATTTCTATAATCAGTAAATGTCACTATAGCCCAATCAACTATCGTCATTTATCCGATTTGGTCACTAAAGTATTTTTTTTGCTCGATAGGTCATTAAACTTACAACTTACATGTCTATTAAGTCACTTTTGTTAGTTTTTAACAGATCCTCTGTTAACCAGTTAGTATAATTTACAAGAATGATCCCTATGATTTCAATTTTCTTTTGTGGTTGGTTCTTTACCAGCATCGTTCATCACCTGCACCACCACCGTCCACTTCCGGCACCCACCAACATTCACCTCGAGCAACCCCCATGATTTTTGACTTAGAGTTTAGTTTACCGGTCAATTTTAAGTAAAAATATGATACATTTGGTAGAAACTCCAACCACTTAAATCCCTTAAATCGACCAAAAATATGTTAGATCACTAAAACGTGTCATCTCAGAAGTTTGCAAACTGCATTTAATATTATTTGGTGAAATAGTTGCATTAAAAATGATCAGTTTTTAATATGGGGTTATTGTCGCAAATAAAAATGTATACGTTGGTACTTAGTGAACTGCATCTACTATTGTATGGTGTAACAATTTCATTCGGATAATCCAATTCAAATATGCATGTCATGTATATACTTTGTGAAGGTAAGGAGTTTTGATGCATTCTTTGTAGGAAAAAATTAACTCACAAATATCTTGTTGGTAATTAATTTCTTATTTAGCAAATATATATTGTTACACTTTCATTCAATGTTGATTCTAAACATTTTTTTTTCAAATTGCATTCTTTAAAATTGAAACTCGCTGAAATTATTTTTTTATGAAAATTAAAATTGTTTGAGATTTTTTTGTGAGTGATCGTATTTTAGAATAATAGTTAAGGGGGTTGCCCGAGTTGAAGGGTGGTGGTTGCCGGAATTGTACGTTAGTGATGTCGGTGATGAACTGTGTTAGTGTGGGATCAACCACGAAAGAAATTGAAATCATAAGGATCATTCGTGTAATTTATAATAATTGGTTAACGGAGAATATGTTAAAAACTAACGAAAGTGACTTAATAGACAGGTAAGTTGTAAGTTTAATGACCTATTGAGCAAAAAAAATACTTCACTAACCAAATCGGATAAATGATGATAGTTGATTGGGCTATAGTGACATTTACCCTTTCTTTATCTGGTATGCATAGTTTTGTATTTTGATATGGACCTACAAATGTTTTAAAATATTTTAAGGAATTACTAGATGATTCTGTCATATTCTTAAACTTAATGATTTAATTATTTCTTTAATATCTTCTAATTTTTCATCTTTATTTTCAGCAGAAGTTGGAGGTTGATTTTCCGAGATGGAGGATCTACTTATTATAGTTGAATTTGAAGGTTTTATAATTGGATTTTTTTTATTAACGGAGTAGTTATTATTGGTTGAAAATTAGCTTAATTACATATTTTATTATTAGCCATATTTGGTGATTCAATGGATAATAAATGGGTAAATAATTTATCTATATAAATTCTATCTTCTGTTTTAAACGTAATACTATGATGAGAATTTGTTAGTGCATAATTTATTTGATATGTAATAATAAATGAATGATTACCTTTTAACATAAAATTTTGTCTTAATAATTTATATCGTACGGTAATACTATTACTTAGATTTTTATCTTTAAGACTTAATCCTAGTTGAATATTAATATTAAATTTTATTTTTCCTTCAATTAAATAACATTTTCCTTTTGCAATAATACTTTCTTGTTTGTTAATTATATGATCATCTCTGATTTCTAATTTTAATGGTGTATCTAAGTCACTAAAAGTACTTTTTAAAATTACTTGAATAGTTGATATATGAATATAAGCAATTTTTATTTTATCCACTTCTTTAATATTAGATAATCTATTTTAATTTGTTGTTTATTTATTATAGGTATAATAATATTTCCTTTAGTTGATTCTATGTGTATTAATTCTTCTCATATAATTTTTCCATAGTATATAATATTTTTTCTAGAAAAGAATTTTTTTAATGAGTTATTTCTAAAATTATGTTTTTCTGATAGTTTAAAATTTGATTTTCTTATAGCATCTTTATTAATATTACTTTTATTAATTAGAGCATCAAAAGTGTATCCATATTCATTTTCTTCGTTATTAATAATTATTGGTGAATTTTCTATTTCTTGAGACATATTTAACAAATTAATCTTGTTATCTTATCTTCAAGATTTTTTATTTGTTTTTGTTTCCAATTTATACTATTATCTATTATATGTATTGATTTAATATTAGATATGCAATTGATTATTGATATGTTGGAATCTATTTTTAAATCTAAAAGAAATTTTTTAGATTGTTTTAGTGTTTTACAAAAAAATTTAATTCTTGTTTATTATTATTTAGACTTGAAAAACTCATGATTGTAATTCTATAAGAACAATAATTTAGTTATGTTTTAGATCAGAATTACGATTAAAAATTATAGTTAAAAATGATGGTGATAGTGGAGTTTATTATGACTATTATTTTTTATGATGATTATGATATGAAATTTATGATGATGCATGATTGATATATATTCATGAAACGATGAATGATATCTTGTGATGATTATGCATGACAAATAACGATGTGAATTCATAATAAGAACGATACCTTGCTCTGATACCAAATTGCACGGAGGTTGCATCGGGATGATCTTTTGATGATATTCTTAATTGATGATGGATTGTTTGGATTATATTGGATGATTATATAGATGGATTTGGATAGAAGGCTCTGCTATTCAGAAATAGATAAACTATTTCAACAAAGGAAGAACATTGAGAATTAACTCAAGCCTTAAACACTTAAAAACACCTTGTTTATTTCATATGGGCAAATGCCCTATTTATAGGCTCTAATGAGCCGGTTACATAATTGAGAATTGCAATCGTATGATTGCAACACGACAAACCTATTTTACAATTTAGACTCCTAGACTATCAAGGGACTTACACTTTATGTTACATCCTACTGACACTTACTTTATGTCACATTTTACACATTACATCCTACCGACATTTTACACATTACATCCTACCGACACTTTACAATAATTAAGCTACCGACAATAATAACGACAAATGACAAATATAATAAACTACAAATCCGATTGACGCAGACAATGACGCATAAAGACATTATTGAAGACATTACTGAAAACACGCGTCCTTTCGTTGTGAAAGGGTTTGTAATTTATTATATTTGTCATTTTTCGTTATTATTGTCGGTAGATTAATTATTGTAAAGTGTCGGTAGGATGTAATGTGTAAAATGTGACATAAAGTAAGTGTCAGTAGGATGTAACATAAAGTGTAAGACACTTGAACCTATGACCTTCCAATTGCCTTATTTTACAATTTAGACCCCTATAAATAGGGCAATTCTCAATTATAGCCTACATAATTGAGAATTGCCCTATTTATAGGCTCTAATGAGCCTTATTTATATGCTCTAATGAAATAAACAAGAGTCTATAAATTGAGCATTAGAGCCTATAGACCTTTTTTCCATAAAAATATTCTTACTAGATTAAATCAAACACCGACTATTGTGTAATTAAGATTCTATATCGAGTTCACATTAAAACCAGGTATCCAATTTGAGGAGTTGACTCTCAATTGGAAGGTCATAGATTCAAGTCTCACTTAAGACATATGTGTAATTAGGACTAAGATTAGTTTGTGGTTTAAAAAAAAAGTAATTTCTTTGTATTAAACCTGGTCGGGTCGCTAGTACTCAACTACTCGCTGCCAGTAACAACAATAAAAACTCATTTAGCAAACCGAAAATGACACAAGCACATCAAGTTTGAATAAGCATATGCCCATATAGAGTTGAATTATTTCAATACACAACCTTTTTTACAACAAGATAAATCATTAACTTACATATTTTGCTCATATTCTAATTTTGATTTTCATATTCATAAAGACTTGGCGTGGAAAATACCCCTTAATACAACAAATTTTGTGGGACAACAGCTCCTAACTTTTCTCCCACAACACATACATACATACATACAGGATGATGAAGATACACCTTTGAAGCTCTCCTCGTGGTGATTCATGGGCAAAACAGTAAATTCCCATCCAAGTGAGTCCCCTACACCCTCTTCCATCTCAAAACTATTCTCTCCTTGGCAAATAAAAAGATCCGCTCACCATAACATAATAAGCTCATGCATGTCTTGACCCATCATCATGCAATTGGGTGGTTCGCACACTAGGCTCCTCCTATCATATAACAAAACCAAAAAGGTGGGAGTGGGACAATGCAAAAGACGAAAATAGCCCTACAAAAAGACAAGAGAAACCAACCCGAATGCCATATGTGAAGCCTGGTGCACGTAAGAAGTCCATTTGACCCTGCAGACAACAACCCTAGACTGTTGTTATATATATCACAAATAACAAAAAAATAAACTTTTTATTTTAAAATTAAATCACAAGTAAGTAACATCAACATTTGTATTTGTAAAAACATAATGATCACAACATACCAGGCTATGAAGGGTAGGTTGAGCACCATAATAACACTCATGATTTGGTGCTATTGAATTCAATTGTCCCTATACAAATTACAATACAAATAACAAATCTAAACTTTTTAAAACTAAATCATAATTTATGAGATGAGATAAGATGATGTACCAGTCCTTGAATAGCTTGTTGGTTTCCATAATAATTATCTCTTGAAGGTGCCATCAAGTTAAGCTGAACCTTAATTAACCACAAAAAAAAAATACTGAATCAACTACAAAACTAGAACATTTTATAAAAATATGGTTTACTACTTATATAATCAAACCCTACCATTCCTTGCATACTTTGCTGTGGACCAAAATACCCATCTAGACCTATTGATCGTGAGCTCAATTTGTCCTGTAAAAATCACAAATCACCATTATTCATTCATCCATAAACAAATATAATTAATTTAAAAAAAAAACAGAAAAATGCAAACCAGTTGCTGCAAGCTGTCTTGGCCTCCAACAGTCATAATATCCTGCTCTGAGTTTGCCTACAATAAAAAGGATCCATAAAATTAGCATAAGATCTATATAACTATATAAATTGAACATCTATATAAGTACAGAAATAGAACCTTCCTTTTCTTCATAGGATTCTTCTTTTTATTTGCACGTGTGTTTCTTTGATTATCATCTTCAATCCTCAAAACACCTTGACCACTTGATGTCCCCACTTCAATAAGATTCTTATTTGAATTGTTTAAACAAACACAATTTGTATAAACCTCTTCAAGTGCACCAATTGCCAAATTATAACTCTCCTGAGATAAAGACCCCTCTTCCCCCAATTTAATTGCCCTTTGACATAAATCATTATACCTCTGAACCCTATACTGCAACTGCTCACCCCCTTCAGACATCAAACCCCTGTTCTTCACATCTTTTGTCCACCTTTTCAGAATATACTGAGATGGAATAGTAGAAAGACCACAAATTTGAAGAACAATCATCGCGTGTCTACATAAAAACCCCTTGAATTCAAACAAACGACAGATACATGTCACTTCAGATGTTGACTCGTTATAAGAAACATTGAAATCCATGTTCTTTTCAAAATCAGAAACCCTAAAAGTCGCCACCATTTCCTCTTGTGCTTCTTTTTTAGGCATACAAGCAACAGCACCCAAGACTTCAACTTGAAATTTCTTGAAAACTGTGTGTGTGTATATACTTGACACGTGTTTTTCAAAAGGTGATGGAGACCTTAATGTTGGAGGTTTGTTCCATGTGTCAGAATCCCCTTTTGCTTCTTCTTCATATCTATCTTGGATTATAGTTTCATACTGTCTTATAAACTCTTGCACACTCGTTTTTCTATGGACATATTTGTCAAAAAAACAGTTTACACTTTCGGATCTTTGAGGAGTTGACATTCCAGCTAGACAAACATCTTTCATATAGATTGGGACCCACTGCTTACGGGTTTCATATAAAGACTGCATCCAATCATAATCTTTAAGTCCAAATCTTTCTATTATCTTAAACCATCTCTTCTCAAATTGCTCATCTGTCCATGACCTATGGATACACTTTTCAAATTTCGCCATGAAATTATCATGCTCTTTAATCACTTGATTAAGAGCTTCAGATATTTTCCCCATTATGTTCCATAAACAAAAACAATGCTTTGAAGATGGAAAGATTTGAGCAACTGAAGATTCCAAGTTATGATCTTTATCAGTGATCACAACTTTAGGAACTCTTCCACCCATTGCAGCCAACCATGTTTGCATAACCCATGAATAAGTGGCACTACTTTCATCAGATAGCAGAGCACATCCAAGTAACATGAACTGATAATGTTGATTCACCCCAATGAAAAGAGCAAGAGGCATTTTGTATTTGTTTTTAACATATGATGTATCAAATGATACAACATCACAAAAGTTGACATAATCATGTCTGGTTTTTGCATCTGCCCATAACATGTTTTTCACACGTTGATCTTCACCTACATCTATTGCATAAAAGAAATTCGAATTTATACTCTGCATATGGACAAAAAATTTGCAGAGTATATTCGCCTCTCCTGCTTCTAAAGCTGTGTTACGGGTTTTATCAAAAGGGTTACTAGAATCATTCTTTAAACCAACAACATTTTTGTACTCTGCAAATTGTCTAGCCATGGCAGCATACATTTTTCTTGTTTGTTCACTGACAGCTTGAGCAGGTAAAAGTTCATGGTTGTGTTCTTTTTCGAATCTATGGATGATCCATTTTCCATCGGGTCTTCTTTTCACATGCATGCTTGCTTTGCAATCTGTTTTGGAACATGATCTTCTTCCAGAAGCATTTTCAGGATCTTGATTGGTTCTATGTCTGCCATGTGGTCGATTGAATGATTTGTCATGTTCACGTTTTGTTCCATATCTTGAACATGCAAATTTTGCATCAATGAACTCTCTGGATGTTTTTGATCTTCGGCTGTTTTGTATTGCAGTGCTGAAACCCATGGATCTTGCGTATTCTTGATAGAAAGAATATGCTTCACCATGTGATTCGAATTCCATGCCTGCAATTGGTTCAAGATTTATGTCATCTTCTTTATATTCTGCCATATCAAGTGATGGAGAATTCAGTCCTATGTCATTCTCAGGAGGTGATTTGTCTCGAATGGATAAAAACTCTTCATTATGTATTTTATGTTCAGCATCTATCATGTTGCTCATCTCTTTCGCCTCCTCTTCTTTCTCTTCATTTTCATGGTCTCCAGAAGGGAGCCTAAGATCAATATCCATGGTAAGGATTTAGGGGTTTTCACTCAATTCTTTCAGTGGCTACCTACAAGGGAAGATGAATATTAGCATATAAAAGCAACAGGAAGATCCTTGTGAAAACTATGTGAATAAATAAATACACTCTTGAAAGCAAAGAAAAAAAAGACAGAATACACATACAAAAGGCAAGCTGCATAGATGTTCTTCTCATCATTCAACTGTAAAAAAAGATGCTTTCAAGCAGTAGAAGTGCAGACAATGATATTGCATAGTTTTTACTACCATCATAATTCATAATCATAAGATAACCTTCTAACAACATCCTTAGTGAATCATTGCATTAGATATGACATTGAGAAAATTTTATTAAAATAATGATATTATGCAGGCAAGATGACTTTTAGGAGTTCTTAAAGTACTTGATCTGGAAGTAAAAATGGATGCTTGTTCCAATAAGATAGTATACAATGCGGAGAATTAATGAATCAAAAAAAATTCAAGAAGACAAACGAAAATTAGAATCAAAAGCTACACAATTAATACTTTCCAGATAGTTGAACCAATGTGGACATATAGAAATAGAACGTATGAATATCGTTACATGGATACCAAGTACTTGTTTATGTCGCAAAAAAGTGGAGTAACTATTGAACATCTAATGTGCCTACAAAATTTTCCA
This sequence comes from Lactuca virosa, assembly GCF_052849685.1. NCBI lineage: Eukaryota > Viridiplantae > Streptophyta > Magnoliopsida > Asterales > Asteraceae > Lactuca > Lactuca virosa. Next base: position 50,385,748 of record NC_136433.1, read on the forward strand.
TCAATAGTCATATAACAATAGATATCTTTAAGTAAAGCTTCATTCTGTTGACTATCTAAAGTGGACTTTTGCCATGGTATACCACAACTGAGAAATATCAGAATTTAGAGCAAGCTAGTCGGAGTATCAAGAGCTGAAACAAAGATGGTCCATCTGTCTTAGGTACAGGCGTCATTACAATCTTTTGAGCAAATTGACAGTTTTTACTGGCAACGTTATTCCAGAAGAAGAATCCATGGCAATACAATTAAACTCTACCAAAGTACAGATTAACCATGCCGAAAAATCAAAGAAGATGAATTATAAGAATTGTCAATTTTCGACCTGCGGCACCAATTTCAGCCCAAAATTGGGGGATCCTCTAGTTCTATGTACACTCGAGATGAACCCAGTTCAGATTGGAAAGATTATCATGCGTGGAAGTAGAACCAAAAGGAGAAACAACAAAATACATGGGTTTGTGTCGTGAGTAGTGATCAAAGTTTAAAGGATGAAAGAAGAAGATCGCAAAGGAGAAGCGGGTGTACCTCGTGTATGTAAAATGAGGATCAATGGTGGTGCTAAATTCGATCTGCTGGAAGCTGGAAAATCCACGCGACGGGGTTGAGCGAGTGGATGGACGAACTTTTTTTCCCCCAAATTGGATTGCCTGATTAGGGTTTGTTTGGAGTTTCACTCGCTTACCTATTTTCCCTTCTCTCTCTCTCCCTTTGTCTATGGCGCGTGACCCACCTGCGGTATGAGAACATCAAAATGTAGAAAACCCAAACCTTGTTTTCTGGGTCTTAAAAAAGTTACAAACTAATAAAGTTACAAATATATATAATATAGTAAATAAAAAAATAAAAAAATTTATAATATAATAAGTTAATAATAATAAGTAAAAATCAAAAGTTATTTGTTTTGTAGAAAATTTTATTTAATTGTTTTTTAATACTTATTTTACAAAAAACTGTCCTAACTTTGTTAAAATTTGTACAAGAAAATATGTAAAAAAAAAGTTATGAAAAATTTAGGGCATTTTAAAATTAAACAAAACTTTATTCGAAAAATTAAGAAAGTTTGTAGAAAAAAAATAAAAAAATGTTAAATAAAAATTAGAGCTAATAATTTCTTTTATAAATTTACCCTAAAAATGCAAATTCGTAAAGGGAATCGAGACAAATGCATAACAAAAAATAAAACTTTATATAATTTGTTAAAAAGATGAGTCAAATCTGTTATGAAATTAATTGTACAAAAAAAAAACTAGTAAAAATTGGAGTTGTTTGAGCACCAACATGTACATGCACAGACAAGGTCGGCCTATGGGTCTGGGCAAGCTGGGCGACCATCTCGGGCCCCCAAATACCAAAAGCCCCAAATTTTATATGTATATATAGAGTTATATAGTGGCAACCCATTAATTTTAAGACTTATGGACTAGTTTTTCAAGGGCTCGATGTTCTAATCTGGGAGGCACCATGTCCAAAAGAGGGAACAGGAGCGAGAATTATACCTACCTGCGTTTTCACTTTCCAAGGAATTATCATCTTTCAATTTGTATGGAAAATCCAAAACGCTCGTCCGATTCTCCAGAAGACAACTCCCTGTCGTTCATAGTAACTTCACTTTCTTCTATTTCTTAAAAACTTATTCAAGCTAATCAATTTCTTATCTTTTCTTTTATGATTTCTAAATTCGTCCACATGCAGGGTAACACACGATTTCAGAAAACTACAACTCTAATAATAGATTATTTCTCCTTATTTTTTTTCTGAAATAACTCCAATCGAAAGTTATTCACTTTATTTGATTAAATTCAAATATGACATATTGCTAATGCTATACACTAGAATCGAGAACCAGTCAATCATTATCCAAAGTTTGAAGTACTATTTCAGAATCGGGATCCCCTGGAGTTTGAAAATTGAAATTCGATTTCTTATTCTTTCATATGCAAATTCGAGAATCTGACTGTGGTCTGTGAATATGTGTAAGTTCTAGCATTCTTGAAATTCGGTTTTTTATGTTAATCTGTAAAATATCTTATTGCAAATATTAATGTGAAATTTGATTTTCACACAGAATCTCAATTTTTATAAAGATGATCCTGCCTAATTCAATTTCTCTATCTTTCTGAACATTAGATATGTTTTTCCAATTGCTTAGATGATATTAGCCACAACCACAACAGCTAGAAGGTAGTCTCTTAGTTTTCGTTTCACTTTTTTTGTTATTCCGTTATCTATAATTGTTAATGTATTGTTTGTGAATTTTTTTTGTTAAAAATGGTTCCTAGAAAATGTATGGACTTTGAGTGTCAACAAAAGGTTGGTGATTTTTAAAAAGTCTAAAAAGTTTTTTCTTTGTAAGTATAAGCTTTTGAAAACCAAAATGTATCTTTGCATAAGTAAATTCCTACTTAAAATAATTTTGAAAACAACCAACCCCATGGTTCGTAATAAAAGAGAGAGGTTCTAGTTAATGTTTATAGTGAGTCCTATAACTGAGCTATGTGACTGAGTGTACCCCCTACAACGCTTCATTGTACGTTGTAGTGACGATAATAGATACTTATCACCCATTTCGATGGATCGGTCGAGGTTGTAGCTAGCAGTCGTAGGTGGGGATGTCAACTCTGTATAGATCTTTACATACATATCTCACTCCGAAGATTAACGGTTATAGTAGTGTGGGTATACTAAGTGTTTAGACTTAGCTAATGAATATAGTCTCTCTAAAAAGCCCTTAACTAAGGTATATGAATAACTCTCGGCCCTAACTTATAAGTGGATAAGTTACTAGGCACAATGAATTGTATAGAGTTTATAACATTCGAGCATAATTGGTATGTATGTATAGTATAAGGCACTAGCTTTTAAAAACTAAGTATGTTTCTTGTGTAACATCCTGTTTGAAATAGAGTAATTAAATAATAAACCCAGAACCCCAAGATGTAAATTCATAATTTATATTATTTTATAATGGCCCTAAAATCAATAATATTTAGCGGAGAGTTGGTTTCGGGGAACCAAAGGATATATTTTAGACTTTCGGGGGTCAAAGTGTAATTTAAGGATGTATTTTGTAAAGATTTTTAGAAGTTAGGGTGTGTTTGGTAAGTATTGGACTTGATTTGAAAGAGATTTCAGAAGGCAGGGGCTAAATGGTAAATTTTGGATTAAAACTGAAAACAATCTCATGAGGAGGGACTGAAAGTGTTATTATGGCAAAAGGTTGAAATGTGACGGGTGTATATAACCCGTCACCCATGCCCTCCTCAAATCCTAACCCTAATATTCTATACAGCCGCCACCCTCACAATAGACCACCTCCGTCGCCGCCAACCTTGTATTCCCCATCACCGGCTGCCGCCAAGTCGAGTTCGAGCACCGCCACTACAACCTCGCTGCCGGAGGTCAAGGGTAAACGGAAGATCGCCGACAAAGCTGGAATCCCGAAGCCGACCTCGCACGCTGCTGTACCGCCGTTCGTGACTCCAGTCGCCGCCATTGTTCCTCGCCGGAGACCATGTTCTTTTCCGTCACTAAAGAGTGTCGTCGTTGCATTCCTCGGTTGCCGCCGCTTCCCGTTTCCGTTGAAGATAAGACGTCGTCGGACGCTAAGCGTCTGTTGCTGCTGTGAACCATCGTCCGCCGTCGGCTGCTAGGGTTGCCTTTGCCTCCGTTCAATGTAAGGGTGGAATTGGTACGGTACCAATTCAATTTTCTCTAAACTGTGCACCGTACCAACTATAATTGCTATACAAAAATTGTTACCGGTACCGTACCAAGTATACTTGGTACCAATTTATTTGGCTACCAACAAGTTTGGTTGGTACAAATTGGTAATGGTATATACCAACTTCTTTTAATTTTTTATTGTAAGATTTAAAAATAAGCAAAGACATCGGGATTTTGATATTTAGTATAGAATTGGTTGGTACGGTATTACCATGGTATTCAAACTTTTGTACCATTACCGTACCAACATTGATAAATTGGTACGATACTACCAACCAAACATGTTGGCTACCAGATATATTGGCTACCAAGTTTTTTGGTTCGGTTGGTAACATGTTGGTTGGTTTTCCGTGATACAATTTTGCCAGCCCTAGTTCGATGTACGCCACTAGGTGGTTGTGTGCGCGTTTTGGTGTGTGTTCGAGTGTACAAACTGTGTTTTGTGTTCATGGGATTATATGTGCGACTTTTGGCTGAAAAACCCACCACCACCACCTTGAGGTGGTGGCTGCCACCATATACCACCGCCGGCCACCACAAGGGTGGTTGTGTGTGTTTATCTTAGTGTGTGTGTGTTTATTTGGGATTTGTGTTGTAAATTGTAATCGGTGCTAGTATAATCAAAAGAAAACTCTTAACCACCACCGTGAGGTGGTGGCTGCCGCCACCAGCCGCCATGTTGGGTGGCGGTGTGCTTTGTTTGTGTTTAGACTTCGTTTGGGATGCTTGGACAAAAATGGACTAGAACCATAACCACCGCCGTGAGGTGGTGGCCGCCGCCGTGGACCACCACTACCCGAGGTGGTAGTGGGTGGTGCCCGACTTACGAAACCCTAGTGGGCCTAATGAAACCCTAGTGGGCCTAACGAAACCCTAATGGATCTAAGGACTTAGATTTTGGGCCTAATTGGGTTGTGATGGGTTGGAAACCCTAATTAGGGTTTAGAAAACCCTAATTTTGGAATTATTGGTTTGGACTTATCGAGGCCCGCATTTTGGACCAGTGGAGTGAAGTTATTACTCAAGCCCGATTTCATCGTATGTTTGGACTTAATGGATTAAGTCCTTAATGGGTTAAGTAGGAACACTTAACCCTAATCGTCATTTTATGTGAAAAAACCTAATTGGGTTTGGGTTCTTATTGGGCCATTTATTTGACTAAGCTGTTGTGAGCCTTTGTGGGCCAATTGGGAACATATTTATGGACTAAGGAAATTATTGGGCTTTAGGATAAGACCCATTAGAGAGGCTTGGGCCCAATTTGGAAAATTGGGCCATAAGTGGGCCATAATTGGGCCTTGAGGTTTAGTAGCTATTGGGCCATCAGAATGCCAAGTGTTTGGACTAGAATAAATGGTTGGGCCTTAAGATAAACCCATGTAGAGGTTTGGGCCCAATTTGGAAAATTGGGCCATATGTTGGGCCTTAGTTGATTATTGGGCTTTTGGGCCTTCGGAGTGTGAGTTTGGGCTTTGGTTGTGGAATCAAGCTAGGTTAGGGGTGAAATGGTCCATTTACCCCAAGTGTAGATTAATTGTTATGTACTGGAACCCGATTATTAATTGGGTGTCGTTTTGATGATTGACAGTTCGCGAACCTGTCAACAACAACTAGAGTTTTATCCGCGGGACTTCAACAGTGCCAGGTGAGTTTCCTCACCATACCAATGGATCTAAGGCACCAAGGCCGGCCCATTCAGTTAGTTGTAGTGTTTATTGTAGATTCACTACTGATATGTCTGGTATGCATGTATATGTGGTATGCTATTGACTATGTGGTATGTGGTATACTAGTTGTCTTTGTGATACTTGCATGGAAGACCATGGGGGGAGCCCATGGCACCCGGATGTAAGACCATGTGGAGAGCCCATGGGTTTCCTATTAAAGACCATGGGGGAGCCCATAACACTTGGATGTAAGACCATGTGGAAAGCCCATGGCTTTCCTATTGAAGACCATGGGGGAGCCCATGACACTTAGGTGTAAGACCATGCGGGGAGCCTATGGCATCCGTATATGTTTATATGCATGGTTATGTGATTGATATGGATATGTGATTGATATGGTTTATGTAGCTGTTATAGCTGATATGGATTATGTGGCTATGTGGATTGTGTGGGTATGCTCTGGGGAACTTACTAAGCTTTGTGCTTATGGTTTACAGTTTTGGTTTCAGGTATCATCGATTTGGAAAAGAAGGGCTCGGATTGATCGCAATGCACACACCTATGATTTCCGCAATGAATGATTTTGGGATGAACTCTGATAAATGTTTTACTTAATGATGATTTGAAATGTTCGAAATAAATGGTATCAATGTTTTAGCTATATTCAAAATGAAATTTTTACCCTTGATTTTTGGGTCGTTACATCTTGTATAAACTTTGAACATATACATCTATAGTTCAAATCCTTAGTCATACTACAAAGTTTTATGACATGCTATTTATGACACAAAATGTCACATAAAATCATAGAGTTTTGTAGTAAAAGGGCATATGTTATTTTTATTAGTTGTATCGTTTTAACAACATAACATATGAAAATATCTAGGTTTTAAAACTAGTTTATGAGTTTATAACATATAAATGTTAAACCAATATTTTATAAGCTAGTTATAGTTTTTACATAAAATAATAATATTTCATGTGTATGTTTGTATAAAATAGTACATTTAAGCACATATATTCTCCCCCAAAGCATATAAAAATATAAAAGAGGGGCCGTAACAATCACTTGAACATGTGGTTGTTGATTTGTTTCGAGAATTTGATGCGATAAACTGAGATGTGTTGCTTCTAAAATGAACCATCAGGATTAATTTAGTTACCTAATAATTCAAAGTGAAACTTTGATTCAATTTGATATGTGGGGGTTGTTTGGTAATTTAACTAAACTATAGGGCCCATTTACTAAATTAAATAAATAAAATGTTTGCTAACTATTTCCAAGTGAGGGGCTGTTTCAAATATTTGGAATAAAAGTTTATATGTTTAGGACTTGTTCTGTAATAGATTTCTAAAGGAGGGGGTAAAATAATTAAAATGAAATGAAGTTTGGGACCTTTAGATCTGTTTTGAAAAACATTTTCGAGGGAGGGGGTTATTTTAAACAATTTAAAATGGAGTCTGGGAGGGTGGGACTTGTTTTGTAACGAATTTTCAAAAGGGGTTGTTTGAATTAATTTTGAAACAAAGTTTGAACAGGAAGAGGATCTCCTATTGTTTCCTTCCCATGAACGAAGAAAGAAGCAGAAAAAAAAGAAAAAAAAGGTCTCTGGTTGTGGTTTGACGATCGACAGGAACAACAAACAAAAAAAAATGGAGAGGGGGTGGTGTACTCACGAGGTAGTAGCAGGAGGAGGTCGATGATGGTGGTGGTAGGTGATTCCCACAGTGGCAGTGGACTTCCAGCAGCCTCCTGCTGCCCATTTTTTTGGCTTTGTTTGGCAGTTGGTTGATGAAAGGGAGAAAGGGGAGGGTGTGAGGGAGCTGAGGTGGTTGTAGGGTGGTGGTTTTCGATCAATGGAGGTGGCACAATGGTGATCTTGGTGGTGGAATAAGATAGTGATGTTTGTGGTGTGTGGTGGTTTAATAACTAAGAGAGAGAGAGAGAGAGAGAGAGAGAGAGAGAGAGAGAGAGAAAGTTTTAGATAGATTGAGAGTGTGAATCTTAAGAGGGAAGGGCTAATGAATGAGGAACCCAAGTGTTCTTTTTATAGTAGAATGGTTGTCTAACAAGATTATGAGATCATACCCACTAAACCCATACTTGTACCTTGATGAAATGTGCACACAAGATGGGTGGGCCCTGATGTGTATATTTATAATGCACTAGTTTCTTATTTATAATTCCTAGTTTATCGCATCTAAACAACACCTTACAGGCAGTGAACGCGATCGAATATAATATAGTTTTGATAAGCAATGGTGTCAAACTCAAGGGGAACGGTAGTGAATTAATATTAGAGTATTTGATTATAGGTTACATTAAATAATTGAAAGCAATAAAAATGAATTTTTATTATAAAAGCTCAATTAAATCAACAACTAAAATAACTAGATAAACTGACTGGAAACGAATCACTTCAGGTACTTTGGTTTATATTGGATTACTTCAAAGTAGGAGGACTAAAGGTGACAGTGTTTAATAGTTAAACATTGAGGAATTCTAGAACCTCCCATAGAGGGGATGAATTCTAGAGTCCCTTCTAGGGTTTCCTTGGGCTTTAAGGGTGCCTTAGATGCCTTAGGGAAGAAGTAAAGAGATTAGAGTTATCTTGAAGATACCTGCCTTATCCAATACCTTCATAATCACCTATATAAACCCCCTTGGGGTTGAATTTCGTCCATGCCTTATTCCTAAGAGGAATTATAATTTTTGCATCTCTTCTTCTCTCTCTCTCTTCAAGCTCCTTGGTTGCTAGGGTTTGGGTGTGAACCATTAGAGGTGTGACACTTGTGGCGCTTGTTTCCAAGAGGATTTCAAGAAGGTTTCTTTGTTATTCTCTACAATAACAATCAATGTATGTTTCTCCTAACCCTAATTAGTATAATTTCGAAAATATGCTAAGTATCCTAGGGTTTCTTATTTGTTGTTCAAACTTATATGTTTAATTAGAGAAAACATAGATCAAGTCATAGGGTTGCATGCACACATAAGATTTTATATGTTTTGCATAATACCCATCATCATAATGAGAAGACCTTGAGTAATGGTTCCAAAGATCCACATGTTGACAAGAGAGTCAAGATTAAACCAATCTTTGTCTTTGTCATTGGCAGTTTTCAAGGTACTAGTGAGATAACTTGCGACTCCAAAACATGCATGGTGGGTGTGAAATAGCTCGCTTCATGCAGCATAGTTCAATTGATTGAGATCCAATATGAGATGTATAGAAACCTTGATGTTGGTGACACCAAAATGTTTTTTGATTTTTAGATGCTTCCAACATCAAGTAGAAAGAAGGAGTAGAAGAAACGAATAAAAGAATATGGTGGAAGACATGAGAGATGTCGGTGAGAGGAAGGCCAACGGTAGGAGGTGGGAGCTAGGCCTAGGAGAAGAAAATTCTCTGATACCATGTAAAATTGTTATTTTCTCATGAATTGGTCTTAGACATTTACATTCATTAATAAATATATTACAATAGAAACTAGGTCATACAAGATGGACAATACATAAATAATACAACATCAAAATTTGGGCCTATACAAACATTTGAAACATGCATATGCTAATATAAAGTAGTTCATATAAAATTTTATTTTATTTTAAAAAAGAGTAAATTGCACCGGCCTAATAAATCTATTATATTAATAATAAAAATTTAATGACCATTCCGTTATTATATTGCTATCGCTATTCAATAATTTCTTATTTAATCCAACCAAATAGGTCGATAGAATACATTTTATGATGACTATAAATGACATTTTAAGTATAATAATTTAGACATTTTAAGTATAATAATTTAGGTTTGATCACATGTATATGTAATTTAGAAATATTTATTCATCACGTGTTCAATAAATAGAGAACTAACGAAACCATAGTGAATGCTATAGAGTTTAATCTACCTCTTCTAATAAATGAAACCTAAAAATGACATGTGTCAGTTTTTTAGAATGTCTTTTTGACACGTATTATTTTTCTATGATTTTTATTATTTCATTTTTTTGATAACAAATCAAATTCAATTCAAATTTTGAAAATACAAAATCATATCCTAATAATATTATTATGTTTATTTTACTTAACAAATTAATTCATAATTACTTATAATCGATAATATCTTGTTTTTTTTTTTACATTTATTATTATCTTATCTATACAAAAATTTAAATATATCGACCGTGGTTTCCACAGGTTATAACCTAGTAAACTAATAAAGGGCAAAGTGTGTAGGTTAGTATAATAATTGTAAGTTTCTATTCCTTATAAAATCTAGAGTAAATTACATAAATGATTTATTATATGTAATTGTCTATTCTAACTATCTACTCTAATAAATGAAAGTTTTTTTTTGTCATTTGTTGCACTTTCATTCAATTTGTCAAATTTTATTTTGTGGTCATTTTGATATAATTTTTTTTTTCACATGTCATTTTATGTGTGTTTCTATTTTATTAAATTACACATAATATTTTAATGTAATAATTGCAATAAATGTAGTAATAAATGGATATCAATTTCATTAATCAACTTACCTTTTAATTTTAAATTTTCCAAAATTAAAGCTCGTTAGTTTTTTTTTGTTTATTTATTTAAATTGTTTGTTAAAATTTAAAAGATAAAAAATATTTCCATTATAATAATTCATTATTTTTCTTATTTTCTTATAAATTCAAAGTTCTCAAATATTTTGACATTTATATTTAACATTTTTTTTAAATTAACCCATATAATACATGAGTCCCACTACTAGTTACTTATTACTATTATACATTCTTAACCAAAAAGATAAAAAGTCTTTTGACTTCTCTAATGATATACATGCAGACGCATGATCTTCCTTTGTTTAATTAAATATAAGTTTTTGAGCTCGATTAATGATTTATATATACATACATGTATTTTTATTTGTTTAACATTGCTTTCGTTCAAAGTTAAATTTTAGTGTCAAATGTCCATATAATCCAACCTTTAAAGGCAAAGCTATTGACCATATATTTTTTATAAATTTAGTAAATAAGACTTACGATCTTGATTTAAAATGTCTTATATTTAAATCATACAAAAGCATTATCCGTGGTCATAACTATTCAGCGAATTAATACAAATTTGTTTAGTTTATATGAATAAAAATGTTTATATATAACTTGTAAAGTAATTGGATTTATTGAAAAACTGGATAATGTTTATCCTTTTTTTTTTTTTTTTAATTTGATTCTTCTAATAATTTTGAGACGTAAAAGGTATACTAGGCAACTAGCTTGGCCTTTACTCGCGGAAAAGCAGTGGCAAGTAGTTTAAGTTTCAATCACACCCCTGTCATTTTATATGTAATATTATCTCAAGTATAGAATAATCATCATATTTTGAAAAATAGTATGATACTTTGTTTGTTTGACTCTAATAAATTATACAATTAGGAATAAATTACATAAATTGTCCTTGTAGTTGTCATGATTCTACAATTTTAGTCTTTGTTTTTTGATTTTGTCAAAACTAGGCCTTATTTCAGGTTTAGATTACACATTTTGTCCCTGTCTCTGTTACCGTATCATTGGATCTTTTAACCACCATCACATGGGGGAAAATGGGTGGGTGGGTGGGGGGGGGTGGATTTAGTCATTTTAGACATTGCAACGTCTAATTTCATATTACAACATCATCATAATCTTTAATACCACTTCCTCTTCGTCTTATACTGCCTTCAAGAGAAGCCACAAATCTATCTATCCATTCTGTGCTCCAAACATAACCAATCGCCACCTAGTAAACCACCTATAAACCTTAATCGATCAATTGTTTTTCGTCTTCGAACCCTAATCCATCAAGCGTCTTCGTCAGAAAATGTTGTAGTAGAGAGTTATTATAATTGATGCATCGATCAGCGAAGAAGGATACGATGAATATTATTAAGAATAAAACATCATAATCTATTTCCCTCAATAGCTATCTAGTGCAGTACCGAATCCTAATCGCATAGTTTAGGTTTGGGCCATATTGAGAGTTTGTATTGATGAACCAAGTCAGAGGAATTCCTCCATAGATTTTGGTGAATGAGTTTTCAACCGAAGATCTCGTTGATGCCAACTACAAGGATGGATGATGGACAGGGGAAAATCTTCAGAAATAAGGACGGAAAATATCCACTTTCACCATCCATTGGAACCTTGTTCCCTTTGAGATGTTAAGGATAATGGGATTATGACTTTAGCTTTATTCCAAAAAATAATTTGTGTTCATGTATACATTTTCCTATTACACATGTTTGGATTATGTTAATTTTGAAATGCTTGGATTATATTATTAATGGTTGGATTTCAGTAAGTTGTCTTCGAGTTGAGTGTTAATTGCACCTTATAAATTGCAATGTGAATATGAGTATGAATCTGTGTGTTATCTTAATTTTGGTAAGTATGAAATGCAATATATTGTACATTAACTTTGATTTCTAAATTTGAGTATGAATTAGAGTATGACTTGTAACTTATTAGTTAGGTAAATGAAGGTTCAAGTATCGGGTTAATACAAATCATGTTGGAAGATGCAATAACAATAGGACACGGTTGCTTGGATTCTAAACATGATTGCATCGATTATGGTCCCAAGAAAGCAACAACAAACAAATAGAGCAACAACAAACCCAATATTATTGTAAGTTATTTTAGTGTCTATGTATTGTTCATTGAGTGTTCAAGGGAATGCATTGATATTAAACTGTATGAAAGACCATACTTACAATTGCTTGGATTATGGTTTCAAGATCCCATCATTTGTATATCTTAGCTTGAGTAATTTGTTACCTAGTAATGGAAGTCAACCAAGAATGATGCTTGACAATTTGGTTTTCGTTTTTCTAGTAATAATGTCTCGGTGAAGTTGAATTAATTGAAGTTGGTGATGGTGGGAAAAAATAAAAATACTAATAAATATAAGGACCATATGGTTGGCACGATTAGGATATGATGGTGGTATACGGTGATGGTGATGTCATCTGAGTTGAATTTTTAGTTTGTTCAATCTAAACAAACTTAATGTCTCTCAAATGAAAGATCTGTATGCCCAAGAGTAATTATAGAATGATATTGCTAAATAATATATGATCCTAAAGGGTCACACTAACAACAACTTGATGCAAATATATTATTTATAAGAATTTGATCCTTGATAAATAAATATAATTTTTGTAATCAATTGGAAATTATTTATTTCATGGAAATATTAACTTCAAATGTTAAGTATCAAAACATATCATAATATATCATAAGATATGATTTATTATGTCATGTACATCTTTTTGGACCAAAAGGGGTTTTGGTCTTATATGGATTTGTATGTTTTATAAGTTATAAAAATTAGAAGAGTTTTTATAGAAAAACCAGCTTTTTCTTTTTATAAAATATTCAAGCAGGCCATAAAGAAGAAAGAATACGTTCTTTTGATTAATTTATTCAACACACCATGCTCTTAAAAAGCATCGTAGTTGATTTGATAAAGCATGAGTCTTAAAGTACTAAGACCTCTGGGATAAAGGCTTAAAGTAAGGACTTAAAAGAACTAGTTTTCTCTCTTCTTTCATAAGTGAAAACCATGAAAATTTAAGCTTCTCATCTCCATATTCTCTCTAGTTTTGTCTCTTAAAGTGTTAAGATAAAATTATGAAGAAGTTGATACTTTACTTGAACTCTCCTTTAGAACAAAAGCTTTGTTTTGTTCTAAAAGGCTTAAGAGATTCTATTATTACAAGATGAAGACTAGCATCTTATCAAGTTGGCTAAATGATGGTGGATATTTCTAGAGAGCTTCTTCCTTGGATCTTAAAGCCATCTTCATCAACTTCCAAATTGCCAAAAGCAACCAAAGTCTTCAAAGGTTGTAATTTTGTCTTTCTATGGTTGTTTTAATCATTCTAAGTCTTGCAAAATGATCTTTTGGTGGGAATAAAATTAGTTTTATTTTATTCAAGTCTAAAGTCTTATGTTGCTATGTTTATGTTTTTGAAACAAATTTTAAATAAAAATCCAACAATTTGTATCAGAGCCATTTTTGCAAGAATAACATAAAATAATCCAATCAATACTTGGATTACAATCTAAGCTGATAGTCCAGTATTTGGGTAAATGTCTATTTTACCGTTTTCCCCTAGTTAGGCTAAAATCCAGTCCCAAACTTGATCCAAGAGGCCCAACCATACAATAACCATCCAAGGCCCATCATTGGCCCAATTTTCCAAATTGGGCCCAAATCCATCTTGGTCTTTTTCCCACAATCCAATCCCTTACTTGTCCCAAAGCATCACACTCAGTTGGCCCAAAGAGGATCCAAGCATCTAAGCCCAAAAAGTTGGCCCAATATTGAAGCCTAACACGCAAAAGCCCACAGACTGAGTACGCGGGGCGTACTCAGCTTGTATGTTGCACGTACTGGCTCGAAAGCTTGTACGCCCAATGTACTCTTCCGGATTAGCCATCTTCAAGTTTAAGCTCTTAACCTATTAAGACTTTGCTCCAGGGTGTAGAAACCCTAAATTCTCCACGGTGTAACCCGTTAAGACTTTGCTCCAGGGTGTAGACTTTGCTCTTAACCCATGGACTCGACGAGTCTGTGAGGCGACTCGCCGAGTCAGCGCTGCTGAAGGAAACCCTAAATTCTTGGGCCTGCGGCCTATTTAAGGGCACTTATAGCCTTCATTTCGTCTCACCAAAACCCTTACACCCTTGAGAGATACCCTAACGTCCATAGTGAGCTAGAGTGGTGAGGATAGCTAATCTTGTGTTCATTTTGGCTCATTTCCTTGAAGAGGAAGGAAGGTTCATCAAAGATCAAGAAGGGAGGGTCAGTAGATCTGTTTCTTCTTCATCTCAAGCTTCAGATCAAGGTAAAAAGCTTTACCTTTCTTGTAGGATGATTAGATCTCATGTTCTTGAGATTTAGGGCTTGTAACACCTTCTTGATGGGGCTATGGATGCATCAAGCCCCTTTTCGAGTTTAGACTTCAGATCTGGACCTTGTGAGGTCCAGAGAGTCCAAAAGTCTAGAGCCTTAGTGAAGCAACCAAGGAGTTTTGTGTTTTGGAAGCATTAATGGAGTAGTGATGGCATATAGAGCAATATATGCCATGCATGGTCATCAAGATCAAACCTTTACGTGACTTTTGGATATTAGGAGGCTAGATCTAGAGGTTGGAGTTTCAGATCTGACCTCAGGAGACCAAATGAGCAATTCGAATGAGTCAACTCGCCGAGTCTATGAGATGACTCGACGATTTGGATCGGGTTGCCCCAGCGTTCTTGACCTAGCGATAACTCGTCGAGTTGTAAGTCAACTTGACGAGCTGAGTGAAACCCTAGGGAGAGCTCTGAGGATACGAGTGGACTCGACGAGTCACAAGAGTGCACTCGGCGAGTCAGGTCAACTTTGACTGTTGACTCGTGTTGACTTCTGTTGACTTTATGGTTGGGTCAAATATGAGCATTTGAGACCAGGGAGGGGTAAAATGGTCTTTTACCCATTCCAAGGGTTAGAAAGAGAGTAAGAGGACTTTTGGTGTATTTGAGTAAGAGTGGGGTATTGATTATAGATGCTTATCTAATATGATAGGCGGAGGTTAGATCGAGGATTTCTGAGCACGAGATTCTTACTAGCTAGCTTACGAGGTGAGTCTTCTCACTATACTTTACCTAGAGTGGTATTTATGTGTGACCGGAAGGTCTTTATGTGCTTACTTGAGTTGTGCAATTGTCTGTGTGATATATGCTATATTATGACCGGACTGGAGGGTCCAACGAGCCATGGGACTGGAGGGTCCCAACCAGACCGGACCGGAGGGTCCAACGAGCCGTGGGACTGGAGGGTCCTACTGAGACACATTGACCGGAGGGTCTTATAGAGTTATAGCCTCGAGTGGCTAATGTGTTGTATGTGGTATTTTGGGGAACTCACTAAGCTTTGTGCTTACCGTGTTATGTGTTATGTGTTTCAGGTAGTTCCGAGGATCGCGAGAAGGCACCGACATGATTGTACATACTGGCGAGAGATTATTTTATGATTCTGGGGTTGTGATTTATACTTGTGGATTGTTGACATTTGAGACACTTGTGATTTTTATGAAATATAATATATGAGTTTTATGTGTTTTTAAAATGAAAAATTTGTTTAAAAAGTTACGTCGTTACACTGTAGCCATGTTATCTCTGAAAATTTGGTCATTGAATGAATTCCCCTGAAAGAATATATAATCTCTTCTCCAGCAGAGGATTATCGGCAACCGCGTATGATCCATGATTGTATCGTGGGAAGGAATCCATGTTTTCAGGATGTGATCTGCTTCAGGAAGAAAGGAATTCGGGTTCCTGATATTTCGGTCCATTTCGGGTTTTGCCAAGGTTGGCAAGGCAGCGTATCGACTGGTTCTTCCGGAGGAGCTCAGTCAGATTCATAGCACTTCATATGTCTTGCGGTTGCGAAAGTGCGTGTCGGGCGAGGACGTCGTGGCATCATTGGGTGACCTTCAGGACGATGAGCGTCTGAACTACGTTGAAGAGGCCAGTGGCCGTCTTGAAACGAGAGGTAAGGTTATGTGTAGCAAGGAGGTACCTTTGGTAAAGGTACAAATGGCAACATCGGAAGGGATCCAAGTAGGTTTGGGAGCCGAAGGCTGGAATGCAAAGGCATTATCTGGATTTTTCCACTACAGCAGGCTTAGAGGACGAAGCCTAGTTCAAGTGGGGAAGTGTTGTTGTTGGATATAGTGTCTAAGTCCATAACTATATTTGGTATGTACTTGACCCGACCCGGCATGGTCCATTTGGGTTGCACTTCACCCGAACAATTTATGGATAATCGTTTGAGAATAGTATAAGTTATGATTTATTAATATATTATAAGTCTTAATATATTAATATAAAATCATATTATTTAATTAGTATTGATCTATAATTAATTTAGAATTAATTTAGAGATCAAAAGTATGACTAATTAAATATGGGCTCTTGTATTTATATATTGTGGGCTAATGCTTATTTGGAAAGGGCTAGGCTTGCATGGAAAGTCCATGGATACTCCATGGAGCTTTAACCCATGGATCTCATGGAAATGAAAAGACATGGGTATTAGGGTTTACATGGATGTAACCCTAATCCACCACACTATATAAAGGAGGCTTTGGTTCTTGAAATTGGACGAGTTGATGTGTGTAAACTAAGAGGGCCGATTTCAAGAAGTTTGTGACTATTCTCTCAAGTTTCCAAGTTTGTGGTGATTTGTGACTTCCATTTGAGGAATCCACATTATTGGTGCTAGGCTCTCAAACTCCAAGCAATCAACTACTACTACAAGGTAAGTAATTCTACTAGTTTTATTTGATTCAAGTACCCCATGCCATGCTAGTTAGGATAAGAACCTTGGAAAAATAATTATTTGCATGTATCTTAGTCAAACATAGATCCAAGGTTTCTAGGGTTGCATGTACACCATAGGAGTGTTAGAATGCTGAAAACTCATCAGTGGTATCAGAGCCTGGTTTGTTTATTTGATACTTGATGCAAAAAAAAAAAAAAAAAAAAAAAAAACTTGAAAATCGAAGTTTTGTTCAAAAGCTCGTATCAAAATTTCAAGTTTTGTATATGTACTTACGATTCTTGAAATTTTTTGATATGAACATTCATAAACATATGAATTTAGAAGATCATAGAAATTATGTGCTAATAATTGATAAGATTAATTCTTGATCTTTATGTGTTTTAATGAAGTCCATAACTAGTTCTTAAGTTATGGATAACCAAAAGTCACATTTATAAATAACCATTAAAAGAACACATAGGTTACAAAAAAAATGAAGAGTCTTCATTTTTAATAACCATTAACTCATAAGTTATGAGAAATGAAAAGTTTTGAAAGTTTACAAAACTTGCCCTCAAGTTTTGGAACATGTAAAGTCATATTAAAAACTTTAGTTCCAACCCCTAGAATTTTAAAAGCTAAAATTCAACCCTTATACTTTATAATATTATAAGTTAATAATATATATATATATATATATATATATATATATATATATATATATATATAAGATCAAGTCGTCTTACCGCTAGTACGCCTCATTCACGAAGTCGGTCTATAAGGGGGGTATAAGGTTGTTGCCTATAAAATGGCAACTTAATGGGTGTCCACTCTCACCCACCGCTTCCTTGATCGGTGGAGGGTCGTTAGCCGAACGGGTAGGACAAGGACTTATAAATTCTCATTAAAAGTATAATGATAATACTAAAGTAACTAAACTTTATTGAATTCCCAATCTTAGTTATTTTAGGAAAATGTGAATAAGGTGCTAATCCATGAAATTACACTTTACACTTTGTTTAAGTCGTTAGTGGAGCGTGTGTGGTTAACCGGCACATCGATTGAGGGGTAATACATTAAGGGTACCAAGTAATTTGCATGGTTACTTCACACCTTGTTTTGTGATCCTCGGCATCCCAGTCACAAAACTTGAAGGGCACACTCGAGATTGAAACATGCCATTGAAGAAAGTTCAATGAATATCAAAGAATCTAGGAGTTTCTAAACCAATTAAAACCTAATTAAATATTTCGTTTTTCATGGTGGAAATTGGTGAATCGTCATTCACCTACCTTCAAATATCTTATAGCTTAGATTACGGCATCCCTCTTCTAAGTTATAAAATATTGTGTTGGGTCCTAGCCTTAATATTACATTTGGGTGTTTTGTTAAGGACTATCTCTATATCTAATCTAATCTATTCCATCTTCTTTTCAGATGTCTTCCAATAACAATGCTTCTGGCTCAAACCCTACTAGCTCATTCTCTCTCATGAATCTTTGTGGGAGAGTCATCTTTGATGGGTCCAACTTTACAGATTGGATCAGAAACATCAGGATGGTCACTCGGTATGAGAACAAAGAATATGTTCTCGACAAGGAGCTGAAGGTACCCGAGCCAACTGCTACTCCTGAAGAGCTTGCTGAATATGAGGTACATGAAAGAGATGCTACAAAAGTGGCATGCATCATGATGGCCACCATGACAGCCGAGCTCCAAAAGTCCTATGAGTTCTATTATCCTTTTGAGATGCACCAGGACTTGATGGACCGCTACCATCAAAGTGCTCGTCAAGAGCGATATGAAATAATCTCCTCCATGATAACAACCCGAATGAAGGATGGTGAACCCATCACGGGCCACATGCAGAAAATGCAAAGGTATGTGGACCGTTTACTGAAGCTGAATGTGAAATTCCCTGAGGAGTTAGCAATAGACATCATTTTGCACTCCTTGACATCGTGTTATGATCAATTCCGCATGACATATCACATGAACAAGGAAGAAGTCACCCTCAGCAAACTTCAAGGACTCTTGAAGACCGCCGAAAGTGGTCTAAAGGGTAAGTCGGTTGTTACTACTCCTACTCCTACTCCAACTGCGGCCAATGTCTTGGCAATCGGGCATGGCAAAGGGAAGAAGAGAAAGAACCCTTCTAAGGGTACCAAGGGTAAGACCCTTGAAGGCTCCTCTTCAAGCAAAACCAAGAAAGGTTTTGTCACTCCTTCTGCTAACCCTAATGAGGCTGAATGCTTCTATTGCCATGAAAAGTCACACTGGAAGCGAAACTGCCCAAAGCACCAGCAAGATTTGAAGGATGGGAAAGTAAAACCCAACCATGCAGGTATATACACTATATTGTCTAATAATTCACCTCATTCTATGTCTTGGGTCCTTGATACAGGTTGTGGTATTCACATATGTTGTGATTTACAGGGACTAAAAAGAAGTGAGAATGTGGAGCAGGGAAAGATAAACTTGATCATGGGAAACAGGAAAGCTTCACCTGTCACCAAGATAGGAGTTTATTCCTTAGTGCTAAATAGTGGGTTTACATTAGATTTGAATAAATGTTATTATTCGCCAGAAATGGCAAGAAATGTTATTTCCTTTCACGCATTGTATAAACAAGGTTTTACCTTTTATTTTGATAATAATAATGGTAGTATTGATGCTTTCTTTAATAATGTTCTTTATTTTAAAGCATTACCTTGTGATGGCGTGTATGAAACTGTATCTGTTGAAGATAATCTAGGAAATAATGTATTGTGTATTAACTCTTCCACTAGCTTAGATAAAGCATCCTTATGGCATTGTCGTCTTGGACATGTAAGCAAGAAACGCATAGGCCAACTCCAAAAGGATGGAGTCTTGGAGTCATTTGACCTAAAGTCAGATGATAGTTGTGAATCTTGTTTGTTTGGTAAAATGACAAAGTCACCTTTTACTGGTACTTGTGCTAGGGGTGAAGGTTTGTTGGACCTCATACACACGGATGTGTGTGGACCCTTCAGAACCGCCATAAGAGATGCTAATCGGTTCTATGTGACTTTTACTGATGATTTTAGTAGATATGGATATGTCTACCTAATCAAGCATAAGTCAGAAACCTTTGAGAAATTCAAAGAGTTTAAGCAAGAAGTGGAGAATCAGTTGGGCAGGAACATTAAGATGCTTCGATCCGATCGTGGTGGTGAGTATCTTAGTACCGAGTTCCTTGACTATCTTAAGGAATGTGGGATTGTCTCACAATTGACACCTCCTAGGACACCACAGTTGAATGGTGTAGCTGAGAGGCGCAATCGGACCTTGTTAGACATGGTTCGTTCCATGATGAGTCGAGCTTCGCTACCAATCTCATTTTGGGGGTATGCCTTAGAGACTGTTGCCCATATCCTTAATCTAGTCCCTACAAAGAAGGTTGCCAAAACACCTCACGAGGTGTGGACTGGAAAAGTTCCCAATCTAGACCACATCAAGATTTGGGGTTGCGAGGCTTTCGTGAGACGCGAGACTCACGATAAGCTCGAACCCCGAAGCGAAAGGTGTATTTTCATCGGCTACCCACAGAAATCCTTTGGTTACATCTTCTACAGACCCAGTGATAATGTGGTCTTTGTAGCAAGAAGAGGATTCTTTCGAGAGAGAGAATTCATGAGCCAAGGAGACAGTGGGAGGCAAATTGACCTTGAGGAAACTCAAGAGTCAAGTGGTGAAGGAACCTCAAACCCTAGCCCTCAACCTGAGGAGGAAACTCCTGTTGAGCCGACTGAAGAATCTATACCTCTGAGGCGTTCCACCAGAGTTAGGAATGCACCTGAGCATTATTATGGTTTTCATATTACTACAGAAGGTGAGACACTTATCAGTGATAACACACTGGTAAATCTGGATGAGCCTAACAACTACACGGAAGCCATGGCAGGCCCTAAGGCTGCTAAATGGAAAGAGGCTATGGATAGCGAGATACAGTCCATGTATGACAATCAAGTTTGGAACTTGGTTGACAATGTACCTGATCGTAAGATAGTTGGGTGCAAATGGATCTTCAAGAAGAAGACCGACATGGATGGTAATGTACACACTTATAAGGCACGACTGGTTGCAAAGGGTTATTCTCAAACTCCGGGAGTTGATTATGATGAGACCTTTTCACCAGTGGCCAAGATTAAGTCTATTAGGGTTCTGTTAGCCATTGCTGCATTTCATGATTATGAAATATGGCAAATGGATGTCAAAACCGCTTTCCTTAATGGAAAGTTGGCTGAAGATGTTTACATGGTTCAGCCAGAGGGTTTTGTCAGTACAGAGTACCCCAGTAGAGTGTGTAAGCTCGAGAAATCCATTTATGGATTAAAACAGGCACCTCGCAGATGGAATCTTTGCTTTGATGAGAAAGTCAAAGAATTTGGCTTTTCAAGGAGTGAAGATGAATCTTGTGTCTATATCAAGGCTAGTGGGAGTATAGTCAGCTTTTTGGTACTGTATGTGGATGACATACTACTCATAGGAAATGACATCCCAACCCTGCAGGAAGTAAAGTCCTGGATTGGGAAGTGTTTCGCTATGAAGGACCTTGGAGAAGCTGCCTATATCCTAGGGATAAGGATTTTGAGAAACAGGAGTAAAAGACTAATTGGACTTAGTCAAAGCACCTATGTGGACAAAGTGTTGAAAAGGTTCAACATGCATAACTCCAAGAAAGGAGAGTTACCCATCCAGAGTAACGCCAGATTGAGTAAGACACAAAGCCCTAGTACTGAGACTGAGATAGCAGAAATGAGTCGAATACCTTATGCTTCAGCTGTAGGGTCGATCATGTATGCTATGACGTGTACTCGACCTGATGTAGCCTTTGCTTTGAGCATGGTTAGCAGGTATCAGGGGAACCCTGGCAAGGCACACTGGACTGCGGTAAAGAATATCCTCAAGTACCTACGGAGGACTAAGGACTGGGTCCTTACCCTCGGTGGCAGTGAGGACTTGAGAGTTGTAGGGTACAGTGATGCTAGCTTTCAGACTGAGAGGGATAATTTCCACTCTCAGTCGGGCTGGGTCTTTACTCTAAACGGAGGGGCAATTACTTGGAAAAGTTCCAAGCAGGAGACAGTGGCTGATTCCACTTGTGAATCAGAGTATATAGCAGCAAGCGAGGCAGCAAAGGAGGCTATATGGCTAAAGAACTTCATCGGAGACCTTGGAGTTGTACCAGCTATAAAGGAGCCAATGGAGATTTTCTGTGACAGCAATAGTGCGGTTGCCTTAGCCAAGGAACCAAGAGATCATGGGAGATCCAGACACATTGACAGAAAATATCACTTCATCAGACATCGAATAGAAGAAGGAATCCTCGTGGCAAAGAGGGTATCATCGGATGAGAACCCAGCAGATCCCCTCACGAAGGGACTGACTCGGGCTAAGCATCTCCAACATGCTCGGAGCATAGGGCTGAAGGATGATATTAGTTTTAGTAGTTAGATAATCTTGAAATTTGTAAAATGTAATTGACATTTGATGATAAATAAAAGCTGTTATTTATGAGTAAAGTGTTGCTATCTCTTGTCAATCGTTTACTATTATTTCTTTTTGCATGTTTTGACTTCCAGAATAATTATGTTATGGTTTATATCATATTATTCAAACTCTCCACAGTCGGTCATATGTTGGAAGTAGATATGAATCAAGACTGTCATGGGTTGGCTTGTAGAGGTCTAAGATGTTAGATAAAGCGGGGCTACAACACTCATGAGTGCTCATAAGTTTTGAGTATTGGATTCAACCCACGCTCACTTGTATCACTTCATGGAATTTATCTCGAGTGATTGTGAGATGGTAATATCATATAAGTCTTCAAACCTAGAGATATGATTTGTTGCCTATGAGTTGGTTATGCATTGATTGCACGAAAACGCATTGGTAACTCGATGTTATAAACCGTGCTTTTGTGTGTAATTAAACAAGTAGTAGAGCAAACATATGATTCGAAGTTTATCTGTTCCTTCTAGGATTAGAAGCGATATTTGGGCCCCTCGATGATTTTGTTTTGACCTATGTACCGGACCCGGTCAGAACTAAATTGATGTGTTCAGTTAAGTTCTATGTCAAACAAATCGGAAATCGGGAAACAAATGCTGGACAATAAGCAAGACCATGTTCCATGTATTTGTCCGGCTGATATCTAGAACAGAGGATTATATGATCACTTATCTAAAATGGCGCTTCATAGTTCAACAGAGTTTAAAGAGCTACGATTGTTGATCGGTTCCTGAAGTCATACTTGCAACTATAGTTATTAGACTTATCCAAGTGGGAGACTGTTGGATATAGTGTCTAAGTCCATAACTATATTTGGTATGTACTTGACCCGACCCGGCATGGTCCATTTGGGTTGCACTTCACCCGAACAATTTATGGATAATCGTTTGAGAATAGTATAAGTTATGATTTATTAATATATTATAAGTCCTAATATATTAATATAAAATCAAATTATTTAATTAGTATTGATCTATAATTAATTTAGAATTAATTTAGAGATCAAAAGTATGACTAATTAAATATGGGCTCTTGTATTTATATAATGTGGGCTAATGCTTATTTGGAATGGGCTAGGCTTGCATGGAAAGTCCATGGATACTCCATGGAGCTTTAACCCATGGATCTCATGGAAATGAAAAGACATGGGTATTAGGATTTACATGGATGTAACCCTAATCCACCACACTATATAAAGGAGGCTTTGGTTCTTGAAATTGGACGAGTTGATGTGTGTAAACTAAGAGGGCCGATTTCAAGAAGTTTGTGACTATTCTCTCAAGTTTCCAAGTTTGTGGTGATTTGTGACTTCCATTTGAGGCATCCACATTATTGGTGCTAGGCTCTCAAACTCCAAGCAATCAACTACTACTACAAGGTAAGTAATTCTACTAGTTTTATTTGATTCAAGTACCCCATGTCATGCTAGTTAGGATAAGAACCTTGGAAAAATAATTATTTGCATGTATCTTAGTCAAACATAGATCCAAGGTTTCTAGGGTTGCATGTACACCATAGGAGTGTTAGAATGCTGAAAACCCATCAGTTGTAACATCCCAATTTCCGAGGATGATATTTTAAGGATTTCAAGCAATTAAAGAAGCCTACTCGACGAGTTGGAGGCCCCAACTCGTCGTGTAGGGATTGGTCAGCCTGCGTGTTTTATGAGTCTACTCGACGAGTCGGAGGACCCCGACTCGATGAGTACGAGCTGGAAAATGAAAACCCTAATTTTTAAGGTTTGCACCCTATTTAAAGGACCTTAAGTCCTTTCCTCCAGCCCCTTACCACCTCTTGACAGCCAGTAGAAACCCTAAACAGCTTAGACCTTGTTCTTGAGTGTCTGTAAGGATTAAAGCGTGCTTTTGGTGCTTGTTGTGAGGAAGGCTTGAAGTATACAGAGCTTGGAGCAAAGGGGAGCTTGTGGATCTGACTCTACTTCATCTTGGCATCATTTTGAAGGTAACAAGTCGTTATGTTGGCTTATCTTTAACTAGATCTCTTCATGCTTAGGTTTAGGTCCATCTTTAGTATATTTGGGAGTCATTTCGGGTATTGGGCATGATCTGAAGTTGCAACTTCAGATCTGGACTCCTCTTGGTCCCTATAGCCATAAAGTTATCTGATTTAGCAAGCTTGGGCCTTTCTCTTTGGGTTAAACCTTTCCCTTAGTTTGGTTTTGGCATTTAGGACCATGCATGTACGTAAAGTTTGCAACTTTACGTGGAAACCATGCCCTAGGAGGTTAGATCTGCAATATGGAGCTTTGTGGTGGCTTAAAAACGTCTGTATAAGAAATGGACTGCATGAACTCGACAAGTCGCATAGCCGAATCGGCGAGTCGGATGAAGATTACCCGTATTTGATTCTGCATGAACTCGGCGAGTCAATAAGAGGACTTGACGAATCAGTTAGGGTTTTCCCCGACATCTGGACACACATGGACTCGACGAGTTGATTGGAAACTCGGCGAGTCAGTTAGGGTTTTATGACTTCCTGAGTTCTTAAGGAACTCGACGAGTTGCTAGCTGCACTCGACGAGTCGGGTCAACATGGACTATTGACTTTGACCAAGGGTTGACCAGTTGGACTTTAAAGGTATTTTGGTAAATTGGGATTCTGATGGACTTGGTCCTATGGTGGTTATAGGTGGTTGAGTTCGTGACAGTGATTCGGGATTTTGATCTTATCGCTACAATTTGACATTTTTGAGGTGAGTTCATCTCACTATATCAACAGGATCTATGGCACCAAGGCCGACCCTTTATGATTTGCATCCTGGTTTTAGGATGGTTTCTATGTTAGAGATCGGTTAGATCGGTATCCTGGTTATAGAATGGTTGCTATGTTAGAGATCGGTTAGATCAATATCCTGGTTATATGATGGTTGCTATGTTAGAGATCGGTTAGATCGGTATCCTGGTTATAGGATGGTTGTTATGTTATTGATCGGTTAGATCGGTATCCTGGTTATAGGATGGTTGCCATGTTAGTGATTGTTAGATTTGTATGACTATTTGTACTTGCATGCTAGCATATGATATTTATGTGCACATGTTTGTTGGTTGGGGAATTGGGTTAAGGCAGGTCCTGCTTTGTGCTGTAGGCCAAGATACCCAGGGCGGACCGGATAAACTGCAAACCCGGTTAGGGCATACTAGTCAAACCGAAGGCCCGACGAGCGGTCCGGATAGGCTGAAGGCCCTGAGAGGCGGTCTAGACATGCCGATGGCTCGGAAAGCGGTCCAGATAGACTGATGGCCTGTGAGGTGGTCCAGTCAGACTGATGGCTCATTATGCATGTTGTGTTTGTTTATATTATATGGTTATATTTGTATGACGTTGGTATTTTGGGGGAACTCACTAAGCTTCGGGCTTACAGTTGTTGATTTTATTTCAGGTACTTCTAATGATCGCGGGAAGGAGAAGGCGTGATCGCGCACCTCCTTATATTTTCATGATTTGATTCTACAGATACTCTGATGTTAAAACTCATTTGAAAACAAATTTTAATAACTTAATGATTTTAAATGTTTTAAAAAGTTCAAATTTGGCATGATTTTTATGGATGTTACAAGACATCTACTAGAAGACATCTATATAGTTTAGCTTGGAGGTTTACTTAATCCATGTTATCTTAACAAAAAGTGTAATGCTTAAGATCCACTTGTGGATATAAAGCTAACATCTCAAGGTTGGAATAGTCATTTTAATATGAGGATACAAGGTATGCTTTTATATCAAAATGAAAAGAACATGTGTGTTTACGAAGAACTAGTGGGAGGATAGTGATATTCCTAATCTTGTATGAATGAGACATACTTAATAATTTGAAATGACATTCCGATGATGCAAGGTCATTTCACATTGACTCGGAAAATAATTCTAAAATGAAAGACTTAGGAATGACAAGATACATTCTTGGAATGTAAAATCTATAGAGATAGATAAAGATGAACTTTGAAAGTTTTAAATTATTTTGCATTAATTAAGAGTATCTTGAAAAAGGTCAATATACAAGATTCCTGTGGAGGATTTTTGGTATTGTCACATGACACCATTTTGAGTCTATCTTAAAAGGACCTAGCACATAGGTTTGAGTTAGATGAAGTGATTTATATTCTATTTACTTGGAAAATGAATCCATCATTTATGTCATATTATGCATAAGAATAGGTATATGATATGTTATGAAAAT
Source organism: Lactuca virosa (assembly GCF_052849685.1). Lineage (NCBI taxonomy): Eukaryota > Viridiplantae > Streptophyta > Magnoliopsida > Asterales > Asteraceae > Lactuca > Lactuca virosa. The sequence continues at coordinate 50,412,217 of NC_136433.1, forward strand.
ATTATGGGATACTAATTGAATGCATGGTTAAGTCACTAGATGAATATAAGAACATTATAAGAGTACTTAAGAAGAACTAAGAGAATGTTCCTGAGATAATCAGTTTAGAAGAAGATCTTAATGTAAAGTGTAACGACCCGTTCCTGGTACGACTTTAATCTATTAAAGTATTCATTTTGTAAGAGCTACTCGATGAGTTGGTCGCAGGATTTAAATGATCTACTCGGAGAGTCGAAGCCCTGACTCGACGAGTAAGTCTGTCAGGTCGGTCAGAGGGTCATGGGGAGTACGGAGGTAGTACTCAAGACCACCGAGCGGATCCAGTAGGTTCGGAGCAGGCTCCAGACCACTCAAAGTCGGCAAAAGAGTTACGCCGACAAGCGGCGTTCAGACTTGGAGTTTCGGGAGGGCGACATGGTTCTCCTGAAGGTGTCGCCCTAGAAGGGTGTCATACGATTCCGGAAGCGGGGAAAGCTAGGCCCCAGGTATATCGGCCCCTTCCGAGTCATAGCCCGAGAGGGCAAGGTAGCATACAGACTGGATCTTCCCGTCGAGCTCAGCCAGATCCACAACACTTTCCAGATCAACCTGAATTGTAACGCCCCGTTCTTGGTACGCATTTAATCTATTAAAGTATTCATTTTGTAAAAGCTACTCGACGAGTTGGTGGCACTAACTCGTCGAGTAGATGCCAGCTTGGTCACGGGATTTAAATGATCTACTCAGCGAGTCGAAGCCCTGACTCGACGAGTAGGTCTGTCAGGAGGAAACCCTATTTTCGGGGTTTTGTACCCTATTTAAGCCACTTAACCCCTTTTGGGCCTCCCTTACCAGCCTCACTGTCCTCCAAAACTATAATTCGTTGTGAGCTTTATCCTTGAGAGATTACTGAGGTTTTGAGTGTGCTTTTGTGATATATAAGAGAGTTGGAAGAGCTTGGAGCCATCAAGCTTGTGGAGAAGATCAAGATCCATGATTTCACCCATCTTTGGCAACCTTATGGGTCTTTTGATCCCTTTGAGAAGGATAAGTTACTCTCCATGGGTTGTATGCCAAGCAATCCCTTTTTCCTGTGATATTTAGCCTCTAGAACCATAAAAGAGGTCTTGAACCCATTTTTGTCCAAGCAATGGTCATGTTCATGGAAGTAGGTTGCTATAACTTGAGTTTGGGTCCATTTGAGGTGTGCAAAGCCACCAAGTATCCAACTTTATAGAAATGGACCATGGGAACGATCTGGATATGTATTTTGGAGCCTTAGAAGTGTGAAATCATCTGTTTAGGTTAGATATGCAAGGGGCTCGACGAGTTCATATGGGAACTCGGCGAGTCCGATCAAAGATCCTAGATGATGTTCATGAAACTCGACGAGTTGTCAAGGAACTCGAAGAGTTGGATCATCTTGTCCCTTTTCTGACTATGCTAGGACTCGCGAGTCTGAGGACGACTCGACGAGTTAGTTTGTCCAGTCGCGATGATGGGTAGCTTGGGAACTCGACGAGTCATAGGGTGACTCGGCGAGCCGAGTCGCGATTTTAGGGTTTCTGAGTTCTAGAACTCGACGAGTCAATAGGCTGACTCAGCGAGTTAGGTCAACCTGGAAGGTTGACTTTGACCAAAACGTTGACTTTGACTAGGGGTAAAATGGTCATTTTACCCTAAGCAATATTTGCTAGATTTCTGACTAAGTATTTGTATAGTGGTAGCGGAGGAGTTGTGGGAACATCCAGCAGAGATTCCTCACGCACGAGTTCAACATTCAGATTAACTATGATTAATAATCAATTCTAATTTATTTCATATTAATTTATAATTAACAAATCAACTTTCTATTTCCAATTAATATATTAATCAAATAATATATTAACAAATCATTTCCTCATAATTTCCAATTAGTTTATTAATCATATAATACTCTAATAAATTATCCTCTCTCTACAAATGTCATTCTAATCAAATTCTAGTTATGAGGGAAACCCAAAAATGACTTTGTTTCTAATTACAAGAATATACCAATTTAGTTACTGACTTAGACACCTTAATCCAACAGTCTCCCACTTGGATAAGTCTATAACTACAATTTCAAGTATAGACCTTGAACTAAATAGCAAAGAGTGTTTTCCAAAGCCACTGTTGAACTCTGATTCAAATCAAATGTTGGCGCTAAGATAAGTGATCAATTATTCCTTCGTTTAATAATATATCGTATGAACAGAGTCATGGATTAAAAGATCAACCTCATGTTCATTTATTCTGTTTCCTAATTTCCCTATTTGTGATCAAATTCAGACTACAAAATCGAACACATCAATTTAGTATGAAGTATGCCTAGTTCTTATAAATTAACTCAAATCACCGAGGGCCCACAAATATCGCTTTTTCCCGTTAAGGCAAAAGGAACGAATTACTTTGACTGTATAGTCATACAATTTACATATCAAATCACACATGGAATAACCCTTTATAACATCCAGTTATGAAATGTGTTTGAGCAAAGCAATGCACAACTGATTTGTAAACTATGAACTATATATCTCCGCCTTAAGAATAGAAGATATTATTGTCTTAGAATTACTTGTGATTGAATCCATGTAGTAATCTCTATGCATGGGTTTATTCAATACTTAAAATCTCTATTTTCAAAGTACTCATGAATATTGTAGCAATTCCAATTGCAATGTCTTAACCTCAATCGACAATCTACAATCAATTCATGACAGTCTTAATTCAGTACTTACTTCTAAAAATATGAACGACTGTGGAATTTTGAATAATATTTAAATTACTCAAGGAAGTAAAACATGCAAAGTGAAACATAATAATAAATAAATTGAATATGATATCATACCCATTGATTATAAATAAATCTCTATCTTTTAATCACCATAACAATTACAAATTTATTCATTGTATAATGTTTCGAGTAATCAACTAACCACTTGAATTAGATAACATCAGTCATGTCATGTTATAAACATGTATATTACGCCTTTCAATGGTCCTTACTTTGTGAATAGATCGATTCGACATTAGTCCAGTGATGCTCAATTGAGGATTCCAAATTCTTATCATTATCTAAGATGTAGTTTAATTTCATCTTTAAATGCATTATCTTTATGTGATGTAAAGGTTCTTAAGTCACAGAGACTGAGCTTTCGACATTAAAAAATGTTCCACTGGAACTTGTTACTATAAACAATTACATGGTTATGAAGTCTCAATTTAAAGGTACACTCCTAGAATACTTCTCTTGCATTAAAGTTTCCAACTCAGATGCAGATTTAACAAGCAACTCCCATTGTTGAAACATTTTCATATTCCCATATGACCATCATTCCGACCAAGAATCATCTCAATCCAGAAAATATCACTATGGTCTGTCCTAATAATAACATACTCCCACTGTCCACAAGCAACCAATTCTTCAGTAAAACCTTAGAACGTTCTTGACAGTTGTTTGACAACTTCGGTCACATGCAATTCTAATCCTTTTCACACAATGATAAAAGCATTTGAAAAATTAGAATAATTGAATACATGTATTTTGAAAATGTCAACATAATTTTGGTGAGTTCACAGGTTTTTATGGTTTTCTTATTTATTCGATTGTTTTCATTAAGAATCCTTTTTCTTTTAGAAAAATATTTCTTTCCTTGATAAGATATTTTACCAATCCTAACTTAAAATACTTTTTAGGATATTTTACCAATCCTAATTTATTATAATATATTTTAGGATATTTTACCAATCCTAATCTATTATCATATTACTTACTCGAAGGCGTCCCTTTAAGTAGTTGGTTCCTTAAGGTGTTCAGGTTTGTATTACCATGAACCCTCATAATCGACGTTGTAGACTAATATTTCCCCCGTACGACACTTCATCGAACGTCGACTAACGCTTGTATATGAAGAAAATTATCCCATCGGGATTGTAGCTAGCAATCGAAGGTGGGGTGTCAGCCCCGTATAGATCTATACATATCTTTTTGGCTCTTGCAATATTAACGCTATAGGTTCGGGGTAACCGAATTTAACCAACTAAGGATGAATAATAAAAGCTCACTAAAACATTAGCCTTAAGTGTTTATCATTTGTTTAACTCTTTTATTTAATAAAATCTATAATTATCACTATATAATTATTTTTACTTTATATATGATAATTAAAATCCATATATCTCATAGTTATCCTTCTATATATATATATATATATATATATATATATATATATATATATTGGAACGACGTAAATTTTAAAACAATTTTTCATTTTTCAAACATAATAAATCTCATATAATATTCTCAAAATCTCATGTATCAATGTCATCACAATAAAACATATCCCAGTATCTCAACACAAAATCTTCTGCCAGTGTGTACAAATCATGCCGGCGCCTTCCCGCGACCCTCGCTGATACCTGAAACATATATCACATAACACGGTAAGCATAAATGCTTAGTGAGTTCCCCAAAATACCACATACAACACATACGCCACTCGAGGCTACAGTACGACCCTCCGGTCGATGTGTCTCAGCGGGACCCTCCAGTCCCGTAGCTCGTTGGACCCTCTGGTCCGGTCATAGCTCGTTGGACCCTTCGGTCCGATCTGTATCGTTAGACCCTTCGGTCCGGTCTATATCGTTGGACCCTCCGGTCCGGTCTATAGAACACATTGCATACATATATCACAATGCACATAATCTCATACATACACATAGCACACAAGACCCTTCGGTCTACACATAGATACCACTCTAGGTAATGTATAGTGAGAAGACTCACCTCGGCTAGCAGGTGAGCAAATAACCTCGCGCTCGGATCTCGAACTAGTCTCCTCCTAACACAAAGGATGAATATCTCTTATTAATACTCTTCTCACAACTCAGATAATCGAAGGCGGGTCTTTCTCTTTCTAACTCATTAAAGTGGGTAAAAGACCATTTTACCCCCTCCAAGGTCTCCATCACATATGTTGACCAAAACCCCATGGTCAACAGAAGTCAAACTCGAGTCAACAGTCCAAGTTTGACCCGACTCGTCGAGTGCACTCCTACGACTCGTCGAGTCCCCTCGTATCCTCAGAAGTCTCAAAAGTCCAGCTCAACTCGTCGAGTTGACCCCCAACTCGTCGAATTATCACACAATCAATCCATCGGGACAAACCCTTGTCGACTCGTCGAGTCAGGTCATGGACTCGGCGAGTCCCTTTGATCTGATTTCTCATTCAGACGATTTCAACCAGATCTATCACTCTAAACTATAGATCTATCATCCCAAGGCTCAATAATTACGTAAAGCTTAGATCTTTACGTTCATACATGATGCTATTGCTTCAAAACGCCAATACATGCTCTTCATGAAGGTTTTTGCTCATCAACCCTCATTTGAACCACTAAAGCTGAGACATCTAGACTCTAAGGACCTTAGGAGGTCCAGATCTGAGGTTTCCAACCACAACCAGGTCTCATTCGACTCATAGATTCAAAAGAATGGAAGCAAAGCCCTAAAACTCCCAAAATGAGATCTAGTACAAGGAATGAACAAGATGAGAACTTTGTACCTTCTCTTAGCAGCTGAAACACTCAATACCACAGATCCACTGCCTTCCTTTGTTCCCCATCAAGAAGCTCTTCATCCTTCTCCATAGAAATGCACCAAGAACCACAATATGAGCTTCTCTCTCACTCTCTAGCTACAATAGCAAATAGGGTTTGCTCTCAGGGGAAGGTAGCTGCAATTGAGGCTATACATGCCTTTAAATAGGTCCCAAACCCGGGAAATTAGGGTTTCTCTGCCCAGCACCTACTCGACGAGTCCCTCCTCTGACTCGTCGAGTCCATTCATTAAATCCACGCGGCAATCTCGACTCGACTCGACGAGTTGGTCCCTCAACTCGTCGAGTCCCTCCTTAAATCTCAAGATTAGCATACACAATAATGTCCCTGAAAATCCGGATGTTACAATTCTCCCCCAATTGAATTAGATTTCGCCCTCGAAATCGCTTCTCAACAACATATAAATCTAATCCAATAATCGAACAGCACCATCCAAAGGATCTCATACCACACAACTATCTTTCTCTCTGGGCACCTGAATCCAACAGGAACTCCTCCCTGGAAAAGGACAGACTCACTGCCACTACGCTACCCCTCCTGACTCTCAAGAGTCTGGAAACTCTAGTATCTCGATAGACAGCCAGACCGCTCTCTTCAGGTGTCACCTCGTTATTTGCTCCTCGAATAATAAACCCTGATAGCTCACTGCACCTCTGATTCTCTGGTGGGGACCGATAAAAACAAGTCCATGCCCAAAACTGGCTACCGATCACTCGTCCCAGACATGATAAACAACCCAGATCATATACCAAGGAATGGAAGGATCACATCACACCAGGGACTCATCCACTGTACTGTAATCAAATCCATCTGAACAACGAATCCTCAACACCCTGACCTCAAACACAGATAATGATCATGCTTGTTCTGAAGCGTCCTCCGACATCTAACAAACATAAACCTCAACTCCCCTCTCAAAACTGAGCACCGGGTCCTCACTTGACCCAGCAGCTGAACCTCTAAAGGTTACCCCTTGCATGTCCCAAAACGTCTCGTCTACTTCCTTTCCACAACAACTATCTCGGCCCAGTGTGACACACACCAGTCACAGAGTTCGCTGTACCTCAAGCGAATACTGAATTCGACTCACTCTCGATCTCTGTCGTCCACTACTCATTAGTTCCATGCGTTTCACGGTTTTCTCATACCAACGAATTGACCCACTCCAGTCCAAGACACCATATGGAACAATACCCCCTTCTAAATGAAATGTATCTCTGAATCTGGAATCTCATTCTGTCTACTCGATACACTACTAGAATCGAACTCAACTCGAGAGTCTGATCCGGCACAGAATTGGAACCACTCGTCCCAACGAACCACTCAACTCATGACTCATGACCCGCAACTCATGCGTTCTTCACTTATCCACTTCCCTTTGGTTGAGACAATCATTACTCAATTCAGAATATAACAACTCCCGACAATTATGGAGATCCCAGTCTCACCCCTGATTCGACCACCAGGCTCCCACAAAACTCAAATATTAGGGCTACCCAAGCCCAAAACTCCTCTGTCTCATGCTCTGATCAGAGAGTACTTCGTCGCAACATTCTCTTGCTGACTAGTGGGTACTACGGCTCCCCGCAGTATCACAACAACCTCTCACTGAATAGTGAGTACTACGGCTCCCCGCAGCATCACCACAACCTCTCACTGAATAGTGAGTACTACGGCTCCCCGCAGCATCACCACAACCTCTCACTGAATAGTGAGTACTACGGCTCCCCGTAGCATCACCACAACCTCTCACTGAATAGTGAGTATTACGGCTCCCCGTAGCATCACCACAACCTCTCACTGAATAGTGAGTACTACGGCTCCTCGCAGCATCACCACAACCTCTCACTGAATAATGAGTACTACGGCTCCCCGCAGCATCACCACAACCTCTCACTGAATACTGAGTACTACGGCTCCCCGCAACATCACCACAACCTCTCACTGAATACTGAGTACTACGGCTCCCCGTAGCATCACCACAACCTCTCACTGAATACTGAGTACTACGGCTCCCCGTAGCATCACCACAACCTCTCACTGAATAGTGAGTACTACGGCTCCCCGTAGCATCACCACCCTTGCTCTTACCACTTCACAACCTCATCCTCAGGTCGACGCCACACTGCAATCATTAACTCATGCCCTGCGGACCAACCATAGGTGTACATACTTACCCAAATTATGCATTGCTATTTCTGACGACATCTGCCATAACAAAACACCTTTCCCTGCTGCAATCCACATTCTCGAATAATCCCATTTGATGTCAACTAGCTGAAAGGGCTCCCACTGGAACCGTAGACACCTGATACACCACTCGTCATCCCATAACTCAAGTCTCAAAATAGTCCGAAATTTAGAACATCATACTCGGATACCTCGGTACACCATCACAGAACCTCATGATGTCTTGTCTCAACCACTGATCTCCTACTTACCGCATCATACACAGATACAACAATGCGTTCCTTCAGGATTCACCACTAATCTTCATGCCACACACGGTCTGCGATCGACAGCCACCTGCCGTGGAGACACTCATCCTTTCCTTAACACATACCACATGCACTATCTCGCTCTGCACTTCGCCTTGACCACCAATAACCCTGGTCTTAGGAATCCGCACCGCAAGTCTCTATATCCAGTTCTCCAACCACTCTTGAACAACCTCTAATCTCCTCAAAGGTACCCGGTTCTCCCCCACTCAGGGTTCGAACAATCACAAATTGGTTCACCAACAATCTATCCCACATACTGTTTTTACCAGTAACATCGCACCTACCCTTGGAAGGTGATACACAATGCTCGATGATCTCCCCGATGGAGATCAAACAACTCCAACTACCCCGAATCTCAGATGAAATCCTTAGAAACTTCTCATCATGACTGCCTCTAGTCATTCAGAATCTCGTACCATCCCACTACCCGACATCTCAACTGTCCAGTAGTAATACTGACCCTCAGTCTGAAAATAATGAACTAACATGCTCCTCATCCTCGACTCCTCAACTGACGTCCCATCACGTGAATTATCATAAGAGTAGAGACCTCATTTCCACACTCGATACCCATCATAGACAATAAGAGCCACCGCTCCGATATACTCCTCTTGACCGTCCGTTGCTGCAGCTAACACATGCCCTACTATGCTCAAATAGGGTGTATCCTAGTCCTTGACCATCTCAGTCCCCACTGACAACCTACTCATGCTATATCCTTACCTCGCGGCAGACATACTGCCCAAATACTCTGATGAAAGATCGTAACCAAAACTACGCCACAGGGCTCACCCCCAACCTCGGAAACCGAAAATCTCAATATCTCTCCTGTTTCCCACTGGAACAGAAATAGCAGCGCTCAGGTCACAGAAAATGACATCTCCACTATCGTCCGGTCGCTCAGCCCAGACCGTATTCTCCAATAACGCACCATCCCTACTCATCCCCGAGTCTTGCGACTCCAACTGGCATCTCACCAAAAATCCCTCGGAGCTAACTCGATTCCCCTTTCAAGGGATGCTCCACTAAAACTCGTTCATCATGGCCCTCTGACCCCATACTCTTTCACATCTGATCTCAGTCTAGACAATCACCACAGAATAATCGGTAAACCAGAAGCACTAACCGCCACGAGTCAGGGTACTCGAACCATGTGGCCACCTCTTGATCTGCTATGAATCATGGTACCCGAACCACGTTGTCTCTTCTTAATCCGTTACGAATCATGGTACTCGAACCATGTTCTCCCTTCTCAATCCGCTACGAATCATGATACTCGAACCATGAAATCACCTCTCGTTCTGCTACAAATCATGGTACTCGAAGCATGAAATCACTTCTCGTTCTGCTACAAATCATGGTACTCGAACCATGAAATCACCTCTCGATCTGCTACTTAGATCCTCCGGAATGTTCCCTGTATCGAGTATGGGTCCTCTGCTTTCAGTAGTACGGGCCCATACTACCTGCCACATCTACCCATACTTTCTGCATGGACCATCCCCGAGTTCCTAAGTAGCTGCTCAACCTTCTCGATCACCAATCCTGTCACGTGTGTTCGCTCCTCTGCGAAATGCTCTACTCTTGTCAGCGTACTCATCTGACTAGGGTTACCCTTTCCTAGGCTCTTCCTAGGTTCTCACACTTCTTCGTCATCAGCTGCTGAAGAACTCCTTATGATGCCAGCCATCTACCTCCTGAATATCGTCATATTTACTTAGTAGGTGACTCCCATCATCAAGAGTCCCACAAAGCACGAAGCAAGCAGCATTCGGGCATCAAATAATTTCTACCAACATGTAAAACCACTCTAGGTTATTACCCACTTACTCTCCTGATACTCAAAGGATATCACCGAACTCAAGCAACTTTACCCCACGTGGGCATCTGACTACTCTCTCAGTAGACTCCTCAAATGCTCATCTAGGTATCTCTCCTAGATTACTCCTCTACTCAGATCCCTCTCTAAAAGGATTCCTGCTGGATACTCATACTCAGCACATACTCGAATGCACGTCACATATAACAGCAACTCCTAGGCTAAGGCATCACAAATCAGGCCACTCTAGTCCTAAAATATGAATACCTAGCCTATCTCTAGCATGCATAGCATATCACATAATATCTCATAACACATAATGTAAGGGTATTTTGGGAAATCACCGTTCGGGCGTTGGTTGATCGTACACACTGCTCCGTTCTGATTTTCTCAAAAATCTTTTACTCTTTTTAGAAAAAAAATTTCTTTTATGAAAATTCCCTCAAATCCTCAGTTTGAGTTCAGATACGCCCGAAGGTACATCCGAATCCCTCAAACCAAGGCTCTGATACCAACTTGTAACGACGTAAATTTTAAAACAAATTTTCATTTTTCAAACATAATAAATCTCATATAATATTCTCAAAATCTCATGTATCAATGTCATCACAATAAAACATATCCCAGTATCTCAACACAAAATCTTCTGCCAGTGTGTACAAATCATGCCGGTGCCTTCCTGCGACCCTTGCTGATACCTGAAACACATATCACATAACACGGTAAGCATAAATGCTTAGTGAGTTCCCCAAAATACCACATACAACACATACGCCACTCGAGGCTACAGTACGACCCTCCAGTCGATGTGTCTCAGCGGGACCCTCCAGTCCCGTAGCTCGTTGGACCCTTCGGTCCGGTCTGTATCGTTGGACCCTTCGGTCCGGTCTGTATCGTTGGACCCTGCGATCCGGTCTATATCGTTGGACCCTCCGGTCCGGTCTATAGACACATATTGCATACATATATCACAATGCACATAATCTCATACATACACATAGCACACAAGACCCTTCGGTCTACACATAGATACCACTCTAGGTAATGTATAGTGAGAAGACTCACCTCGGCTAGCAGGTGAGCAAATAACCTCGCGCTCGGATCTCAAACTAGTCTCCTCCTAACACAAAGGATGAATATCTCTTATTAATACTCTTCTCAAAACTCAGATAATCGAAGGCGGGTCTTTCTCTTTCTAACTCATTAAAGTGGGTAAAAGACCATTTTACCCCCTCCAAGGTCTCCATCACATATGTTGACCAAAACCCCATGGTCAATAGAAGTCAAACTCGAGTCAACAGTCCAAGTTTGACCCGACTCGTCCAATGCACTCCTGCGACTCGTCGAGTCCCCTCGTATCCTCAGAAGTCTCAAAAGTCCAGCTCAACTCGTCGAGTTGACCCCCAACTCGCCGAGTTATCGCACAATCAATCCATCGGGACAAACCCTTGCCGACTCGTCGAGTCAGGTCATGGACTCGGCGAGTCCCTTTGATCTAATTTCTCATTCAGACGATTTCAACTAGATCTATCACTCTAAACTATAGATCTATCATCCCAAGGCTCAATAATTACGTAAAGCTTAGATCTTTATGTTCATACATGATGCTATTGCTTCAAAAAGCCAATACATGCTCTTCATGAAGGTTTTTGCTCATCAACCCTCATTTGAACCACTAAAGCTGAGACATCTAGACTCTAAGGACCTTAGGAGGTCCAGATCTGAGGTTTCCAACCACAACCAGGTCTCATTCGACTCATAGATTCAAAAGAATGGAAGCAAAGCCCTAAAACTCCCAAAATGAGATCTAGTACAAGGAATGAACAAGATGAGAACTTTGTACCTTCTCTTAGCAGGTGAAACACTCAATACCACAGATCCACTGCCTTCCTTTGTTCCCCATCAAGAAGCTCTTCATCCTTCTCCATAGAAATGCACCAAGAACCACAATATGAGCTTTTCTCTCACTCTCTAGCTACAATAGCAAATAGGGTTTGCTCTTAGGGGAAGGTAGCTGCAATTGAGGCTATAAAGGCCTTTAAATAGGTCCCAAACCCGGGAAATTAGGGTTTCTCTGCCCAACACCTACTCGACGAGTCCCTCCTCTGACTCGTCGAGTCCATTCATTAAATCCACGCGGCAATCTCGACTCGACTCGGCGAGTTGGTCCCTCAACTCGTCGAGTCCCTCCTTAAATCTCAAGATTAACATACACAATAATGTCCCTGAAAATCCAGATGTTACATATATATATATATATATATATATATATATATATATATATATATATATTACACACACACACACCATAATTATGATTGATTTGAAAACAAGATATTCGGTGCAGAGTAACATCTAAGTACAGTGCATATTTATATAATTGATCAACATTACTTCTAGGTACTATGTTATCCTAGGAAATTGGCTAACATATCATCTAGGTAAAATCTGTTTTTTAGAATATCGGGCATCATAAATTTTAGGCATAATATAATAGCTTACAACTAGGCAGAGTATCTATGTGTATATTATCCTAAAGTTTCATGCTTTGTTTAACTACTAATATATATATATATATATATATATATATATATATATATATATATATATATATATATATATATATATATATATATATATATATTGATAAAGCAATTTGATACACATGTATTCCCCACCTTAAAACCTTTAAAATAGTAAAATGGGGTCGTGAATTCACCCTTGACGCGTATAACCGCTGATGTAGGGTTGAATCGGGCTCAGGACTCTGGGGACCGCCTAGGGTAGCTGCAACTTCGAGACTAGAGAGAGATCTGTGATAGAGAGGGATGTAGAATGGAATTGCAAGCCTTGCTATTTATAGGTAAGGATTTTGGGTGCGCACGACGCAAAGTTTGAGCGCGTCGCTTGTGATCATCGTGGCTCCATCCCGAAGTTGCCATGTGTCACTCCCCCACTTGTCCACGTCACTCTCAATCCACTCAAATCCGGTGTCAGTTGCGTGATGGGCATAAGCGCACACCACGCATGCATGAAATGGTTTTGTAAAAATCATAACTCTTTCGTGTGAGCTTCGATCTAAGCCCTCTTTATATCTATGTGATGATATCAATGAGTACTACAACTTTCATTTAGGTTGTTTAAGCTAGTTTTGATTTTCATTTTTATGCCTAACGGGGGTAAAAATAAATGATATTACAAAAATCATCTTTCTCCTACAGATCCCGTTTTTGGCATTCTTTGTCATTAAGTTTATATCAAGGAGTACTAGGAATCGCATTTTTTCACTTTTAGTCAAAACTCAACCGGTTTCTAACTACTGTTTTGACGTCGTAATTATTATTTACACGATTGATTTTTACTTTTTACAAAATTCATAACTCCTCCGATTGGAGTCGGATTTTTACGAATTTTATAAAATCAAACATTACAAGTCTAATCTAATTACTTTTTTTCTTTTTTACTCTCTCCTAATGGTGGTTGGTGACAAAATTCTCACAGTTGTCATTCCTTCCCCCCCCCCCCCCCCCCGGTTTAGGAAATTTCGTCCCAAATTTTTATTTATCGTCGAGATTCCTTCGAACAAGTGAGGGTACTTTTTCTTCATTTGGTCTTCACGTTCCCATGTGTACTTTGGTCCTCGCTTAGAGTTTCATTGTACCTTAACTATGGGAATCCGACTCTGCTTGAGTCGTTTGACCTCTCTGTCCATGATTTCGACTGGCTCCTCGATGAAGTTCAGTTCAGGGTTAATCTGAATTTCATCAAGTGAAATGACAAGTGTATCGTCGGAGAGACACTTTTAAGATTAGATGTGTGGAAGACATCATGTGAAAATGCAAATAATTTACGAAAACACGGAAACAAGGAAAACCTATGAGATTGTGTCACATCAACCTTATATTTTGGACAATAATTCATCCAAATTTTGAACAACATGATGATAATCGACGATACATGAGAAATTGTTTCATATTAAAAAAATCATGTTTTTTGACTTTTTTATTATGAAAGCTTGAATTTAAAAGTGGTTAAGGACGTGAAAAAAAAGAGAAACGGTTGTTAAAACCACCTTTAAATCTATATTACCATAATACCTTCCCATGTTCAATAGAAAATGCATAATTAGGGCAAAAACTATTGAAACCAATGAAAGCATGACAACACATAACAATATACAAACTTCAATTTACACGTTTCCTAAAATGTAAATTACAAGAATGGTCCTCATGTTTTGAGGTAGTCTACCTGGTTGGTCCTAACTTTTTTTTTAGAAAATGTGAGGGTTAATGTAATCAAATAACCATTTTAATGTAATCAAATAACCAAAAACTTTTGCGATCGAACATGATTATCAACACAAAATTGGCATGAACATGTCCAAATACTTCCTATATAGACATGAATTCCATTAAATTAAAAACACATACATATACTTAAATGGATTCACTTTCTTGTTTATTGGGTATGTAATGTTGATTTTGTAACATCCCAAAACCCATGGCAATATTTTTCATTTCCAAAAGACATTTTCATAAAACCATAAGTCTGTCAAACATTGTTTTCAATCCAAAACAATAGTAATCAATGTATCAAAATAATTTCTCAACACAAAATCAACTGGAGGATGTGTACGATCACACATTCACCTTGGCCCGATCATCTGACGTAAGTGAAAACATTGAAATCAACAATTGTAAGCCAAAACTTAGTGAGTTCCCCCAAAATACCCCACACAACAATACATATACAATGCATGCACACCGGGCCCACAATATAATACTGGATTGCCCCCTTGGCTCACAGTCATGAGACTGGATTGCCCAGCCCACAGTCCTCAAACATGATTGCTCTCGGCCCACATCACACTACTGGATTGCCTTGAGTTTTTTGTCCTACAATACAAAGTTGTACCGCCTCAAACCAACCGCACTATGTCGACATATGCAAACAAATAAACAATAACCAACAATACAGGTAATCGTACATATCTACCAATCTAAGAGATCACTACAATATATTAATTTATTACGTACAAGGACACATACTGCAGTACAAAGTATAGTGACAAAACTCATCTCGCAATCTAGAAGATAACAACACGGAGCACATATCCAATATCCAGCACTACATGGCACCTATAAAGCAAACAGGGACCAAATTTCAAACTACAGCCCAAAAACCCTAGATTTGACCTAAAGTCAAACTTGGTAAAAAATTCAACGGTCAAAGTCAAGGTCTAAATCAAAAAATCCTCATCAGATGGTCGTCACGACATGAATAATCCTTAGCCACGTCGTGGTCGCTAACCGACAGAATAGTTGCGACCCTCCTTCAATTCCCACGTCGTGGCATCCAACCCTCACGACATGGCGACTGTGCATGAATGTCTTAAGCATTCAACTCTTAATACACTAAGCCCTTAACCTAAATTTACCAAAACACTTCGAGGACTCCTAAAGGTCCATAAAAATCCAAACTTGATGGACATGCATGACCCATGCATGTCCTTCCCCAAACTTGGTCAAAATGAGGAAATGTGACCTAAATTTCATGCAAGGTCTACAAACCATCACCAATTCCTAGATCTATAATATATGATGCTCAAGGGACTTAGAGAAACTATAAAGTTGCAAACTTTATCTCTTCAAACCATACAAATCACAACAAGGGGACCAAAACATGACATACAACCTAGATCTAAGGAGGAAAATATCAAGAGATGGAAGCTTGAAGACTTACAAAAAGTCTAAAAGATTCACACAACTGAGGGAAAGGTTTGCTTGTTGAACCAAATCACAAACTCTTCTTTTTCCTTCAAAAATACCAAAAGCTTGCAAAATGAGCACAAAAAGTCCAAAGAGGCTAGGGTTTGCTTCAAGGGTCGATTAGGAGGTGATGGGGGTTGAGGGTGGAGGAAACCCTAGTCATCACTTCCTTTAAGTAGGGCTCAAGACCATAAAATTAGGGTTTTGTTCATAACAGTTCTCCACTTCATGGCCCAAATAGTGCCACGTTGTGGGATTCAAGATAAGGTCCGCGATCAACCTTGTCATGACACGTTGTGGTGGTGCCTCCCCCATGTCGTGGCTCTCCATTAATGCAAAACTCAACAAATAATACAAGAAGTAATACCTTAAGATTCCGGATGTTACAGATTTCAAGATAATTTCATATTTTGATAAAGAATGAAATAAAAAACAAAAAATGCAACCCATTAAAAACTGAAGATCTGGTATGTATTTGGGTTTTCATGTTCATCGTTTGGATGAAACCAATTGTTAACCAAATTTGCCAAAATATCTAAATGCAGATCTAAAAAGACAACCTAGATGTCGAAATCGATCTTGATGTAGAAATTAATAAAGAAACACCTAGAAATCGATGGTGAAAGACACACACTAATGAACACACACTAATGAACACACACATGCAAATCTCGACCAAATGCAAATTCTTCAATGAAAACCTTGTAACGGTGAAATAAGAAACGTAAGGATTTTGAAAAATGGTAGAAGGTGGGTTTCTGCAAATAAAGGGAAGAAAACCACCAAGTTGTAATAGTCATCCGATTGGTGTGCTTTCGTTTATGTTTTGGGCGTTTCTTTTGATCGATCAAGTATCAAGAACTGAGCGGATTGATTCAAAAGTCTCAAAATTGAGATTGTTCGGATTCTGGTGGGTCGTCTCCCTTTTAATTGAACTCTTTCGTTATGTTTTTTCGACCACCGTATTCAAGGCTCTGAAACAACCACCGACGATTTCTAGGATTTGGCAGGTAGAGCATCGTTGACATTGTAGAAAGAAAACATGAGCAGATGATTTTTTTTCTTGATTTCTTCTTCTTCACGATAGACCTGGAATTGAATTTCTATTTTTTCCTAGGTTTCTTCTTCAGGGAGCGGGGATGATGAACACTGCAAAGGGAAAATGAAATGGGAGAGAGATGTAGGGATTTTGGAGATGGGTGTGAAGATGATGAAATTTATGATTTGAAAAAGATGATGACTGCAACTCGGCAAGTCTTTTTGTTCTTACAATTGAGAGAGAGAGAGAGAGAGAGAGAGAGAGAGAAAGAGAACGGTGGGGGGGGGGGGGGTGTAGGCATGTTGGATATGAGATAGTTTGATTAATTATTTGAAGGACTAAATATGTAATTTTAATCAAACCATAATGACAATTTTTATAATTTAAATAACTTCTAGAATACAAATAAAGAAATGAACATATATCATTTTATGCTTGATAATCACCAATTAACTATAATTATGTATTTTCTATTGAAACCCGAGAACATATATATATATATATATATATATATATATATATATATATATATATATATATATATATATATATATATATATATGGAGAGGATCAAATGAGAACACCTAAAAGGTTGAGAACGCGAGAACAATTGTAGACCAATCATTCCATATGGGCGTAAAAGGAATTTTACAATATAATTAAATATGAATAATTAATTAATTCCTACAATCATGGGATGTTGTCTAACTGATTGGTATTTTATCTAGATACCAGAAATGAATTTAATCTATTTTTAATAAAATAGATTACGAAAAAAAAACTTTTTACCATGATTAAAAAACGTTTTTTTTAAAATTTTTTTTTACCGGTATATCAAAAAGATTGATTTTACCATGATTAAAAAACGTTTTTTTTAAAAAAAAATTTACCAGTATTTCAAAAAGATTGATGAATTAATCATTTCAACCGAATATTTGTAATCATACAAAAATAAAACATATTTGTAGTCAAATATGAATCCGTTGTAATCGTAAATGAATAGATGAATTAAGTTATAACGATAAACGAATATAACACAATTTATAGAGAAAAATTACAATACAACTATAATCATAAATAAATAAAACATATTGGATTTATATCTAGATTGTACATCTATTCATAAATAATAACACAAAAAGTTACAGTGTAATACATATCTTTTTTTTCTATAATCACATATGAATACAACATAAACAAAAATTAGAATAAAAATAATTAACTATTATTATATATCATAAATGAATAAGTCAAGATCTTCTCCACTTTGTATTATTTGGTTGTATATTAACACTCCAACATTCCGTTTGTAGAAGCATCTCGATTTCCTCTACACACCGTCAAATAAAGAAATAAATATAATTAACAATCAACATTCTGTTTGTTGAAACATCAAGCTTCCGTTTCTTCAAAAATTGTCTGTTTGTGAAATTGGTGCTTTTCTCTTCTGCAGAGCATCCAAAACCTACAACAAATGTTATAATCATCAATGAAATGTTATAATCATTAATGATTGAAACTCAAAGCTTACCTCTTGATCTCTATATCTAAAAAAACATAGTCCTAATCATGAACAATTAATAAAATGATGATTTTATCTTTTACAGTGCATCCATAAAATTGATTTGAACTTATAATTTTACCTAATACAAGTAAACCCTAATAAAAATTTACTCCGCAGCGCATAATATTAAAAAATGTTCAAAATGATTTTAATTTTTATAATGAAATCAACAAAGACATCGAGTGCGTATGAAATCATATTACATAAGAAAATAAACCGACTGTGAATGAAATCAACAAATACATCGACTGTGTATGAAATCAGTAAATAAAAGATTTTACATAACTATAAAATCAGTTTCTAGAAAAGAAATTAACAGAGACATCACATTCAAATAATGGCAAAGGAATCGAAACATACCTGAGTCGCCGCTGCCTTGTTGCGCGGGAGTAGAGGCGAATTTGCACCGGTGAGTAGAAATCAATGAGATCATCGACGAACTAGCGAACAGGGGAACCGATTACCGGAGTCGTCGCTGCCTTGTTACGTTGTAGTGAAGGTGAGGTTGTGCCGGTGAGTAGAAATGAATGGGACCACCGACGAAGTAGCGAGCAGGGGAACCGATCTTCGGAGGCATGTACAAGACGAGTGGAGTCGACTGTGAAATGTGAGAAGAAGGTTTTTAAGAAGGAGACGGCATTATTATGAAACCCTAGGTAGGGGGAAATATAAAAACGAGAAATGAAAGAGGTGAGAGAGTGAGAAATTATAGGAAATATGTAAAGTTGCAATTCCTATTATGCCCTATTAATGCCAACAATTTTAGAATTTTTCATAAATCACCCCTTTAATAATAACCTTAGATTTAAATATTTAAATGATCCAGATCTGTTCTCGCGTTCTCAACCTTTTAACAAAAATAATTGTTAGCTTTTAAGGTATAAAAATTACATAATAACCAAGCTTTCGAAAAACTACTCAATTTTGTATTGTGGTTTTTTTTTTTTTTTCAAATAAAAGCTAAAAAATCTTCCACTTCCGAATGTAGTTTTTCATTTATTTCGAGTTTTTTTTTTCTATTTTTTTTAAAACCTAAAAATTCTGAAAAGATCTGCGCATAGCAGACATCTCCGATAAAAAAAAATGGTCAAATGCAACAAAAAAACAATGTAGTCGTATGGTTTTATAACTTATGGAACATATGTTTTTAAACCATTTAATGTAATTTATTTATTACGTTTTTATTCCAATGTTACATAAGACGGTAAAAAATTTACATAAAATAGTTTTAAAATGATATATCAATACATAAACAGTAAAAAGTTAAGTTATATAAACTACTAAAATAATATATTTATATCATATATTGATTTTTACAAGTAACCCTTTGAAACTAAAGAAATGAAATTCAAGTTGCTTACTTAGTAGGGTCCCAATTAAATAGATATTTCCAAAGTTGATGCCCATGAAAAAGAAACTTGCTACCTATACATTTATGGTCAAAACCTCTCTCTCTCTCTCTATATATATATATATATATTCATACTATCTGTCCATCAATCATTTCAAAACCCCCACACACATACACACATAGTATGAACTCCCCATGGACTTCCAGTTTCCTCCTCATATTTTCTATATCCATTTTCCGGTGGGGTGTGGCTGTTTCCGATCAGCAGAAGCCAACTGGTCGAGCATTTGCCAAGCAAGAAGCTGACCGAGTGTTCCGTCTTCCAGGGCAGCCTCCGGTCAGCTTCAAGCAGTATGCTGGATATGTTACAGTCAATGAAAGCCATGGAAGAGCACTGTTTTATTGGTTCTTTGAAGCTGAAGAAAGCCCTGAGAAGAAGCCTCTCCTTCTATGGCTTAATGGAGGTAACATTTAATGCCCTTTCTTCTACCTTTTTTATGTCATGGAAAACATAGAAAGATATCACTGAATTTTCGTACTTCTTTAGGAGATTTAAGGATAATAATTTCATGACAATAAGGCCAAAACTTGCAAAATCATTTGATTCTATACTATGCTTCGTGTCATATTCTTATTGGTTTGAATTACCAAATAGATGTATCTTGTTTTTGGCTTATTGCATACTATATTACACTTCATACGGGGACCAATTGTTTTGATACATTGAAGAACAATTAGTTTCCAGGAAACTGCATTTTAATCTTATGATCGTGTATGCTTATTGTTAAATTGTTAGAATTACTTAAAATACTATATTTTTTTTAAATTATAGCTAGTTGTTGTCAATCCCAATACACATTCCATACCACGAATACCTTGGAATTATCATAGGACGAAATATAATATAATTATAATAAAAAATTATGTATTTTTTAATATGAAAATAAAAGACAGCGTCATTGTGATTGAATCGAAATTTAAGAAGGAGGTAAACGTATAGATTATCCACATTTGCATCATATGCCAAAGAAGGTAACATCATGTCTGTCATGCATGACGTAACGTTATTTAGCATTTGATAAGTTTTAAACAAATAATATTATTATGAATACAATAAAAATATTGTACATTAGGATATATATTGATGGGTGGATTATTTTGTAAGCATTGTACTTGTTAGATTGTATCAAGGCAACTTTAGAAAATGTCTTAAGTGATGCTTATAAAATTAATTTATCAAATCATAAGTATAAACTTAATTAAGATTAAATTTGATATTTTCAATTCTTTCAACAAGAATAATGATTTATTTCAAATAAAATATTAATCCGATGCAACACGACACATTCACTCAATGACTTAGAACATGGGAAGTGGGAGAAGAAGCTGGTGGAGTTATGGTCCTAAACTTGGACACAAATAAACGTGGTGGAAGCCAATTTTCATTTGTTTTTTATTTGTCTTTTCTATAATTACAACATGAAAAGAAAAAAACATATGTTGACACCTAAGAAACGGATTTAAAGTAAGAAATGCCATAATATTTTATTTTTATTTTCTAGTTATAACATTATAGTGTCAATTCTTTTCGTTTTAAGACCTATATTCAAAGGTTTAAATTATAGTATTCTTAAAACTTTATCTTTATATCCCATATAAAGATTGATTTTTTATTTGGACAATATTACTATAATTTGGTAAAAGTTTCAAAATATAATATTATAATAAAAACAAATAAAAATATGACATTATAATTAAGAGATCAAGAAAAGTACATGGTCATTTGATCTTATATAGTATAAGTTGGTTCGTGGAAGGTGAAAAGTAAAATATATATCCAAATGATCAATGGATGAGTGGTTGATACTTGATAGGGTTTATTTACTATGATATACTTTTCCTATGACGCTTTCGATATCGGGAAAGGTTATATCATATGTACGTATTGCAACCTCACAAAGTATATTATTACTAATTATCAATTTTATGATTACTATGTATATAAATTGTAATATAATGTGTTGCAAGAATCTCCTGCATATCTATGCTTGCATACTCCTCAACATTTGGAATGTATATTTTTTAGTTACTTATAGACAACATGTATTGGCATTCATTTGATGGATAAAAATTATCTTATTGAAGGAGAAGATAAGTAGAACTTTAATAGACATTGCACACACGAAGTCCTTTAAATGTCAAAGAGAAAAGAGGCGCTATTTGTCTAACGATTATCAATTAACAGAGTGTCTAAAAGTTAGATTTTCTTCGGAACGTGTTTAGACCCACGCAATTTTCAATCATTGCTCAAAGATATAATCCCCACATACTTGTCTTGGCAGCAAAGATGTGAGAATTCATAGTTGTGTTCTTAAGTTTAAGTGCTTGCAATATGGGCATGAAGTTTTTTTGGAATGAGACGTTATGATTTACCTGTCTAATGTTGCTCTGTTGGAAGGGATGCCAAAACGTGAAGTTTTGATGACAATTTCGAAAGTACAATTGGAATTGTATACATCCAGTCATCTATTAAAACTTTTGTTGGATTCAAATGAAGAAAAAAAAAGTTGTCTCGTGATTGTAAAATCACACCACTAAACATTCATCATTGACAAAGATGTCAAAAGCATTTGGTCCCCTTTTATCTTATTGTGACCACTTCACTTTATTCCATGTAGGTTATAAGCAAAAAAGACCAAAGACAATATCGTCAAGGCTCGAGATAGCCTTTACTAGGTTCTCTTTTATCATATTCAATAACCTAAGTAGAGTTGTGTTTTCTTTCAATATATATGCAATTGCATGTACTATGTATAGTGAAGAATTGGCTTTATTTCAGATTAAAGATGGAAAAGAATTGGCTTTATTTCAAACCGATTATATCTGATTTTTTTTTTATATAAATATTTTAGTAAAATATCGTTTATAGTTAAAAGTTTTGAAAACATTTTGGTTTATGACAGCTTTTAAAAAGGGCAATTCCGCCTAGTAAATAAGTAGTCGGCTTTTAGGCCCACAAAGTTTCTGACAAAAGCCCATAAAACCATTCGCTGTGGGCTCTAGCTTCTTATAATCTTGCCTTTTTGTCCGTATTTGCTTTATACTGAAACTTTTGATGCAAAATAATTCTTAAAATTATAACTTTTGTTTGACGTTAATAATCTTATGATAAAAATATATAATTATTTTTATTATTTATGATACCGTGTGATGGAATTCAGATGAATTAACAATATATCTAGATTCACGTTATGAATATAAAATCATAGTTCATGACTAGCGTATCAAATGTTCGACAAAGTCATACAGATGAATAGATGATTGACGCAACTATTTTTTTATTTTGGTTATTTAAAACTATTTTTGAAATGATAATACAGGTCCAGGTTGTTCTTCAATTGGATTTGGGGGTTTGGAGGAGTTAGGCCCATTTGTAGTTAAAAAGAGCAAATCAGGGCTCCTTTTGAACGATTACGCATGGAATAAAGGTAAAAATTAACTAAAATAGTTGTTATCTATCAGCAAAACTGACATAAATAAACTCCGATTTTTTTTTTGTTTTGGTCATCATATTCGTAGCTGCCAACTTGTTATTTCTGGAGTCCCCTGTTGGTGTTGGATTCTCGTACACCAATACTAGCAATGATATTAAGGAACTTGGCGACAAAATCACAGGTATATTTTACACATACAAACACACACACACACTAAAACATATATATTCACTTTGTAATAATTGTCATTAACAGCCCAGGATTCGTACACATTTCTGATCAAATGGTTTAGAAGGTTTCCACAGTACAAATCCCATGACTTCTACATAGCTGGTGAAAGTTATGCAGGTATTATACACCAGAGTGATTCGCATAAAACAACTTTTTGCTATACATAATAATGACATTTTTTTTTTTGCATAATTTACGATATTTCTAAAACATAAATTATTGTGTATAACAAAAAAACTGTTGTTTATTAATGGGCTCCCATTAATTATTTTTACATATACACACTCACTAGGCCAGGTTTTATTTGATATACTTTTTTACTGTTTATAGGGCACTACGTTCCACAACTAGCTGAGCTTATTTTTGATACAAACAAGATTATTGCCGACCATGATCGCATAAATTTCATAGGATTTATGGTGAGGATTGTTGCATATATAAATATGATACACTTTTTTGTTGTGATACAATGTTTGTGACATGTACACAAAATATGCAGATTGGGAATGCGTTGTTGGATGATGGAACTGATCAAACGGGTATGATTCGTTATGCATGGGATCATGCTGTTATATCGGATCGTGTATATAATGATATCAAGATTAATTGCAACTTTAGCAGCCCTAATTCAACTGAAAGTTGTGATACATCGTTGGATGAATACTTTGAAGTTTATAAGATCATCGATATGTATAGCTTGTATGCACCTACGTGTGTTGATACCACCCCCAATTCCACTCAACGCGTGTTTATGCGTGGCAATGTCTCTCCTCAGACTTTATCGAAACATGTGAGTATTTTTAAAAACATTACATAATTTTGTAAATTATTCACTTAGACGTTATTTTTAAAACGAGTAGTTAGGTTATTTATTTCCATTTATTTTTATATGAATAAATTAATGATGTTTTAAAAAACTTGAAAAAGAATGACCTACTTGGGAAAATGGTTTGCATGAACAAATGTGAGCAAATGTATAAAAAAGCTTAAGATTTGAGATAGAAACTCCTGAATTTTTTTTTCTTAAATCATTATTTTTGTATTAAGTTAAAATGGAAAAAAAAAAAAAAAGCTCATATAATTGAGCATCTATCTAGAGTCTTGTCTCGTTAAGTTTCTTTCTAAAACGTTAGTGTTTATTTGACTTGATTAAATTATTATGTACGTTGCACACATACATACATACACACGTATATAAACATGCCTTAAAGTATAATAGAAACAACATCCATTGACTGAAAATGCCTCAACTATTATGAATAGTTAATTATTCGGTGCTGCTTATTCATTGAGTTCTATTATATACGGTTAACAGAAAGGGTGGCACAAGAAACCAACAGGGTACGATCCTTGTCAGTCAGAATATACTGATTCATATATGAACAAGCCAGCTGTTCAAGCCGCACTACATGCTAATACCACGAAAATCCCCTACCCGTGGTCGCATTGTAGGTAATTTTCACATTGCGATCCATTTCACTCTTTTTATTTACTTTTTAATTTTTTTTGTTTCTTCTTTTGGTTATAACGAGCTATATATATGTGCTTTAAACAGCAATGCTATTACATTTTGGCATGATGCTCCTGCATCCATGCTTCCGACCATCAAAAAACTTGTGAATGGGGGTCTTCGTGTTTGGGTTTACAGTGGAGACCAAGATGGAAGAATTCCGGTGACATCTACAAGACTCTCTTTGAGAAAACTTGGCTTGAAAACAGTTCAAGAATGGTCTCCATGGTATACTAATAAGCAGGTAACTAAAATCAAGGTTTAATTAAGGGTCTAAATAAAAACCCTAGTTACCAAATTTCAAATCATATTTTCGATAATTATATATTAATGTTTTATTATAATTTATAAACTACTAACATATACATGAAATGCAATCGAAGGTTGGTGGATGGACGATTGCATATGATGGATTGATGTTTGTAACGATTAGAGGAGCAGGACATCAAGTACCTACTTTCAAACCCAAGGAATCCCTTCAACTCATTAACCACTTTTTATCCAATCAAAATTTGTCAAGTGTACCTTTTTAGAGTTTATGAGAGCAATGATTATGATTATTGTAACATCAATTTATTGTTAAACCCACAAAATGCTTGTGGGTTATCCATTTACCATTCTTTTTTTCCGTTACCCTCACAAATTGCTTTTAATATTACATTAAACCAGTGTAAAAAGAAAGAGAGAATAACAAATTACAATTAGTTATTATTAAGTATGGAATTGATCTCTTGATACCGCTTTTTATTATTAAAATATATAATATATAATATATAATTAATATAACATTAAGTATGTTTAAAATTTTATATAAAAAAACTAAAACTATTTGCACACAGTAAACGAATTCCACTCCATTTGACTAGTTTTCTATAAAATCATCTTTTATATTTTACTTGACTATTCATCAAAGTTACATCTTGGATCAATTCATTTTCATATAGAAGTGTTAAAACAAAGATTTTTACTAAAATTTAAGTCTAAGTTTTGTTTGATATTTAAATGTTCTATAGTATTCATCATAAAAGAATAATCATACTCATTCCGGAAACGTTTTGATTAAATTGTATATAAGTGAATGGTAAGTTGAATCATTTGGACAGTCCATATCCAATCCATCCAAGTGCCCGGTCACACATTGATAAATTACAGAGCATATACAATATTTTAGACGTATCTAAATTTGAAATGTTTAATTCTTTTTATTTAATTTTGCAAATCAACTATTAGAATTTAACCATATAGACTATAACACTTGCAGAGAAAGGTTTTATCCAATATCCACTAGGCCAAATGTGTGTCAAATTATAATACTTTACCTAAAAAGAAAGCAAGTCAAATGTGTGAAAAGATCAAACTAGTTGGAAGTTGACCAACATGTGTTATGATACATGCAATCTTTTATATTGCTTACTAATAGATACAAAATGTTATATAATAATATGTTTTTATTTTATGTATTTTATTATAATGAATTAATTATTTATTTAATTTGAGAAGGTAGACACAAACGAAGCATATTTATGGGCAAAATCAACCCGGTGTACCTTGTTTGACCTCATGGTAAAAGCTTAACGTGCTTTTATTATATTCCGGTTTTCCCTTAGTCCCTCTTCTTTTGTCATTTTAGGTAGGAGTGTTCATAACCGGATATCCGAATTTCGGATATCCGAAATTTTGGATAGTTGATTTTTGGTATCCGAAATTTCGGATACAGATTCGGATACCAAAACGGATATCCGAAAATTTGTAATTTTGTTCAAATTTGAAAGTTTTTATATTAGAAAGACATATTTTTAAATTAGAAAGACATATGAAGTAATATATGTATTTAATTAAGGGTATTATGAATATGTTTTAGTTACTAACATTCATATTATAAGACATATTTGATTAAAATAACATATAATGTATAAACTAAAATCAAAATTTTCGGATATCGGATTTTCCGAAAAATATGAAAAACACTATCCAATTATGATTCCAAAAAATCGGATATCCGATTTTTCGGATAATTCGGATTCGAAATTTCGGAATTTCGGATACGGATATTTTTGAACACCCCTAATTTTAGGTAGGGGTGTCCATGGGTGGTTAACCGAACAAAAACATGTTTTTGAAGGTTAACCAAGACTATTTGTTCTTTCATTTCTTGAACCTAAACCCTAAACCGAAAAATCAAGTTAACCGATATTCGGTTAACCAATTTTTTTGGGTTCGGTTATCCGGTTAACCAATTAAACATTACTACTTAATAAAAAATATGTTAAGATTATTGAACCCCATAAGAAATTTCCTAAAAAAATAAATTGCAATGAATAATCCATATAATTTATTTAATTATATTGTTGTTTCTGTTAATAATCAAATACGGATGAATTATCAAATATTTGAGGAATATGGAAAATAATATTGACTCATACAAAAACGTATTTTTTAATTAATAGATAAAAGATAGTCAAATATTTACTTATTTATATAAAATGGTGATGAAATGCAAAAGACGATTTTAATCTATATCAACCTATTTATTTATAACAAATGTTAAAGATGACGATTAATGGTTTAAAATGACAAATGTAAATAATATGACAATTATTAATTGTAATTGAAGATTTCTAAAAAATAATTTGATGTTAACTTAAACATCTATACATAAATAATATTTAAAAAAAATAGAAAATAATTTTTTGTTTTTTAGGTTAACCGTCTGTAGCAAAAAACATGAACCATAACCGAACCGAAAAACCGAAGATTTTACTGGTTCGGTTAACCAAACCGAAAAGGTCAAATATATCGGTTCGGTTAACCTGAAAATCGATATGGTTTTTAGGTTTTTAGGTTCAGTTTTTCAGTTTTCGGATATTTTGAACACCCCTACTTTTAGGTACGAATGTACGATACAACTTTTTAAAGAATGAAACACAAATGCTTTCGGACAAGAAGTTAATTTTCTACAAACTTGAACCTTGATTTTGAGAGTGTTTGACATTGCTTTTAGATTGACTTTTTAACTTTTAACTTTTTCAAAAAGTTAAAAAAAACTAAAAGATGTTTGGATAATTGAAAAGTTCTTTTTGAAATGACTTTTTGGAAAGAGTATAAGAAGGGTTTCAAAAAGTCACAAAAACCTGACTTTTTGTGACTTTACCTATAAAAGTTAATCAAAAGTCATTTTGCCTAATCCAAACACTTTTTAAATAGCATTTTTTGCAAAAAGTCCTTCCACTAAAAGTCCTTCTACAAAAAGAACTTTCGATGCTCAAAAGCAATCCCAAACACCCCCCTTTGATCCGAATTGTATATTTGTATACGACATTTTTGGAATCATCAAGACAATGGTTTGTGTGTGTGTGTGTGTGAAGATATATGATCATATCTTTCTGATTCTATTATAAAAATAATTTAATTTTTATTTTGATGGGAGTCCAACGATAGAAGATTGTAATTTTATGATGAATATGGCTCGAGTTCAATATACCTTGACCGTTAACATTATAAGATTTAACTCTTACGCGATGGTTCTAGATGAGGTGAAAGACCTTAAAAATACAATCAATCATTTTTTGTTGTAAGAAAGATTATTTGTATCAAATGATTGTCCAATACACAACTAGATATAAAATATATACAAACAATTAAAAATATATAAAAAAAAATAATATAATTTTTTTTTATAATACTAAAATATTGAAATAAAAAACATGCTACATTTCATTCTCATCTTGTCATCCATAAGATGATGATGTCATATTCGTCAATTATTGAGGTCTTTGTTATTCTAAAACGTTAACCAGCTTTATTTTAATAAATGTTTCTATATTTAATATGTGTCATTTGTTTATATATGCTTTCTATTGACCACTACCACGTTGGTTTGTTTTGTTGTGGATATCGTTGAGCTTGTGAACTATTTCCTTGTCATGGCTTGAACCCAAGTTTTTAGCATTGTAAAATATTTTTATACACCTGAAAATGCATTTAAAAAGGAACCAAGAGCAGGCATGTTGTAAGAATGGTGTGAAATGAATAAGATTCAATGAGTATTTATAGTTTGTTTTTTCAAAATGTCCCACGACTAGCCATTGAGAAGAGCAACGGTCATTTTTTATTCGGTGTAGTCATGTCCTTGCGATATGAAATTGGTTGGTACCAAATGCAGAGATCAATGTCACAATGTTCTCACACCGTGTAACCTAAGTAAAATACGGCATGCAAACATTATCACATTATAATAGATTCTGTATTACAATGTATATTATAATTTATTGAATGCTGAACTCATGATCTTCTAAGTTTTTTTTTCCTTGCAAGTAAAATTAATTTATCTTTTATAAAAAGGTTTAATAATATATATATAAGAAATACATATGCTAATTCAGTATTTTTTATAAGAAAAAGAAAGAATAACAAAAAAAATCAATAAACTATAGCTTTATCGTTTTTATACTTTAAATTCCAATACATTTATAAATTTAAAAACCAACCAAAACAGATAATTAACTTCATTACATATTTGTCTCTTTCAAAAAAAACTTCATTACATATTTGCTGTCAACCAAACTCATTATATTTTTTTAAGATTCCTATTCATTTACACACTTTATGTAAATCAAACCTTTTTGAGAATCTAATTTTTTAATTGAGTTCTAATATATAGGGATATTTACAAGTAAACACTTTCAGCTTTATTTTATTTTATTTTATAATGTTTTACTTTTTTACTTTTTTGTAATTCTTTTCAATTTTATCTCATAACTTTCATGCAACATCTTAATTTTGCCTGTTCATATTTTTTCATTGGCTTCTTGGTTTCTTTAAAGTGACAATAACAAGAAAACCATTAATTTTCTAGAGTTTTTATAGTTTTATCATAAATATTCTTTTGTTTCGGTTTTACCAAAAGTACCTTTTTTTCGGTTCCCCTTTAACTTGTTGATTAGACATTTTTTGTGATCCTAAAGAGGTATGTGGTATTGGAATCTTGTATGTTTATTTTTTTTACACATATATAACGTATTTTATTCCTGAATATACTTTTTGGAAAAATCTCAAGCTCTAGATAATTGTACCAAATTACTTAAAAAAGAAAGGTATTCTTCCATCAGTGTTTATTTAAGGATTATTGTTTTCAAGAAACGACTTATAAAATTATAGTAAGATACTCGGTGTTGTTCCATCAAAAGTCTATTTTCGTGTGGTGCATGTATATGGATCGTCCTACTGTGATGGCTTTAGCCCGTAGAGGTATAACCGGATGTTCGTCTGCTTGTTTGTTTTGTAACGTGGGGAGCGACGAGACGAATCATGTTCTTTTACATTGTCCTATTGCGCGGGATGCTTTGCTAGGTTGCTTAATTGGTGTAATATCATGCCTCCTTCTTTCAATAATGTTGAGGAGCTTGTCAAATTTGCATGGTGTTGGGGTTCTTGCCAAAAAGAAGAAAGATTTTAATTGCTATATGTTCTGGGTTCTTATGGTGCGTGGAAGAGAAAGAACGAGAGGAGGTTTAATGACATTCGTATTTCACATTCAAAATTGGCGGATAATGTTTTTTCTATTGTGTTTGATAGGGTAAAACACAGAGGTAGTTTTGGTAATTGTAAATAGGAAGATTGGTGTGACTCCCCTTTTAATATTTTGTAACTTTTTTGTTTGTCATGTCTTTTCTTTTTGGCAACAGGTTTTTAATAAATTCTCTGCTGGTTAAAAAATAACATATAAAATTAAAAAGTTGCGTGAATTATGAGATAAAATTGATTACAAAAACTAATTTAAGGTAAAATCGTAAAAACTATGTAATTAAGGGTTTTTCCAATGTTCTAAAAAGTTGGCCATGACTCTACTAAAATGTTCTATTAACTCATATATGTATATAAAAATGAATAACAGTTGAAAATACATATAAAAATATTAATTATATATACAAAATTACCGCCTTAAATTCCGCCTTACAAACGAGATGGCTCGGCAAGTTCTGTAAAAACTTGAGAGGCTTTGACATTAACCTTTGTTTTTTCTTTGTAAGTTTCAATTAATGAAAAAAAAAAAGTAAAACCATAATCCATAATACCTCAAAAACATTGGGGAATATCCGGATCACTTGCTCTATTTTCCAACAGTTGCTGTTTGAGGCAGAAAGGGAGAAAGTAATGGCGAAGAGCGAAACCGTAAGAAACGCAGAGAGATTGGTGGAAGTGATGATGAAAGGGAACGATGCATCCCACGACGCTGCTCACGCTTTTCGAGTCCGGGACCTCGCTCTCTCACTTGCTCACGAGGAAGCCCTCGGCCTCTCTTCTTCACCAATCTCCCTTGAAATTGTATGTATCATGTATGCTGTTTACACCTAATCACTTCCTCTCTTAATTTGCTCTTGTCTGCTTTCCTTTTTGTGCCTGTAAGATAAACACAGTAGAAATGTTGAGTTTTGATGTTCAATTACTGATCGATGTTCGTAAAGAATCCCCTTTCCACATGAAAATAGCAGACCATACTTTGAAAATGGTTTAAGAAGTAGTTTGCTTACGTGTTTCGAGATCTGAATTAAGATTCAATAAAGACTTTAGTTTTTTCATTGCAAAAACAACTAGTGGAAATTGTTTAAACCTAATTGTTCCAACTTAGTTAGGAATAGTATTATAAATGATTAATGGTATTTGATTGGGTTTATTAGTATAAGCTTAGTCGTAGTTTAGTTTAACTCTTGATATCAATCTTATTATTGTTGCAGGTTGAGCTAGCTGCACTCCTTCATGATATAGGTGATTGCCTTTCCTCTATTCATGTTTATCCATGTTTTATATATACATAACTTTTCAAGAAACCCAAATCGCCTTGTTGCTAATTACTAATGGTGATTTATTTCATATGTATGCAGGTGATTACAAATACTTGAAGTAGGTTCTCTATTTAATCTTAATTCAAGACCTTTGTGTTTCTCCTTCACTTCCTTTATTGCAAATGGTTTTTGTTATACCCTTTTCTATGATTCTTTCAGGAATCCATCTGAGGAAAAAATTGTAGAGGATTTTCTTGTAAAAGAGGGTATAGATATCGATAAAAGCAGCAAGATTTTAGATATTATAAAGCAAATGGGTACGTTCCTTTTGATGCTACTTGTTATATTTGTGCATTAGGAATCATTGCTTTATCTGATTATTGATTATTAAATGTTGAAGGTTTTAAAGAGGAAATAAATGGAGCCTCAAATGGTTCTCAATCTCATACACTGGAATTTGGTGTTGTACAAGATGCTGATCGTCTTGATGCAATTGGTGCTATTGGTAAATAGTCTTTATTCTTTACTTAATTTGCATTGAATTATCAATTATGTAGTAATTTGTCCAAAAAATTCAATCTTTAAAAATTCCTTTGATTTGATTCCAGGGATTGCTCGATGTTTTACATTTGGTGGAAGTAGAAACAGAGTGCTTCATGATCCAAACATTCATCCTCGATTGGATTTGTCCAAACACCAATACATGAACAAAGATGAACAAACCACTGTGAATCACTTTCATGAAAAGCTCCTTAAGCTCAAGGATTTAATGAAAACAAAGGTCTTTTTATTTTTTATTTTTATCATAATCCTTTTTTTTTCAACTTGATTATTATCTTTCTTGGATTCATTTATCATTTCAGGCAGGAAAGAGAAGGGCTGAGAAAAGACACAAATTCATGGAGGAATTCCTTACAGAATTCTATGAAGAATGGACAGGGAAAGCTTGAAACAAAATAAAACAAACCGCTATTTTTTTTTTCTTTTTCTTGAAACAATATAAAACCAAAATCTTTTATTTATATGTAAATTACAATAACATGCATCCCCATCTATCCCTGCCCATCAACTTATAAAATCCATAAATATTTGACACAAAAAAGAACATATAGAAAGAATAAAGTTAAAAAAGACACCACACATGTTTCACTACAAAACCTTAACATTTAATATTATGATACATTTGAAGTTCTGATGCACTACGCTTGCAAAGCTTAACCTTCAACCCATGCTGCATGTACATAGTCAATGCAAGCTTTGGAGCCACCGGATGATTCTCCACCACCACCACCTTATACCGGTATAAAATAGAGGCGGCAACAAATTTCATCTGGTAGTAAGCAAAGTCTTTGCCCAAGCACAGCCTTGGGCCGCCATTGAAGGCGGTGAACTTGTAGGCTGATTCACTCATGAACCGCCCATCCCTCAGCCACCTCTCTGGCCTGAAATCTCTGCAGTCTTTTCCCCATATCGCTTCCATTCTTCCCATTGCATAGATTGCATACACCACTTTTGTTCCTTTCTTCAACACTGTTCCATCTGGGAACACATCGTCTTCAACAACCTGTATTTTGTATTTTCAGGGGAAGATTCAATATTACAAATATGTAGAATTAAAGGGGGTTGATGTACTAGTCTTTTTCAACCAGTTCAGTCAACAAATTTGGTCTTATTGGTTAAGTTTGTTGACTAGTTTGGTTAAAGGTACGAGATACTATAGTTGCATAGAAAACGAGTAAATACTAAATATAAGTAGATAGATAGTAGCCAAGTGTTACCTCCTTATGATCCACGGGTACCGAAGGGTATAATCTCAAGGCCTCCGATAAAGCAGCATGCAGATACTCCATCTTCTTCACCTCTTCTGGTCTAAATATCAAATCCCCCATTTCACTCTCATCTTTCCTTTCATCCACAATCCGACATATCTCACCCAAAATCTTCTCCTCAACTGTTGGATTCTGGTCAAGAAGCCAGAAAAACCAACTCAAAGCCACCGAAGAAGTGTCCCTTCCCGCAAGTATAAAATTCACACAAATATCACGTAAAAACTTATCAGAAAAAGGTTGCCCCTCATCGTCTTTAAGCCCCATAAAAATCGTCAAAAGATCCGACCTTTGTTTCTTGTCATCAGCCTGCAGCAAAGAGATTTCTTTCTTCCGAGTTCTAATCACTTCATCTGCAAAACTATCCACCCCCTTTATCGAATCCTTCAGTCTCTTTTCAGATCCCAAGTTAAAATGCCTCATAATCTTCCATACAAGGGTAGGAGTAACAAACCTTAGAATAGTTGCTTCCGTTGCAGCCTCAAACGCTTTGGCGAAGGGTATTTCCGGAAGTCCGGGACTTAAACAACCCGGATCCACCCCAAAAGCAATCATGCAAACGTTATCAAACGTTAATCTTAAAAGAATATCCTGTAGATCGATCTGATCAGATCGATCTACAGACTCATTCAAGACAGGCAAAAGCCGTCTGTGAACGAGCTCCAACAACGACTCGGTTGTCATGTTTCGAAACTTGGACGAGTGAAACTCGATGCTCGCGGTCTTCCTCTGCCTCTGCCAAATCTCGTCATCGGCATTGAAGATTCCATTCCCGAGAAGATCCCGGAGCGCGTTCCGGAAATACGGGCCTTTCGGATACACTTGAAACCTTGTTTTGAGAAGGTGCTCAAGGTTACGGGGGTCGGAAGTGACTATACAGTTGAGATTTGTAAACCACGGACCCCGGAATGTGAAAGTCCCGTTTTGTCTACAAAGGATTTGTGAAATCCATTCGTACATATCAACACGAAGACCGAGTACCAAAGAAGGTAACATCCCGAGAAATGGCCATACGGGTAGGCCGTGTTTCTTTCGTTGGCGGAGAGAATGTATGACTATGAAGACCAGAAGGGCGGCAAGAAGCTCGATGATTTGAATCTCCGGGAAGAAGTAGCGGCTGGTGGCCGGAGAAGAGGTGGTCATGGTGGTGGTGGTGGTGGTGTTGAGCATGTTGAAGATGTGGTTAGGAGGGAGGGTAGTCATGTTTTATATGAGGGTGTGTTGCTTGGCGTGCATGAGAAATGGATTTGGTGAGCAGAAATGAAAGGTGGTGTGTGAGTACACAAGTTTGGGATATATGTATTTTGACCAATTTAGGTGAATTTAGGGTAATCAAAAAAATTTGGTGTTTGTATATTGTTATGGAAAAGAGTTGGTATGGGGGTTAACCTAAGAACCTCTAAGTCGCAACCACCATCTGGATACGCTTTTTATAGGAATGTTTTAATGTTTTATGGTATCTAAATGTTTTTAAATTAATATTTTAGATGATTATTGTACGAAATATGAATATAAAATTGTATAATTAGTACAAGTTGTAGAACGTGATTATTTTCTTAGATAAAGCTATAGGGAAAGTTGTAAAACATTGGAATATATATACACATCAAGTTTTGGATAAATGGATCGAAATTGATACTTTTATTGAGTTTAGAAAAATATTCCATTTTATTTATATATAATATAATATGTGTTATATTAAAAAGAAAACGTTAAATTAATAACAATAATAATAATAATAACTAGAATTAAACAATGCAAGATTGTATATTAAACGGAAAAATATGGCTACACGCCTACACCTACTTGATTAATCTGGAGATGTCTAAATTAGTAAGATAAAATTACATACATGGTCTTATGATTTTTAAGATTCTCGATTTTTCTCTCTAATCTTTTTTTTATTACATAGATGATCCTTCAATTTCTATTTCTTGTATGATAGGTTTCTTAGCCATCTAAAAATATTTTATATCATCTTTATTATACTTTATCTTTTTTTGTTAATTAGAATTTATATTAACATTTATTAATTATTAAATCTAAAAATACAGATCACCATTATCCTTTTTAATTTCTTTTTAACTTTTTTTCTTTTAATCGCTTATGCTTTTTAATAATATAAAAAAAAATGTCCATCTCACATCATCCCACCCTACCTTTTCTTCTCCATTTTGCTCTCTAATTATCGTCCCTAGTCTACAAAATCTTGGTAAGCATTGACCATCACCAACAAATTTTCTTTCTCGTCTTTCTATCTATCGTTCTCACTGATCTCTATCTTCGTCATGTCATGTCCATCTCACATTAAACATAGCTGATAGCTTGTATGTTTTATTTTGTGTATTCTCCAGGTACACACATTGTCTATTTTCTGTCACATCCAATCCAATAATCCTCTAAATTCATACGAGTAGCATTACTTTTAACCTCTTCGAATTGCTAAATGGTGAACAAGTGTTTATCATCGCTTAAATATTTTTCTCGAAGCTTCTTAGTGGGATTTTAAAGGGAGGGAGTTCATCGATTTCATGGATATCAAAAACAATAATTCGAATTAGGTATACAAAGGATTTTTAGACTTATGATTTTTTTCTAAAAACAAAAGTTTTAAAATATGTCTGGAATAACTTTTGAGGAGCAAAAGTCAAAAAATAAAAAATCATCAAAAATCATCCATTTCTAACTTCTAAAACAACTTATTTTTTTTCTTGCAAAAAAATCAATTTAAGAAGACTATTAGAATTGTCAAACACCTTTTTAAACTTTTGGCTTTTTTAAAAAGTCAAAAGTCCAAAAAACTGTTTGAAAAGTAATCCCAAATACACTCTTATTATAGTGATATTACATTATTCATAATATTTATAGAGAACTAAACACAAAGCAGTGGTAAATTAACGGATGGGTTCTCTAATAAAGTTAATTGAATGAGCAAGGTCTTTTTCTTATTTATTATATTTTTAAAAATTGTAAACGGGTAAAAAAGAAAAAATATATTAAAAAAGGCAAGATAATTTTTTTTATATAAACAAAAAATTAACGTCAACTTTTAAAAACACCAGCGACGCGATCTATTAGCTTTTTAAAAGTTGGACCAAATTTGGCATTCTAACCAGACCCTAAGGACCATTTCTGTAATTTACTCTTATAATTATAAATGGCAATGAACATCACTTAAAAACTTAAAATAAAAGGAATCGAGAAAATGACGAGAAACTAAGTATTTATAATATCGATGTTACGTGAAAGACTATTTGTACAATGTAGTTAATGCATACATTTAATTATTTAAAGTTGACTAAATTTCTTTCAAGTTCCTATATAATAGATACTTATTTAAAAAGTAAAAATGGAATATTGGGAGTAATTTTTTTTAATCGAAACCTTTATGATTTAACTTGAAAACTCTCGCATTTGGTTGAAAGGTACCGCTAGGCTTTGATGTTAAATGATATATATATATATATATATATATATATATATATATATATATATATATATATATATATATATCATTTAACATCAAAGCCTAGCGGTACCTTTCAACCAAATGAGAGGAGGGTTCAATTGAGAAAAAAAAAGGTTGAGAATGGAGAATCATTCTCAGCCAATCATTTAATTAACATCTTAACATAAAATACACGGTGGCAAACATGTAAATATGATATGATATCCTTCAATCACAGATACGTAACTGTGGATAATTTGATAACAATTAAAATTCATTACTACTCGATCGTTCATCATCCAAATTTCTTCTCCAACCTTCAACGATCATCCAAATTTCTTCAATTAAATCCTCGATCAACATCATCCATCTTCGTCAAAAACACGTTCATCAACGTCATTCAACAGTAGACAAAAAAAATTCGTTTTTGGTTCTTTCAATCTAACCTTCAATTATGCTTGAATACGAGCATATCTTCAACATCTACGATTAATTATACTCCCAGTGTCATTAGATCAACATCATCGATAATCAACAACAGTTTCACTTCATATCATTCATTCAACATCGATCATCAAACAAAACTTCGAAATTAAGGTTAGGAAAACATCAAATCATTTTTTTTTGAAAAAATTCATATAATTCTCTATCAATCTACTATTTTGTAAGTTTTAAATAGTCAAAGTATCATGTTTTTAGCATTTTTAAAAGAGCTTACTTGTATGTACTCCAACTGTTTGATGAAATGCATAAACTAAATTACCACGTTATATTCACATATGAATATGTTTTCACACCTTAATCCGTATATGATTATTAAAACACAAAACAAATATACAATTTTATATGTTATTCATATGTGAATAACATATAAAAATTATATATATTTGTGAATATACCTTGTAATATTCATATGTTAATATACTGTGTAATATTCATATGTGAATAAACTGTGTAATATTCACATATGAATATACCATTTAATATTCATAAGTGAATATATCATCTAATACTTACTATGTAATATTCACAAGTGAATGCATCGTTTAATATTTAAATATGAATATATTGTATCATATTCACAAGTGTATATACTATATATTATTCGTATGTGAATATACTGTGTAATATTCATGAATGAATATACCATGCAATATTTAGATGTGACTAGAATGTGTAATATTCACAAGTAAATATATCATATAATATTCACATGTGAATCTACCATATAATATTCATATGTGAACATACTATGTAATATTCATTTGTGAATATACCATGTAATATCACATGTAAATATACAATATAAACAACATATATCATATAATATTCACATATGATTATACATTCATGTATGAATATACCATGTGATAATTAGAATGTGATAAATCGCTATTATTATGAACTAAAAGTATATTTTTAACATTTTTTATGTGTATTCACATGTTTTTCAGGTATCGTTATAACTCAATAAAAGAATAACATTTCAATCAATGGTTTGTTCATATCCTGGTGGTTGACGATTGGTTGACGTAATTGAGAAGATATCATTGACGAAGACAATATGTTTTTATATTCACGTGTAAATGTTATACAATTTAATATATTCTTCATTTTGATCGTGTTAAATTCAAATACAAATGATATTCATTAACCAATACAATGTTGTTTGTCTTAGTATAATGTTGATTTTACATGTAAAATAATATTGTTACAATATACAAAAAAGCTATTCACAAACCAATTCTTATAGTGTATTATTTATTTTTATATATAAAGGTTGTATTCACAAAATAAATAAATATACATGTATAGTTTATTCACATAAATACAAATAACAGATTACAATGATGTTTTTATTAGTGGGATGGAAGTTAGTAAGATCATCAATAAATAAGTCGTAATGATTTCTAAATTTTATTCATATATTAATAAATAGCATGTCATGATGATGTCATCACTAGTAGGAATGAAAATTTAGTCACATCATCAAAACAATTTGCCGCAATGAAGTTTAGTCTCGGAATTGGACGAAATTCGCATATTTTATGTAAAATGGTGTGATTTACAAAACTCACCGCTTCGCCGTGACGTACGGTGTTTTTCGGCCATTCGGGACTGTTTAGGGCCTCAAAATGACGTTTTTCTATTTTTTATAATTTTCCGAAAAAAAGTTATCATTTATTCACAAATGAATATAACATTAATAAAAATATATATGCTTATATAATTATTTTATTAACGTAAAAAGATTAGTTGTATGTGAATAAATATATATTCTTATCAAATACTTTTTTTATCTTTAATTTTATATATTTTGTAGTCCTCGATTTTATTGACAGTTTTATTCATTTGTGAATAATACATATATATTCACATTTGATTATTACATATATATTCATTTGTAAATATTACATATGTTCACATGCGGATATAATTCTTATATGTTATTCACATATGAATTACAAACTTGCTTAGGACCTCAAAACAATGTTTTTTTTCGAAAAAAAATACATTATCATTTATGAATATTACCTGTATTCATTTGTTAATATTACATGTATTCACATGTGAAAATAATTTTTATATGTTATTCACATATGAATTACATAGTTGCTCTGTATTTTTAAAAGACATACATTGATTCTCGTGTAAAGACATATTCACTTGTGAATATTACGTGATATATTTAGTTTATGCATTTCATCGAACAGTTGGCGTGCAAATAAATTAACTTATATAATTATGGTAAAAAATTAACAATTGAAGCCAATAATTACAACACAAATCAAATCCTATCAAAATTGATCAATAATCAGTAGGTTTAGATCAAAAATTGTGAAAATTTTTATGAAAAACGAAGTTTTTCAAGCCTAAAAAGCGATTTAAAAAAAATCTTCAAATATATGGTTATGTTGATGCACTTTCGATTGCTATCTGTTTTTTTATATTGGTGAAAGTTCGATTGATGAAGTTTCGATGACTGGTGATCGCAAAATGATGTGACATCGATAAATATGGATTATGTTTATCGATTTTGCTTGACATCAATGAAACTGGACAAGACTGAATCATGACTTACACTTAATAGTACGAATAAATGTTTTTGATGATGAATCACAACATTTTGATGAAATAACGAAGATATTTGATGAAGAATTTATGTTTTATGAAGTGTCGATGTTTTTTGATGATGAACAGGTGACTTTGATGTTTTTTTTATGAAGAACATATGACGTTGATGAAGAACAGATGATGTTGATGGTGAAGATATGATGTTGATGAAGAACAGAGGAACGATCCAGATGAATAAATAACAGATGGTGTTGATGAAGAACGAATGAACGATTCAGAAAAACAGCGTGTCTTTAATGACTTAATCTAAATGTGTTTTACATATATACAAATGATTGGCTGAGAATGATTCCCCCATTCTCAACCTTTTATTTTTTCTCAATTGAACTTTTTTATATATATATATATATATATATATATATATATATATATATATATATATATATATATATATATATATATATATTTTGAGCCTCTTTTATGTAAAAAGCAATTATTTTTCTAGCAATATCCGAGTGTTTTCATATCCTCAATCCCAAAAACACGATATAAGATGTAAGTTAGATGCATAATTGTTAGCTAAGAAGTTGGCATATATAAAGGGATAATGCCCACAAAAAGCCATTGAAACTGAAACTAGTAGTTGGCATAATGCCCACAAAGAGCCATTGAAATTAAAACTTTTCCATCTTAGTTGCCGCTACCTCTTAAAACTATAACCACTAATATTTTTCTGCTAATATATCGTTTTGGAACCAACTATGTCAATCATTATATTGGTACATTGCTCTTACCAACACCCTGAAACAGTCCCCTCCCGTGCTGCTATAATGAAATATTTGGGTGCTCTTCCTCCCTTTTGGCTTCTTCCATTGTAAAAGGTGCACACATAGACTGTGAGACAGGACTAAAGAAAGAGATTAGCCCCAAAAAGAGACTAAACTGAAAAGGATTGTTCTGAAAGACCAAACTATTTCAAGACCAATCTAAATTCGTCAATACACATCTCTAGTGTTGATGCTTAAGGCAGTGTAAGTGGTTTTGACTTCGTTTTCTTAGTTATTAATGATATTCATCAATGTCTGTACAAGATTTTGAAGGCCAAGGAAGATGTTATTTTTAGTGTTTCACTTTGAATTTTACTTTTTTTATAAAAATGTTAGACTTTTAGCATGAAATAATTTATTTATATTTCACTCCTTCATAAAACATGTAATGAAATCATTTATTTAATTTTGAGTAAATTACACGAGTCGTCCATCGTGCAGGTGCCAAAATGCACGTTTAGTACTTATTTTCAAAAATTAACTCAGAGTCTGTTGTTTGATTAAAAAGTTGCACGCTTCATCCCTATTGACATGAAATGACTATTTTGTCCTTATTAATTTCTTTTTTTATTCTCTTTATTTATTTATCAGTTTTACATTAAAAAATAATAATAATAAAATAAATATCCCCATCCCTCCCCCTTCCATCTCCTACAACGTTTATTTTTTCTCAAATAGACGTTGTATTTTAAGTTAGAATTTGCATACTACATGTCATTTTGATCCTTGACATAGTAGCCTATGTTAAGACACTTATTTCTAGCTTTGAAAACATGTTCTTAATGGCTTAATGGGTTAAGATGCCAAGCTAACCCTAAAAGAGTTAAAGTTGTGATTTCATGATTTTCCCTAATATGTCCATGTTTTGTAAAAATCATAGAAAAATCATGGTGTGTCATTTTGGATTGAGACAAGTTCCCAAAGTTGAGGTTTTGACTCTAGTATGTCCCTAATTTTTTTTCGTGACCTGATTTTGGTCCTAACTATGGTGAAAATTGCCATTTTCACTGACTGGTCCAGAATTAACTGCTATGATATTTAGTTTTGAAAAATCTGTAATAAATTGTAGAAAATCGTATAGACTTGTGTAATTAGTTCCTACAAATTTAAGAGTAAGGGATACTGGAATATGAACTTGGACTTCTATTTTAACAGGTCTTGATAGGGTTAAAACAGCGTCAAATAGGCTTCTATTTTGGGGTAGTTTTTGGAAAAACTACCCAAATTGTGTGAATTGTGAAAGGGGTTTTGTTATTAATATATATTTATGTAAATATAGGGAAGTTGTGAGGTGTCAATCATACTTATTGTCTCGAAGATTTGTTTAAGTTCTACTCCTCGGTTAGAGGCGAGTTTCCCAAATTCATGATGTTAATATAGTGTATTCTTACTTTAGCTCGTACGTGAACCTTAGGACTTGTATGGTTAACTATTGATTATATGCTATACTTGAAACTTGGTATTTGTATGGATAAATT
Organism: Lactuca virosa; assembly: GCF_052849685.1. Lineage (NCBI taxonomy): Eukaryota > Viridiplantae > Streptophyta > Magnoliopsida > Asterales > Asteraceae > Lactuca > Lactuca virosa. The sequence continues at coordinate 50,454,549 of NC_136433.1, forward strand.
TTGATTATATGTTATACTTGATTATGTGGGGCAGAAGGCTGCAGAGTTGAGTCGGATGACGAATGGGCAGTGTGTCGGTCATCATACCGAGTCACTGGACCGAAGGCAATTGTGACCGAGTCATGTTGGATCGAAGGCAGTAACGTTGAGTCCATGGACCTAAGGTGATGATGATAAATGTGGTGGTGATGATAAGTTTGAGAGTTCCACCTCGGATACTGGCTCATCAGATGAAAATATTGATGATCCATTTGCCCTCCTGGAACTCCGAGACAATGTAGCAACATCTGTCTCCAAGGTTGATTCCCTTGATAAAACTGTGGCGCAATTAGACTCCAAGCTTGATCAAAAAGTCTCCAGCCTCGACTCAAAGCTCGATGTCATTCTCAAATCTCTTTCCGAGATTAAACAAGTTGGGCCCTCGGAAGCTGAAAGAGCAGATCAACTTGATCAGCTCATATCTCCAAGATTCAAGCACACCTTGGAAGAAGTAGAACAAAAGTACAACGACAACTTGGATCACCACATCTCCACCACCACCACCATGTTAAATATCCATGACGACATGATTAGCGAAACAAATGAGCTGATCAAGCAAACTCATGTGCGTCATGAGAAACAGATCCAACGGTTGGAAAATGAAATAAGGAAGAAGGACGGACTCAACCTTATCATGCAACAGGTCCTAATCGAGTTACTCCGAGCTTGTTGGAACATCGTTGACGTTCCGAACAACAAGTTCGATGAAATGTTCTCCATCTTGGGCACCTTGTTCGACCATTTGAAAGCCCAAGCTCCCAATGTTAAAGCATACGATGCTCTCTCTAAGAAAATAAATATGAGCTTTCAGAGAGTATTTGAAAGATTACCTGAAGTCCAAGCCTTTGCTACACTTGCCTCGGATGTTGGGCCCTCCGAAGTAAGAGGGGAGAAGGATCTAGCCGCAGAGGTCGTTCAATCCAATGGAAACCTGCCTCGGAGTTCACTCTCCGAGATGAATCTGATGATGAAGATGAAATACAGGTTGTATCCATGGACCCTCCTGCTGATGAAGAAGAAGAAGAAGAAGAAGAAGACAACCTAATCCGGAACGCTGTTGTAGGACTTCAAGCTCCTTGGAAATATCCAGCGATGGTTCCTTCGGAGGAAGAAATAAGGATATGGTTAGCTGTCCCTTGGCCATCATCTGTGGTAGATGTTCTTCAATGAAGCCTTGAAATAGCTAAAATCAAGACGAAGCTCACCGCTGATGCATTCAGAGCTACTCAGTCTATACTGCCTCCTATCCCTTCTCCGAGAATCGCCCCAATTGATGAAGGTTCTCTTACTCGAAAACCAGACGATATTCCAGAAAGCCTCTGATCACTCCTCCTCCAGAGTTTATTATCTCTGAAACTATTCAACAAGTCATTTATAACTTGAACAAACCGTCTCGAGACAAAGGGAAAAAAGTTGCCTCGGAACCAAGCAGCCCTCCTAGGACCTTCAGAAAGTTCGAAGGCTAGTCTCAAGCTCAAATAGATCAAGCACTTGAAGAAAGCATTTGGATTCAAGCGTTGAAAGATAATCCACATCCGATGTTGGGCACATCCCCACTCTTCCGAGAAGGGATAATTCATGATCAAGATACTGTGCCCTTCATGTACTTCGATCTACCCACGCAAAACTCCGACCAGATCGATCTTCCAATATCTCCCTTCGGAAAGTATTACATCAAGTTCGATCCACTTTTTCCAAATGATGATCCTCCGACAATCATCAGAACTGAGCGAGAGAGGTTGAAGACATTCTATTCCATTAACGCACATCGTCAGAAAGAAGTGTGGTCTCGGAAGCGAATAACAAAGATTGTTGGGTATGGAAACAAGGTCCAAAGCAAGTTTGACCTGAATTGTATGTTGTACAGATATCACATTTCTCAGAACAAACAAGCCACCATCACTATCACAGACGCGAATTTTCTATCTATCAACCTCAACGATATTCTCACAATTGCAGCTCGTTTCCAAAGTCATCAAACTGATCAATTAAGCATCGGAGCCTATAGTGCTGCAATGAATTTCTTGAAGGATTATGTAGCCGAATTCTGCAGATCTGACATCGAGTTCGCACACTTGTTTGGCATAGAAAAAGTGTTGGCGAAAATTTCTTGTGCACTACCTGAAGGCCAAATTCTAGCAGAAGGTCTGATTGAAGAACCAAAACTCAGATACATCTATCTGAGGAAGAAGACCAACAGGAAAGAATTCTTTCGAGTCTTGAATAAGAATCTCGTTCCTTCATCCGTTCTACAAAAGTTCATCGCTAATGCTGCCAAGAGTGATGCTCCCGAGCATGTGAAGAATAAGTTTATCACTCATCTCAAATGGTATTTGGAAGTCCGAAGTTGGCTCTACAGTGCTTACCTATTCATATCTGAAGATGCAAACTAAGTTGACTGATTGCTAAGTTCACTTAGGGGGAGATTGTTAATACATGAAAAGTGAACCTCTAGCAATCCGAAGTAATCAAAATCCGAAGTCAACTAGTGTCCTAGATATAGTGTGTTCCGATGCAAGATCAATTCCAAGATGAAGATACTTAGAAGTCAGAAGTCTGTACAAGCATTAAATGCTTTTTGTCTTTATATTGATGTAACAGTTCTTAGGACTAAATCGTATGAATCTTTTAAATATCAGTTTGTCAAACACTTAGTCATATCCAGTCCTTAGAATGTGTCAACGGTTTGTACCAAGTTCCTCATTCGCTATTGAATAAGTGAATGTTTTATGAGTTTTTAACCAAGAATAGAGCTATCGATATTGTCTTCACATCAATCTATTATCTATTGCAAGTCAAACTTCTTTCATTTACATTCTTCTTACGTTAAATTATCTTTGCATTAATTATACTCAATCTTACTTCATTTATTACTTGAATACTTTGTTGATTGTTTATCTTCAAGTCTTGACTGGTTTACCAGACTCAACTAGAACAACTTATTAAGAGCAGATGTTGATCTTAAAGATTAACTCAAGGTTTGAGTTTTCAAACCTTGTCCTTGCGCATTGATTCTTTTTCTCACAGTTCCCATGTTTTAGCATCCGCCTTCTCTTTTCTTTTATTTTGTGGTCGAGCGGGTTGAGTTTCTTGAACAAATTCGGGTTCAGATTCGGAAATGGGTGTTTGTGGTTGTGATTGTATTTGTGAACAAATTCGGGTTGAGAAACAAAATAAAAATGACCAAAATCTGGGTCAAGTTGTACTTGTGTTTGTAGAAGTGGTTGTGTAGGTCGTTGTGGTTGTGAGATATGTTGTGGATAATAGGGAAGCATACTGCCGTAGTGGTAAAAAGGGGGCGAATAAATCGGTTGATCGTACGAAGGTCTTGGGGTTGTGGTGTTTCTAGTGGGTGTTTTTTGGTTGGTAGAGTTTTTGGAAGATGACATGTTGAGAGCATTTGAAACAAAAAGAGGGTAAATTTTGAAGTGTTTGTGAGTAATTTTTGGTTAAAAAACCTTTTATATATATATATATATATATATATATATATATATATATATATATAATAAAAAAATTAAAAACAATAATAATTTTGAAAATTATGACCGTTTGGAACGGTCAATGAGCTAGCCAATCACAAACGAGCACCAAGTGTTCCCTCCCATTGCCACACTGCGGCTAAGGTCACACCCTAACTGCATCGGAGGGGGCGGTGTTCAACTACCACGGTGTCGAAACCGCAGTCCGAAACCGCGCCACTCCCCTTAGTCTAATATACCATCGTGGAACCAACTGTGTCTAGCATTGCATCTTCCTCACCAATGCCTTGACACATTCCTCTAACATTCTCACTTTGTTGTTTCACAAAGTCGAACCCTATTGAAAGTGAAAATAAATTTGAAAATGTAAAAGTCGAGTTTCTTAGAAATTTGACATCGATGATGTTAAATGAACACTTTATTCGTAGTTTTTTTTTTCAAATTTTGAAAAAATTGTTGGAGTTTGTAACTTATTTAAGTAATTATAAGTTTTTCTTTAATCAGATTTATAAAATTTAAATTGGTCACTCATAGTTCCCCCCATCTATTAGCATATTGAGCTGAAAAAAAAAAAAAAAAAAAAAAAAAAAACAAAACATCGCCACCCATTTAATTAAACAAACATATTGAGCTCGAAAAAAAATATCTCCACCAATTTAATTAAACAAGTCCACTTACCTTATATTTTCAACCATTATAATAAACATGGTGAACGTAAAACCAAACCAAAATGACCCATTGTAACTGTTATCCATAACCACAATACTGTATAAATACTTTCTAGTAACTGAGTTGATATGTTTTAACTTTTTTATTTTTTATTTTTGAAAATTTGAGGAAAATCATATGGGTCCTTTTGAATGATACATTTAATTTCTACTAATATAATATTACATTATAAATCATCTAGACAAACGGATGTATCATAAAACTATTTGCTTTAATAAAAAAAATTATAGGATGTTACATTCTGACATTCAGTCATTGAAGCTATGAATTCATTGATTTTGAGTTGGGAATTCATGATTTGAAAAATGATCAATAAAAGAGTTTGATTTTTGGAAACACCTGGTTTAATAAAACACTTCATTAATCAATAAGTTGCTATCGATTATAGTGTGGGTCAAGTTCATATGTGGAAGAGGGGGATTTGTCCCATTCAAATATATGAGAGACATGACATGTATGGGTTCAACTTATTGGTGACCCGTAAATTTCATCTTTATTATTATTTGACAAAGTTGCATAAATGGTTTTTATATTTTCAGATTCATAATTTTTTTTTCTAATTTTTTTTTCCATTGCATACATTGTCCTTGTGGTTTCTATTTCTTTGTATAGTTGGTCTCTGATCCATGTAAAATATTTTTTTTACCTTTTATTATTATTTTTTATCTTTATCTTTTTTATTAACTACAACTTTTATTTATATTATATTACAAGAACCCCATCATACCCACATCACCCCACCCCACCCTTTTCCCTTATTTTGTCACCAATCCACCACTACCGTCCACCACTCAGCACCTAACTTATAATCTACTGATCATCCTTCCACATCCGGTGTCTCCTATTTATCAAAATAAGAACCCATGTACACCATCCAAACGTCTTTCCTGACCTTACCATTCATATGTTTTTATATCCACAACATTATAGACCTCTTCACATCATTCGGATTCTACCAAAGCACACAAAAATAGTGTACTTAATATCTACAAATCAATAAATAAAAACTAAGTAGAAATCATGGGGATCGATTTTATGGCAACCCTGATCATGATTAATTAGCCTTCTTGGCTAATGACCTTCTAGAAAAAAGGAATCAAAATTCATAAACTCGTAGGCATAGAGGGAAGATCGATGGTATAGCAACGAAGGTCATTGTGAAGGGAAAAGAAAAAGGTACTAAAAAGCCATGTGAATTGAAGGGCGTGGAGGTGAAGCACACACAACCAACCCTAGGTGTTCAACTCAGAGGAAGCACACACCAAACGTCACAACAAAAACGCCAACATAGAATAATGCCCTTGGAGTTCAATTCAAAGGAAGCACACACTGGTAGCGACCACTTAATTGTTTCTCCAAAAAAATTATCAGTAGAATGGAAAATTTTCATTATAGCTTAAGTATTTAATCATTCATTTATACGGTTAGTGACCAAACATAAAATACATAGAATCCACAATGACCATCTATGTAACAGAAAAAAGTTAGGGACAAAATTTGCACATTTGAGAAACCACAATAATTTGTCATATTATTTTGTTGTTGTTTGTACATGTTAGATAGTATATGGATTGATTTTATTTCTATTTTTTTGTAATCATATCTTTCCTAGAAATAAGTATTTGACTCGTCTCAGTCTTTGTGATTGGTCGTTGAAAGTTTAGTAATTATATACAAATCGAACAAATTTTAATACATAAATATACATATAACTGGTACAAAATAAGATTTCACAAAGGAAGACCAATAAATAATAAGCAAAAAGTTATATTGAATTTTACTAAACATAATATATTAAACTGAATGATGATAAATTTATTAATGTAGCCGATCCATTAAGCAAATGTATTAATATATAATAATTTGCAAAGACTACGATGTTGCTCAATCATAAATTGTAACTTGTGAAATATAACTTGGTATACACATGTATAAACTCAAAAAAAAAAAAAAAAAACATATTATGTAAAGCAAAAAACTATTATTGCGCTACCTATAAAAACATTATTGTAATGCTATGATCAAATAACATCCGTTTGTATAGAGGTGAAAAAGAATGTTCGGGTTTGGTTGTTTTTATTCTTTAAACTCAAACATAATTTATATATTAATATATTAATTATCACCACAAAAATTATATTTTATATATTATAAAATAACCAAATTTTAAAGGATTACTATTCATTTCCTTAAAATTTCCTCGTTTGTCTAGGAAAAAAAAGAAAAAAAAATTTATGCAACCATTTATGCCTTTGACATAACCAAACCAACCCATTGTATTCAAGATGCCTAAAATTTGTCCAACATTTTAATCCTTATTTCATTTTTTTTAACCCAGAAATTTTATTTAACCTCCAAATCCATCATTCTAAGATTTTTTCTGTCTCATCAAAATCGGATAGGCAAGGTCTCTTCAATTTGCTTCCTGAATGTCAACCATGAAAATCAAGATTTAAAGAAGCTGATATTTTTATTATTTAAATAATGAATCAACACAAAATATATATATATATATATATATATATATATATATATATATATATATACACACGACTTACCTCTCATTGATGAACTTATCATCTGATAATGCCTTTTCTAATCTTTCATCAAATGGTGTCGCATGCCAACTAACCTTCTGATCCTGTTCACTCAAATGAAATATAATCACAAAATGGACAAATTAAAGATTAAACTTTTATAAAAAAAAAAAAAAAAGAACAAAATTTACCTCTTTGTACTTGTTAGTAGTATTAGGGATTCCATTCCCATCCCACCAAGAAACTTTTTCAGGATTCCAATGGATTTGTGATTGAGGAGTTTCTTTATCAGCCTGCTCAAGACCTTCTTCAATTGGTGGTTCTAACCGAGAGAAAATATCAGGGTCTACCCCTGAATACACATACTGCAATCTAATCTTTGGATTCTTCCCAGATTCCTTTGTGTATACATATGAAGGGAAGACAGTGCCAGGTGTTTGCATATCATTGGTTAACTTGAGAGGGGTTGGGTAAGGTGAAGGCTTAATACTCTCATCACATGGTGTTCCAGATGGCTTAGTAGTTTCTATTGAAGTGCTTTTGGATGAAGATGAGCTTGCATCATTCTCACCTTCAAAGCGAACAGATTTTGTTTTGCATTGTGTGGTTGCAGCCATTAATGGAGTGTATGAAGTTGAGGAGTTGAGTGTCTGAGTGTCTTTAACATGATCTATAACCACACGGCCATCAGAAGAGCTGGTTTTGTTGCTATCTGAGCTTTGTTCTGCTATATAGCTACAGAAACACAAGTATATAAGTGCACCGAATCATATTATTTAAGTAGACTGTGTGAAAAGATATCTTAGTTTTTTGTGGGTATGAAACTATGAATTACCTAATTGGTGATTGTGTTGAAGAATCTGATTCAGTCTCCCATTCCTCAAAAAGTTTGATTGGAGGATGCACCAGATCAGGTTGCTTCTCTAATGGTTTTTCAGTAGTAGTGTTTGGAATCCATGAATGAAAGGTTGCTTCCATATCCCCACTTTGTGGTTGTGAATCTGTAAATTTCTCAGGGTTTCGAATTTCATCTGGAGTTTGGGGTAAAGTGCCACAAGCTTTGAGAAATTTTGCCTGTAATGTAAGAATTCACTCATTCAGTGGGTCGAGACTTGCAGAATTAAACGTGTGATAAGGAGTAAGAACATAGAAGATCATATGGGTAACTCAAATTCAACTTGTTGACATTAATCTCAATGCTTCAAGACATATTATTGAAACATTCATTCATCTTTTGAACTTAATACTCAAATTCTGTGTATAGCATTTCTTGTTACTTTTGGCCTTCTAGAGACATCAGACATGTCTTTCTGCTTAACTCTAGTATTGTCATTTGCACTTGAATGTTGATGTTAAAGCGAGTGACAGATACTTGAGCCTATCATAGCATTACAGAAATAATTACCTCAGCCCTGAGTCCATCATCGGAGCATGGAGATCCTGTAGCACTAGATCTCCCAGCCTTGCCTTGTGACTGATCACCATCTTCGGCTAAATGTCATATACACAATTTATCAACACGAATTCAGCGATGAAATAGACATTGCGTACAGAACAATCGATTTCTGGAAAACCATCTCTAATGCAACAAATAAGTTATAAACCAAAAACAGTAAGTCGTTCTGAGTTACGATTGAATCAAACTTCATACTGATTTAAAATTAAGATCTGATGAAATCTCTTTTAAGAAATGCGATAATACGAAAGATAGAGCAGAGAAATCACCTTCTGGAATTAGTACAGACCACAAGCTATTGCTAGCCAGAGTATCGGTAGGTTCCTGAACGCCGAAAAGAAAACCAGGAGTATTAAACAATAACATACGGTTGAAATTCTTGATCTCGAAACCTTACCATCGGCGTGATCGGTTGAGAAATGGAAGGAGGAGGAGGAGGATCATCTCTAACACGGAAACAGCTGAAGAGACAGCCCATACCTCTGAGCAGATACTCTACAAATTCACAATGAAACAGTGGGAATAACATCCAGTACTGTGTGAAGAACAAGAACCCTAGCCTGTGGTTTTGATGGAGTGGGTGAACGTTATCGTTGGCTCTAAATATTTGGGAAAATTCAAAATGGGGGGAAATGGAAAACAGACCAGGAGGGAATGTGCAAACTCTAGCGTTATGTCCATTTTGGACCAAGGGAAAATCGATTAAAAAAACTATAAAAATAATACTTGTATTTACATATTAATAACGAAATAAATAGGAAAAACCTTGGAAAAACCCAACGTATTTTCATCAAATGCTTAAAAAAACCACTATATTATTTTGTAGTACACTAAAACCCTTATATTTTCTAAAATTCTTATTTAAGGTTTTCTGACCTCAAAAAAAACATAATCTATTTTCATAAAAGGATTAAAAAAACCATTATATTACTTTTTTTAATGCATTTAAACTTTCATATTTTTTAGCGATTTTTAATCTAATGAATTATAATAATAGAAACGTTAAGAGTCGATTATCTAACATTTTTGACTATGTAAGATTTATCGAGCTCAATGTCTTAAATGATACATTTTAAAAAATATAAAGGTTTTAACGTACAAAAAAATAATATAGTGGTTTTTTTAATACTTTGATGAAAATATATTGGGTTTTTATAAGATTATCCCAAATCAATAAGAACTAAATGTGCATTTATGTTTAATATATTTTTTAATATTATGTGGTATAATAGGGTTTTTTTTATGACTAAACTGCACAAATGGTCCATGTGGTTAGCCGAAAATTGTCACTTTGGTCCAAAAAGGTTTGGACTTCCTCTAGAGGTCCAAACTTTTCATTTTGTTGCGAGTTTGGTCCTGTCTGTTATGAATTTTTTTTAAATGACGGTTACGCTCTCTGAATTTTCATTTTCTATTTTTTCTCATTTTCTTTTTTATTTATGTACTTAAAAGAAAAAAAAACATTACACCTTCCCCACCCCCTCTATCTCTCTCTATTACAAAGAAAAACATTGTCACCACCGGTCGCCACAGCTGCCACACAACAATCACCGGAGCACCAACATCTCGTCGCCAAGACATAGATCTGTATATGTTGGTTGTGTGACAAGAAAAGAGAGAGAAAAAGGGTGAAAACATATCTGAAAACTTAGGGTTTTGAAAACGAGAAGGGTGGCAGCGTTAGGGCTTTTGTTACGTTGACACCTCGTCGGAAAGGGGGCGCCGTCGTTAGGGAAGGAGAGATGAATTTAGGGTTTTGAGAGGCGACGACGACGTCTGGAAACTAGAGTTTGTATCATTCTCGCGTCACCCCTTTATAAAGGAAGATCGACCACATACATCATTGTCGTCGCCGGTGATGAACAGAAGACGCAATGGCCCTAGCCACAGATGGATGTCGTCATCACAGAAGAAAATAGATGAAGGCTTCGTCAGATGAGAAGATAAAAGATGAAGGTGACGGTGGTGATGATGGTTCCCACGAACAGAAAATAGAAAAGAGGGAGAGATTGAGTTTGGTTTCCGACATATCTACGTCATCCTTCAGAGGGTTTCATGTTTGTCGGAAAAACAATTTCTCAGATATTGCAAATGAATTCTCGATTTCTAGCAAACCCGACTCAATTCATCTATCTTCTCAGTCCGTCCTTCGCTCGTCGCCGCTTTCTCAGATCTACGTCACCAGAAACCCTAGCCTCGGTCGTCGGAATCCACTTCGCGGTGGTGATGGCTGGTGGTGAAGGAGATAAGCAACTTTTTTGCGTGAAGAGAGAGAGAGAGAGAGAGAGAGAGAGAGAGAGAGAGAATAAAGAGGGTGGGTATTTTCTATTTATTTTAATTTCTGTAAAAAAAAAGTAAATAACTAAATAAATACAAAGGGCAAAATCAACATTTTAAAATAATTCAAAGCAAATTTGACCAAACTTGCAACAAAATGAAAACTTTTGACCTCTGGTGCTAGTCCAAATTTTTTTGGACCAAAGTGGCAATTTTCGACATACCACAGGGACCATTTGTGCAGTTTTGTCTTTTTTTTATTCGACATACACACTTACATAGTCACGATTTATTTTAAGATCAATATGTATGTTATTGGGAAAATGACTTACTAGGGTAATCATTTTTGTCATTCTGTTCACATTTAAGCAATATTTTTTTATTTATTTGGCCATTTAACTTGATATATTTGTTCACAGATTATCATTGTCACCGGTTATCAGGTAACATGTAACACATTAACAAGTTAAATAATCAAATGTATACAGAAAACAAAAATTGTCTAGATGTGAACAAAACGAAAAGTTAATTACCTTGATAAGTCATGTTTTCCACTTTTAATAGCGATTTTATTTTTTATATTTGTTTGTATTATTTTTAAAGTATTCATAATGTCCTATATATTAATTAAATATTGATTAATTCTAAACTTTACTTTTTAATTAATAAATATGTGTTTGTTTTATGAAATATTTTATATAGGCTCTTGTATTTTTTTTCTTTTGTTTTTAAGCATATACAATATTTTTTAAGTAAATAGTATCTAATAATAAAATAAAATATGTAAGAATAAGTATGGAGGCTTTTTTAAAAAAATATTAAAAATATTAAGTAGCAAATATAAAAAACAAAAAAAAATTCTATATAATATAAATGTTTTAAAAGTATTACAACTTTTTAATAATTTTTATAAACTTTTAATCTCAGATGGAGACCTCGGAACCTGCTAGACCAAGGAAACTTCTAATCTCATATGGAGACCTCGGAACCTCCCACCGCATTACGACCTCGACCTTGGCCGGATCGACCAGAATACCATTCTGGTTGACAAGGTGCCACAGAAACTGCACCCCGCGCAACCAGAACTCACACTTGGAGAAATTTGCGAAAAGTTTCTCCCTCCTCAAAGTCTCCAACACTTCCCTCAAGTGCTCCTTGTGCTGCTCTTGGGTCTTAGAATAGACCAAGATATCATCAATGAGTACAATCACAGACTGATCCAACATCGGCCTACACATGCGGTTCATGAGATCTATAAATACGACTGGAGCATTGGTGAGCCCAAAAGGCATCACCACGAACTCGTAATGATTATCTATAATCATTGAAGGATCTCTTTGTAGACAACATTTTTTGTTTTATTGGTTGTACGAGCTTCCTCACCACATATGAGTATCTTCAAGCCTTTTTTACTTGTCACGCGAGAAACAACTACATATAACTGACCATGAGTGAAGACGGGTCTACACAAAGACAATCCAACAGTTAATAATGACTCTCCTTGACTCTTGTTAATGGTCATAGCAAAACAAACATCTATGGGGAATTGCCTCTGCTAAAAATGGAAGGGGATTCTTTTATCAAACGGAGTTAACTTCATGCGAGGTATATAAGTAGTCTCATTGAAGAATCTACCAACTATAATACATGCCTCAATGACATGTTTTCCAAGCCTAAGTATCTGTAACCTAATACTATTGCATAGACCTCTGGTTTGGTCAATATTACGAAGCAACATGACCGGAACACCTGTTTTTAGTGAAAGTTTATGGTTAGGAATTCCATACGCCTTACAAGAATTCAGTACATCTAGAGGCTAAACTGATTCTTCAAAACAATCTGTTGACTCTGTCTCACATAAAGAATCTGAAATCAGATAAGTTTTCCCTTCATCTTTCACAATCCTAACATGTTGTCATTGATAACATCAAATTCGTCATTTGTAGGGACTAAAATAGCTTTATCTTGAAAATATGATGGATCATCAAGATGGTTTTTAAAATACGGATAAATGGTTGATACAATTGAATGAATATGGTCACCTATAGAGCAAACGACAACTTCTTTTGGATATTCAACTTCAGCGTCACTATCATTAGGACCACCAATATTACCTTCACCGATTTTAAGAATCCATTCAACAAATGCTTTTGTCTCATCCAAATCATTAGTTAGATAACCAACCTAAAGCCTCACGTTTACTGTTAAATGTAAAATTGTAAATTCACGCCATAATCTTGGTGAATGTAACGATGCCTGCACAATATCCGAACGATTGCATCTTTGTGTTACTAGAAGAACTTGTCGAAAGTCACCTCCAAATACAATGGTCTTGCCTCCAAACGGTTTATTCTTGTCCGATGAATGAATAATGTCTCTAAGTTTCCTATCAAATGCTTCAAAACAATGACGGTGCATCATTGGAGCTTCATCCCAAATGATAAGTCTACCTTTGTTTAGTAGTGCAACAAGATCGTCGCATGGCGCGATTGAACAAAACGAATCCTCGTTCAGGTTAATTGGTATATTAAACCAATGAGCTGTCCTACCACCAGAAAGCAAGATCATTTCAATTCCACTTGAAGCAACGTTGATAACAATTTCACCTTTGGATCTAATAGCAGCAGACAAGGTCTTCCAAACAAATGTTTTTCCGGTTCTTCCATAACCATAAAGGAAAACACTCCGCCTTGTTTGTTGTTAAAAACATTCACAATTGTGTCATAAACATTTTTTTTGCTCGACATTTAATTTGGAATGCAAATCTTGATGCTCGACGTCAAGAATATGGAGATCATAGTTAAGCTCATCTTGAATTAACATATTGCAGGACTCTTGAATGTATCTACGATCAGGAAATGGCATGTTTGGTATCTACTTTAAACTCAGACCACAGCTCAATAATGATTTCTCAATGCACGACAATGTAAGGTTGAAAATTGCATCCCCTTTTAGCTTCGAGCCTAAAAATGAAATAAACCACGAAATTAAATATAGTTTTACATATATAACTGGCTTTTGTTAAGACTTTTTAATGATAGAAAACGATGTAAAATTATTTTGTTTTGTTTCTCTTTTTTACATACATAAGGTAAAACTTGTGCAAAATGAACAATTTTTTTGTGAAAATGGTAAAAAAAATGGTTGATTATGCTTTACGTCAAATTTGTGCAAAAATGTCATTTTCAGAGCAATTTATAGCAATATACTTCCATTAAATGGGCGTTTGTATATGAAGAATAATAGGATTGTTTTGGCATCAGGTCAAAATGTTGGGAAAAACAATATTTTACAGCAATTAATAGCAATGCTCTTCCATTAAAATGACCATTTATATATGAAGTAAAAATGTGGGTTTTGGTTTTCTTATTTCATTTACTATAATACTAAACATACAAAATAATGTCCTTTTGTTCATTAGATTCTATCTATTTTATTTAAAGTTGAAATTCCTTTTTTTTGTTTGCAAAAAAAAATTATTAGTTTTAATTAAAAGTAACTATAAATTAATATATTTACTTGTGACGCCGATTTCTTGTTCATGAACATGAATGACATCATCCGAAAGACATTTATACGTCTCTTTAAAAACATAAGCAGGCCTTGACAAACTATGTGATGTAATAACAAATAGAGAGTTGCAGAAAGAAGCAGTGGCACAATGATGTGTTTCGTTTTTTGACAAAATGTACTATCTATCATCATCTGATATTGCATAAAAATTTTGGAATGTAATATCGTTTACATACTTAAAATATGTCTTAAGTACGGTATGATATCAAAAATAAAATCTTCACTAAATGTCAAATATAATAACAAAAATAGCTAAAATCATACCTAATTTAAACATATAATTATCATATTTTGCATTAAAATAAATCATACTAAAAATAAGAGATGAATTTATATAAAAGATAAATATCTAATAAAAAATGTATGAAAACATCCTTAAATAAACAAATGTATAAGACCGATTATTACTTTTAAAACTGGAAGTATTTATATTTTAATAAGATTTAAATGCAAGGTGATTGTTTTGCCCTTGATGAATTTTGGTATCATTGATGTACACTGAGAAAAGAAATAGAATAATTAAGAAGATATATCATGTTTATTTGCAAACATATAGGATGATCAGTATATAAATTACGCTTTTAAATTTAGGGAGGATTTGAATTTTGAATTTTGAATTTTATTTTAGGGATAGAGTAAATTGGTGAAGGTTTGAACGGAAACATCGATGGACAACGTGTTTGACCAAACATTAGTCAAGATGACGTAACAGTCAAACCGATCTAGCAGATCAAATAGCATAGCAACATCCTATAACCAGGACACCGACCTACCCAGGTCACTAACATAACATAATCCTATAACCAGGATATCGACCTAACCAGGTCACTAACATAGCATCGTCATATAACCAAGATACCGACCGAACCAGGTCACTAAGCATAAGCATATCACCATCCTAACTACCAGGATGCAAAACAATAAACATATCATGTAATAATCCGGATACAAATCCATAAAGGGTCGGCCTTGGTGCCTTAGACCCTGTTGATATAGTGAGGATAACTCACCTCTCAAGTGTCGCACTGAAGTGATAAGCTCAACTCTCGGATCACCAACACGAACTCCTCCACCTAAAGTTACCACAAAACCCTTTTCCATAAATGTCCAAATTACCAAAATACCCTAGAGGTCAACTGGTCAACCCTTGGTCAAAGTCCATGTCTACAGTTAAAGTCAACAGTCCATGTTGACCCAACTCGTCGAGTTCTTCCTGGACTCGAGAAGTCGTGAAATCCTAGGTCGACTCGTCGAGTTCCCCTATAACTCGTCGAGTTCATACGTGTCCAAAGGTTGAGAGAAACCTTAGCCGACTCGCCAAGTCTTCGACTGACTCGCCGAGTTCAAGGCAATCTTCAACGGACTCGCCGAGTTGTTCATCCAAATCGTCGAGTACATGGCCATCTTCATGTGGCTCGTCGAGTTGACTATGCAACTCGCCGAGTCCCATCAGACCTTCACCCATACAGACACTTTTTAAGCCATGCAGTGGCTCCATATTGCAGATCCAAGCTTCTAAGGCATGTTTATCACGTAAAGTTGCAAACTTTACGTGTATACATGGCTCTAAAGGCTCTTAATGACAAATCCAAGCTTATAATGGAGTTTTACACCCAAGAAAGGCTTCATACATGACCAAGCTCGAAACTTTATGAACCTAGAACCCAAGAAGGGTCCAAATCTAAAGTTGCAACTTCAGATCTAGCTCATACACCACAATATCATCATAACCACGCCAAAATAACCCAAAACCTCACCCAAGTGAGATCTAGAAAGAAATGAGGTAAAGGTGACTGCTTGATACCTTCAAATGATGTTCACTGAGGTAGATTTCTGATCCCCACACCTTCGTTGCTTCTAGCCTCTTGCCCTCCAAACTCTTCTTTTCAAAGATCCACCTTCCAAAGCTTAAAACACCCAAGAATAAAGCACCACACGGATTAGGGTTTTCTGGACTCTCAAGGGACTATAAAGAGGCTGAGGGAGGCTTATGATTCTTTAAATAGGGTGCAAAAACCCAAAAATTAGGGTTTTTCTCTTCCCAGCACCAACTCGTCGAGTCCAGCCGCCGACTTGGCGAGTTGGACACTTAACACGTGGCCAAAACCCGCTCCAACTCGACGAGTAGGCATACCTACTCGCCGAGTAGACTCCTTAAATTACACATAAGCCCCTAAATCATACTTCTGAAGTTTGGGATGTTACAACTCTCCCCTACTTAAATTAGGCTTCGTCCTCAAAGCCTGCTGCAGTTCACGATTTTTGGGATAACACCCCTGCATTGCAGCCTCCGACCACCCAGCCAACTCAGGTCTCTTCAGACTCTACCACTGCATCTTTTCTACGGCAACTCCTTCCTGTGCAGGATCCCTGCCTAACGCTCCAAGCCGGCCACCGGCCTCTTCTCCTTAATATTAGCACACATCAATCTAAGTATCACCCGATGATACTGCCACCTTCCTGTCATGAACACACTTTCGTGACTTGCGAAAGTTAGATGCTACTATAATCCACTGGGCTCTCTCACATAACTAATCTATCTTCCTCTTTCCAAAACTGGCGATAACCCGAGTAACTTGCAATATTGGAAACTCATCCCGTCCCCTTCCTGAATCTAGTCCCTTTCCGCGCTGACAGGATGATGCATCCTTCAGCTTTCAGGCACCTCCCATGAACAACCAGCTATATCACATAAACACTCATACCTGGCCCATTCAGCCTCGGGCTGGAATACCAGGTACGCCTACGACGGGTCCAGTCATCCCTAGGATGGTATACCCTCGTATCCTCACGCCTGTTTGGCCCAAACAACCCTCGGGTTGGAATACCAAACACATCAGGTCCAATCAATCATAGGGTCCGGTCATCCTCATGATGGAATACCCTAGATTGGACTACCACTACATACATAACCCATGTCTACAACCATACTTGAAATCCAAGGATCTATCCTTGCATCCCCTTCAAACTTCTCTGATTCGACACAACCGAGCACAGCTCACCCAAATCTCAACAATACGCCCAATCCGGACGCGCTCCTACAACAGACATAATCACACAATCTCTATTCCCACAGCCTATGACTGGAATACCCTTACGTGGTCCTCATCATAGGTCTGGATTGCCTCTGAGCCCACATCATGAGTCTGGTATGCCCTCCCCGGCCCTCAGCTCATGACTGGAATGCTCCCGATGACCGATCGACACTACTGTCGTCACTTCAGTTGCCCAACACTCTGACCCTGCAGATATCCACTTTCCTCCACCACTCGAAGGGCCTAATCGACGCTCCTCTCATCAACAAACAACATATGATTCAAAAACTACTACCACACACGAATCCCAATACACATCACAATAACTCAAACCATCATCAACATACCTACCACTACCGGCCAACCACCACGGCACTCATATCTAACCCATATCACCCCTTTCTGGTTAGAATACCAACATGTCTAATCAATTCATCTATCGAGTCGAAAATTCTCAGGGTTTGTTGGCCTACCGCCTCAACCCTACCGCTCCCTTCGAGCCTCCGTGCCTAGTACTTACAGTCGGCCCGCACCGGGTATCTTGGCCTACTGCATATAGCAGGACCGCCTCAACCCTATCCAAATGCCATAGACGATCATGAGAAAGATCTAACCCGGTTCCCAGAACCTGAATGACAGGATATTCTAATCCCAAACCTTCCCAAAACTGACTAATACCATTCATATCCACTCTCAGTCCCCAACTGGAGTATTACCCGATCCAAGAAGATGAAATCTCGGAGACACTCCAAACTGATGGGATCACCAAGATCCTTTGCAATCCATCTGATTTCTAACAACAACTTCCAATCAAACCAAAATACACTGGAGTCTTCAGCCTAATCCATCAACATGTTCAATACTTGGGGACAGACCTACTGATTTATAGTGATTGCTACGGCTACCCCCGTAGTCTTACAACACCTTCCATACTGGTCGAACATGCACTCGAACTAACACACAAATGAACTCAATTCATGGCTAGAATCCAAACCTGATTCCCCAACTTCTGCTATCAAGCACCCGGAAGACGTGTTCTTATGTTGGGGAGTTTTGCCGAACCCCTAATCAACACAACCCTCAAACCAAGCAGCCACTAGGGTGGTCTTCCTTCCTGAAAATGATGCGAAACTTATCCCAGTTTCAAAACCGATCTTGCTTCTGCGTTCCGGGACGATTCTCCCCCACTTAGATTCAACTAAGTCTTCACAATACATGAAAATTTGAGAATTCCCAATCTTTCTCACTTTCTAACGATCGATCTGATGACAACCAGACCTGTCCAACTAGTACTCCTTTACTAGCCAACCCCAAATGATCACACGCTTCTAATAACTAGATGAACACTTCCTGAATCCCCGGGAACCAACAACCCCTAACGCTCGAATGATCCACACCCAAATCTTGAAGTCCAAATATAGACACTCCAACTAATGTCTCAACAACGAGCTACTTCCATTGGCGCTTTCCTCCGTCAATCAATAACCACTGCATCCTGACAATGCTGAATAACCATCCCGTGGGACCCAGTCCGCAGACCTCCCATATAATACCCTTCTTCCCAAAGCGCTCCAACAGTTCTCCTGCCCTTTACCGAGCTACAACTACTCCCAAGACATAGTCTACAATCCCAAAAGCGCAATAGATCGTACAATCAATCCTTACCGCCCGATACAAGAGATCCAAGGCGAACTGGACCTCACAAAACACTTATGCCACATCGACCCACCTGCGCTTACCAGCGCTGAACTACTGTTGCCAATCCCGGCGACCAACTGACCCCGAGTTAGAATACAACCTGATCCTGGGGTCACAAGCGTGCTCAATCCTTCGTGCTTGAAAACTGAAAGGGCACAACCCTTGCCATAGATGATAAAATTCTAATCAATCACTCTACCTCCCCTCTTCTAATGAATCCCTGAACTCTAATCACCTACAATCCTTTGATAAAAATTTCTCCTGACACCTCCAATGGCCTAACAACTCATGAAACTCTGCAACACATAAATCAGACAGAACATGCAACTAACCCGAAATTACTGCTTGTCCATATTCAACAATATTCCAAGACGAAATAAATACCGATCACAGACGATTTGACCACAATATTATTACAGAATGAGGGTTTTCCAATTACATACCAGAGACTTCCTGCGGCTCGACCTTGACCTCCTGAGGAACGATGACCGCTGGAATCTGAATTCCTTCCGTCCTCAACGCAGGACAGCTGGACCTGAAATGACCTGGCTGGTGACAGTGAAAGCATATTTGATCCTTCTTGCAATCCCGTTGCACATGCCCTCTCTCCCCGCAGTTGTAGCACCTGAATTTGTAACAAGCAAATCTGTGGGTTCCCCCACACTTGCCACACACCTTCTGACCCTCCTGACTTCCAGTACTTAGGTTAGTTGTCTCCAACTCTTCGTCCTCTGCTAAAAAGTCCCTCCTCCTCTTTCCTATTTGTTACCCCACTGCCGGCACTCCCCTAGAAGTCATCCCGGTAACAACATCTCTCACAGATTGCAACGCTGCAACCTGCTCCTCGAACTTGGCGATCACCCTGGCGGTGACCCGGTCCACGACACCGAACAATTCTTCTCGCAAAATCTGAGAAACCTCCACAGAAATCATCTCCCGTATCTAATAGACGGACAGTACCGGCCTATCCTGGCCACTCGCTCCCGATCCTGATCCGAATCCCGCCTCGAATCGATTCGCCATCACCATACTGAACATATACCAGGAAGATATCAGATAATCCACATACACGACAGGGAACCTACTCCCAACCAAACCCTAGGGGTTGTGACTTCCTTGCTACGCGTATGGGTCCTGTGCTTTCAGTAGTACGGGCCCATACTACCTTCCACACCTACCCATATTTGTCTCAAGTATCACCGCAACACCCTAACAATATACATAAACATAGCGAACGTTCCATCCTCACTCCTAGAGGAATGCTAAATATCTAATAACTGGCCTACCGACCTCGCACAACCCGCCCATCCACCAACTGCCACACGACCCCCCTTTGGTGCCAGTTAACTATTGCATGAATACAATCACATACCGCACGTCTTAAACAATCTTAGACTAAAAGATTTAATCCCACAACAGTTGGACTCAGACAAGAGCTGCGCAGCAGGACCAAATCCCTTACCCTAAGACCATTTAACCCATGTAGCATGTGACTTGGAGTATTCACCCAATAGTTAATTCACACACGAAAGAGTCATAAAACAATCAATGAGGTACTCTACATAAGATAAGGAATCAAAGATCAGACAATTCTATCATATGGTTCCTGAGGATCCCTATCTTATCACTAGCATGTTGTTCTAACATGTCACATAATCAAAAAATGCATGGTATTTTGGGGTCAACTTACTGGCTCTGGCTGATCGTACACTTCACATCCTCTTTTGCTTATTTTGAAAACCATTTAAAAATCATTTCGAAAATCTTTTTCCTTAGTTTGAGACTGGATTCACACGAGTGTTCCTCCAATTCACTCAAACCAAGGCTCTGATACCAACTTGTAACACCCAAAAAAGTTCAAGCCAATTTTAAACTTTTTCAAAACACTTAAAACCATTCAACATTACATAGTTTGTTTTCAAAATACTAATTATCAGAGTATCCCAGTATCAAATCATAAAATCATAACAGCAGGAGGAGCGGTACGATCATGCCTTCGCCTTCCCGCGATCACCAGAGGTACCTGAAACAACAACTGAAACTGTAAGCCCGAAAGCTTAGTGAGCTACCCCCAAAATACCAACCTCATAACCATATCATACAATCATATAAGCAAACAGCATGCATAATGAGCCTTCATCCTGACTGGACCGCCTCGCAGGCCTTCAGTATATCTGGACCGCTCTCCAAGCCTTCGGCACGTTTGGACCGCCTCGCAGGGCCTACAACCTATCTGGACTGCTCGTCGGGCCTTCGGTCTGACTAGCATACCCTCCTGGGTCTGTAGTATATCCGGGCCGCCCTGGGTATGTTGGCCTTCAACACAAAGCATGACCGCCTCAGCCCAACCCCCAATCAAACAAACATGTGCACGTACATATCATATGCTATCATAATAACAATCAAACCGATCTAGCAGATCAAATAGCATAGGAACATCCTATAACCAAGACACCGACCTACCCAGGTCACTAACATAACATAATCCTATAACCAAGATATCGACCTAACCAGGTCACTAACATAGCATCATCATATAACCAGGATACCGACCGAAACAGGTCACTAAGCATAAGCATATCACCATCCTAACTACCAGGATGCAAAACAATAAACATATCATGTAATAATCCGGATACAAATCCATAAAGGGCCGGCCTTGGTGCCTTAGACCCTGTTGATATAGTGAAGATAACTCACCTCTCAAGTGTTGCACTGAAGTGATAAGCTCAACTCTCGGATCACCAACACGAACTCCTCCACCTAAAGTTACCACAAAACCCTTTTCCATAAATTTCCAAATTACCAAAATACCCCAGAGGTCAACTGGTCAACCCTTGGTCAAAGTCCATGTCCACAGTTAAAGTCAACATTCCATGTTGACCCAACTCGTCAAGTGCAGTTCACCGACTCGTCGAGTTCTTCCTGGACTCGAGAAGTCGTGAAATCCTAGGTCGACTCGTCGAGTTCCCCTATAACTCGTCGAGTTCATACGTGTCCAAAGGTTGAGAGAAACCCTAGCCGACTCGTTGAGTCTTCGACTGACTCGCCGAGTTCAAGGCAATCTTTAACGGACTCGCCGAGTTGTTCATCCAACTCGTCGAGTACATGGCCATCTTCATGTGGCTCGTCGAGTTGACTATGCAACTCGCCGAGTCCCTTCAGACCTTCATCCATACAGACACTTTTTAAGCCATGCAGCGGCTCCATATTGCAGATCCAAGCTTCTAAGGCATGTTTATCACGTAAAGTTGCAAACTTTACGTGCATACATGGCTCTAAAGGCTCTTAATGACAAATCCAAGCTTATAATGGAGTTTTAAACCCAAGAAAGGCTTCATACATGACCAAGCTCGAAACTTTATGAACCTAGAACCCAAGAAGGGTCCAGATCTGAAGTTGCAACTTCAGATCTAGCTCATACACCACAATATCATCATAACCAAGCCAAAATAACCCCAAACTTCACCCAAGTGAGATCTAGAAAGAAATGAGGTAAAGGTGACGACTTGATACCTTCAAATGATGTTCACTGAGGTAGATTTCTGATCCCCACACCTTCCTTGCTTCTAGCCTCTTGCCCTCCAAGCTCTACCTTCCTTGCTTCTAGCCTCTTAAAACACCCAAGAATAAAGCGCCACACGGATTAGGGTTTTCTGGACTCTCAAGGGACTGTAAAGAGGCTGAAGGAGGCTTATGATTCTTTAAATAGGGTGCAAAAACCCAAAAATTAGGGTTTTCTCTTCCCAGCACCAACTCGTCGAGTCCAGCCGCCGACTCGGCGAGTTGGTCACTTAACACGTGGCCAAAACCCGCTCCGAATCGACGAGTAGGCATACCTACTCGCCGAGTAGACTCCTGAAATTACACATAAGCCCCTAAATCATACTTCTGAAGTTTGGGATGTTACACCTTCTCCAGAAGTATGATCTGTCACTGATGATAATGGTTGTTTGGTTGAGGACATTGTTGCCGGATTATCAACATCATAAACATCTTTCAGGTTGCATTTTAATTCTTCATGTCTAGACACTTTTTTAAAGGATGTCCGCTTAGTTGGTGGACTTGTTGCAATAGTTTTATCAATATTCGAAGCGGGCGTGCCATTATCATCAGTAAACGAAACAACATCCTAAATGTAGAAAATAAATTCATATGTCAATCTAACAATTAACAATATTTTAAAGTAATTAAAATAACAGATTTAGTTATATTATATTTAAAACCTTCAAATTTATTGTGCCTTGAGATCCGAGTTCTGCCGATAAAACGTTAAACGAATCAGATTATGGCGTCTACATTTGTGGTACATAGAAATATGTTAGTGGATCAGCTGAAATATAAAAAATAAAATAAATAATAAGTGTAGTGTTTATAGTATTTTTCGTACAAGAATGTTACCTGTTCGATGTTAAAAAAAATGCCAATTCAGCAATTACTGTATTATCAGCAGTGAACTTTGAGATTGCATAACCATCAACTTTGTTCTTTAAATTATAATGTGGAATTTGAGTTTTAAACACCAACTTTTTTATCCAAAAGTACATTCAAAGCAGATAGATAAATCTCCATATTACCCTCCTGAAAAAATGAACAGTTATAAAAATAGATTGATAAAAAGTACAAAATTAGTTTTATACAAATGAAGTTAATATCGATAACCTCATTAAACTTTTGAAGCAACTATTGTGCAGTTTTTTGCAGAAGTTTCTTTGCATCACGATCAAATAACATAAGTTAATACTGATAAAGTCTTGTACTCTAATGGTGATTTGAAACTAAAACCATCGAAATAAGCAAATTTAGTAATATAAAATTAGAAAATTTAACCGAAGATTATAATAATATCTATAAAAGAATTATTGAAAACCTTGGAACAACATATATATATTTGTTCATGTAAGCTGAAGTATAACGATAAAAAACTTCTTTATCTTGCTTTTGGTCCTCATGCATTAAGTGCACACATGCTTAATCGTACCGACAACAATTAATGTTTTTTTCTGAGAAATATTATTGTAAGTTTAAATTATATAATAAAAAAGTAAAATGAAATATGAGGGTAAAAGTAATCTACACACTATTTGACATAATGTATATTTTATAAATGAAAGTTAAGTATATAAACCTCATCTATTTGTTGGAGATCAACAATAGCACAAAAATCAAACTTATGAAGGAAATAGTCATTTTCAGAGTAGATGATGGAGGATGAAGCGTTGCTACAATTAACAGATGTGCTTTCTAGATCGGCTTTGGCAAGAAATCTTAAAAATAAAGAAGATGTTATTTTTGTTGCATTAAAATTGGAGTAAAACAATCATAATATGCAAACAAAATAATAATGAATTTATCTAACTTCTCATTGAATGTAAGAATATCCTTAATAGGATCATTGATGAAACGATGCATAATGAAGTTAGTATAAATGTATATTCATTTACAGTAAAAAGATGAATAATATTTTGAATTTTTTTAAGGTGTAAGTTGTTAATGAGAGTAATGAACAAACCTCTGTAATAAGACATTTTTCCGCACTGAATAACAACTACTAATAGATGCCATTTTATGCATCTTTTAGGATAGTTTTTATTAGAATTTAGCATCATATTTTGTACAATTTCATGTCATTTGTTTAAATAATGTTCAGCTCATGTCTTTTATCAGAATTCTGGTACTGTTAACATTTTTGTGTCATTTTCAGATAGTTCGAGTGGAGTAGTACTTTGGGAGCAGTTGGATGCATATTTGGAGCCTAAATGGAGTTGGAACTGAAGGAGGATGTTGAGAATTACTTGGAATATTTTTTGGTCAAGAAACATTCGATCGAATTGATTATCCGAAGATAGATTGCTACAATCTGAAGCCTAAAGGATGTTGCTGACAGCTTTGACCGCCTGTCAGTATGTTGACCATATCTCATGTGTAACTCCGATTGACAAGATTCAAAATATTCTGAAAACTAGACAAAATTTTGGATGACTTCCGTGTTTGTGAAAAAAGGCCAAAAATGCAATCGTATAAGTGATCGCATTTTTTTCTACGATCCATTTTTGCCACGAAGTTTCCCAGGGTCAAAATAAGTCATTTGGAAGTCATCTGAAGAAAAAAAAACCAAAATATGCGATCGCATTTTTCACTTCTCCGATTGCATTTTTGTCCCGAAGTCCCAAAAACGTTGAAAATAGCATCATGCATCATTCTTGGGCAAATCTAAAAAAATCAGAAAATATGCGATCGTATTTTCAGAATATGTGATCGTATTTTTTGGTTTCTTTCTCTGTAAGTTTCTGTCTCGCATATAAATACGACCCTTATCATCATATTAGAAGGTTATACGGTTCCAGACAATAGAATACCCTTTTGAAGACGATTTCTGATTCCTTTTAACGATTTCTGAAGATCTGAAGGTTGCAAAACATCTCATTCTTTTAGTTTGGAAGATTATTTGGTTAATGTTTCTTTTTATCAGTTTAGTTTCATTTTTAGCCATGTATGGCTAAAACCTTAGTTTTCAGCTCTGCATAGACTAGTACTTTTCATGTGACTAGATTTCAGATATGGTTTTTCTTTTGTGTTTCTATCTAGATTTTTTGGTTTTGAACTTAATGAATGTTTGATTTTAAATTCTTGTTAGTCTAATCACCCAGTTCGGGTTTTTATCATTGATGTTAATCCGCTAATAGAATCCGTAATTATTCTTGTCAACCGGTAAAAATAACAAATATCATATTGGTTCGTTTTTGGATTTAACTCTGATATAAACTGTAAAAATCATATATTTACGCTTCTGAGCTTGTGAGAAGTATTGATTACTGCTGGGAATTTTACACAGATCATAAAGCTGCTTTTCTTATGTAATTAAGAGCTTGTTTAATTGAACAACAAAAAGTTAGTGTTAATTCAAAGAGCTTGTTTTGGTTAAGTAATTAATGTAAAAAGATTATACTAGAGCTTGTTAGTTTTTCTCGAAACCAACTTAGATAGAACGCATTCTGAATAACCAGATCTGAACTGATTGCATGATTAAGAAAGTCGCAGCATAGCTGAAATTGTTTTTATTATTGATTTTTGTTTAATTTATTTTCACTCCAATTTTTTGTTTTTAGTTTAATTTAACAATATCATTTTTTTATAATTTCTATTTTGACTAGAATGTGCCTGATGCAAAAAGGCGTTGATTGTTAGACTGTGTCCCTGACGATTCGACCCTACTTCCCTGTACTATATTACTAGTGCAACCAGCATTGAAAATTTTATTTGCTTAATACGTGCACGACATTGTGTTAACAACTAGCATACGAGTTTGTTTGTTTTTTTCCAAATAGTCAGCAAATTGTTGTGCATACCCATCCCAGAGTGCTACATTTTTTGTTTGCTTTTACAAAAACCAAAAAAATAATAAATATACAATATTAAAATAATATTATAAAGTAAAATTTGACACAAAATTTTGAAAAGTAAACATACTCTAGATCTTCAAATCTCAAATTGACTATCTTTGATAATTTATTTTTCTTGTTCATAAGGGTTTCCATTAGGAATCATCTCACAATATCTCTAATAACATCTATTATATAAAATAGATAAGGGAAGATTAGTATAAAAGTTTCGGTATGGTGAGTGATGGTAAATACCTTAATATCGTTATATAAATCACTAGATTGTAACATATAAACTAACCAACAAGTGTGTTCTCAACAAAGGCACCATCCAAAATGGCGTTGAATTTGCAAAAGAGAATTCATAAAGTGATCCAGTCCACTCATTACATGGTGTAACTTTGGTTGTGATATAAATATTGATTTTGTTTTCATTGTCAACAAAACTATTTTTGTTTTGATTAAGACCAAGTTGTGGATTTTGGATGTAGTAACAACCATCCTCATGAAGCAAACTTTCAAATCTTTCAACCCAACTGTTAGTAACCTCTGCATCGATCTTCCTTCCATAAATGCACAAACCAGTTTATATATTCTTATATGTGGTTAGAATGAAATTGTAAGAAAATTCATAAATAAAAAAATTGTTATTACTTGTTCATCAATGAGAATCATATCAATTTTGTAAGCCTTTGTTGAAGATTCATAAGCAAGATGTTTCATGAGACGGATTATTCTTACTCTCATTGTAAATTGAATTTTTGAAACATCAAGTTGGTCTATGGAAGTAATGTTGCTTTGAGTCATGTTTTCGTTTCTGAATAAACTAGTAATTGTTAAACACATGCGACTCAACCAAGTAATATGGACCGGGTAAAATAGGCAAAACAGGAACACTTCAAAATCATAGGGCCAGAGTGAAAATATAGTTTTAGGGACGAAATTTGTAAAATAAATCAGTTATGTTGATTCAAATTTTCAAATTAATTTAATTGCTTATTTAATGAGTTTTAAAATTCAAACCATTATCTCAAATATTTGGCCAGAATTATGGAGAATTTGATATCTAGTATATAAATAAAATGATATGCTTCAATTGATAACATAATTGTTTAATTAAAAGATTCTTTAATTATATAATGTTTGAATTCTATTTGGGGAAGGTGATGTCAACAATTTGATCTAAGGGGGAAAAACATATGATTAAAATACAATAAAGGGTCATGATTACTTCATTGGTAAATTAATGGTTCTTTTTTAATAATATTTAGAGATACACGAATAGTGCATATGGTTTGGGGTAATCTATTTTGAATTTAATCTAAAATAACAACATTTTTGAGCTAACAAACTTTAAAATCTAAAATTAATGAAAATTCTAAGTTTAACCCAAAGTTGATTACTATTTTTTGAATTTAATCCATTACTGGAAAACATATGTACATATACCCCCATTTTAATTAAATTCCAGATTAATACAAAGTTGGAAAAAATATACATGGTTAAAACCAACAACAACAATACAACAATAATAAAAACTTAAGTCCCATAAAACCAATGAAATAAGGAAGGAGATAGGATGGTAGACAGCTTTTGCCGAAAATTTGATTTGTTTCCAAATAAAACCAACGACTAACAAAAAAGAAAAACATAAAGAACTTTGGGTAAGATCTCATGCCTTTTATCACCTTCATGTTTACATGTTAGCCCGCTATGAAACAAAACAAATAATATAAATACACAATTAAATAAATAGTCGGTGTTTTTTTTTTAAACAATAAACTATCATACTCCTAATTTAATCATAAACACCACATACTCCTAGTGAGACTTAAACCCATGACCTCTCATTTGAGAGAGACACTCATTACCGTTAGGCCATGACGGTGTTTAGTGGTTAATGAGTCGATAAGAAAAAAAATGTATTATCAATAAAGCATCAAATAAATATGGTTAAAAGAAAAACATGAGCACATTGTACGTATACATAAAACGATAAGAAAATAGTAACAATAGGCATGGGAAAACAGTAGCATATCATTTGGATCAAGCATTATCAAATGCACTATAAGCAAATACTAGCAAGCAGATAGTAAAAAGGGAACAATGGTTGGCACCATAGGAGTACATGCACAAACAACAAAGGCGTCCTTGAAAGAAAGGTTAAACTCAAAGAACAACTCATATGCCTTCATATTTTGAAATTTTGAAAAACTTGTAACTGGAAAAAATTATTATGAGTTAGCACACTAGAAAAAAAAAAGTAGAAAGTTTAAGTTTAGTTCAACGGAAGTTGCTATTTTTAATGTTAATCCAAAGTTGGAATATAGCATCCTATTTTTGAGTTTTAACCTAAAATAACATCCTATTATTTTAAAGTTAACACGTTGTAAAAAGCTGAAAAATTCAAATTTAATTCAATGTTTGTTGTTATTTTCGACTTTAATTCGAAGTTGGAAATAGCATCATATTTTCAAGAAGTTTTTTTTATCATAAAATTACATCTAGAAGTTATTTATGATAACAATCATGTCGAGCTTGAGTCTAAACCATTTACATTAAGTACTAAACTGTCCAAACATGTGGTATGAGAAATAACTTATTCTCATCATACCTATTCAAATAAATTGTTCGGTTTCCAAATAAGTTTGTAAATACGAATATGTCACCCTAAAATCAAACTTACCTACAATACCAAATCAACCAAGAGAGCGACATATCTTCTTTTTGGGATTTTAAAGCGATAACATGTAGATGGATTTTAAATAGATTTCGAGAGATTTGAATGTATCATTATCAAAGTTTTCGTTTCGACGACTAAATCTATCCATGAGCTTGTAAAGGAAAATGATTTTACTAACTCACTGGCATACATCTCAAGTAATTATATTTCTAAATCGTGAATACATTTTTCGTTAACATGGACTCTGACTTTTTGCTTATGCTTTTTGAATTTTTCACATAACAAAAAGGGGTATAGACATGAAATTAGAAAAAAAAAAAAAAAAAAAAAAAAAACAATTCCCAGACACTTGATCGATTGTGTGGTTAACTAGTTGTCTCAAAAACAAAATATTTTTTAAAAACCATTAATGTTACTACATTCTATTTCTATTTACGGAAAACCCTAGAAAAAAACTGAACATATTATCCTCTAATGCTCGAAAAAACCATTATGTTATTTTTGTGTACAATAAAACTATTTTATTTGTTGATCACACTAAAAATAATGCTTCGTAACTAACAACCCCTTAAAAGCCACTTACCTAGGATTTGTAACATCAGAAAAACCCAACCTATTATCCACTGATGCGTGAAAAAATCATTACGTTGTTTTTCATACAAAAAAAATCATTTTATTTTCTGATTTTGTATAATATAACCCTTTTATGTTACGGTTGCCCACTATCCAATAAGAGAAGTTTTGGATAAGAAAAATATGGTTTGCTTTCTAGATTCTTAATTTTGTTATGTGTTATGCTCATCATCTAGTATCTTGATGTCAATAGTGGTGTAAAATTCTTACTAACAATTAGGAATAATATTGTAGTGTTATTTTTTTTAACTTGTACTTCATATATGAAATCAATGATAAATTTACCAAATCATCATGGTATCATGGGTTTCCTAGGTAATCCATCTCCTAAAATATTGTAACAACCCAATTTTTTTTCAAAGTTTAAAATGTTGTGGTTATAAAATCATTTTGGGGATTAACCCTCATTTAATAAAAACCCGGTCCCACAAAAACATTTACACTTAAAACATTGGGTGTTACCATTAAGTATCATACAAACCATAACATGCAAATAGGAATCACATTAATACCACTAATAAGGAACTTGACAATCTACACTCTTTCCATCTATCATCTTTTCTCCTTAAGTATAACCTAAGATACATGGCAATAAAAAGATATGTGTAGGACAATAATGTCTCGTGAGATACGTCAGTTTGTTACCCAAAACATTTCAAATCATTTACATGAAAATCACTTCATACATAACATATCATATCATTTCATTTCATTTCATTTAATCCCTTTCTGAGTCAAGTGCCAATGAGAAAAGAACAAAATCAGTCCACCAAGGTATCATGCTAAATCAGGATATCTACTTCGTGAAGGGAACGTACCATCCTAGTATATTCATTTAGTGCCTCTTATGAGGTATCATGGTTCGGATAGTGTTTCTACGTAGCCTCCCGGATGCTTGATAGTTGGTTGATGGTATCCTCCTCTAATGTGCAATCTAAAAGGCATGTTGCAAAAGGTGGACAAACAATAGGTTAGAAAACGATATTGAGGGATGGACCACAATATTATTATCTGATGTCTAAGTTGGATGTTGATCGGGAGTATAGTAAAATTTCATGGGTTGAGAAAGTTTTTTCTTACCGATACATATCGAGGCTCTTATATACAGGTGAGATGGTCTAGGTATTGCAAGTGTCTAGAGTTTGCAAGGGTCGTACCCTTCAATATAATAGTATTGCCATTTTCTAGTGTTTCCAGGGATATTGCCTGAGAATATGTACAAATGATTTTATTGTTATAATATATTGCTATCCAGCATGGCTGATCAGTTTTTCTTGTTGTGAATTGTCGTTCTGTTGAGTATTTAGGTTTTGTTACATGTGGTCGGACTGCTTTTAATGGTGTTGTGTTGACTTCGTATATAGGTCAATCCCCATATACCATTAATCCCCCAGCCTAATTGTTAAAGATGGTTGTTAAGTCGTTTTTAATGATTGGGCTTAAATGTGATTTATGTGGCCAGAGTATCGAGGCATTCGTCGTTGGTTACACGTGCTTGGGTATCTACATAACCGCTTGATCCTTGGATATTGTCAATGGTTGATGTTCCCTCCTTACTTCCCTTGTAAATGCTTGTCACGTCGGTTGTTTCTTCCTCAAATACCTTGTCATTTACTTGTTTCCACTATCCCTTTCTCCTTGCTTCTTGAAAAAATATCTTGTTCTATCCTGCTTATGTTTTCTTCGATTGTCACTTGTGAGCGTTTGGCCCAAGTTATTGAGAAGTATTATCTTATTAATGAAGATGGTGCTTCATTCCATGTTGTGACTGTAGTAATCGATCATCCTTCGTCCGATAAGATCAGTTTCTATCTTTATTACTTTGAGGCTAATTTGAGGGTTCTGTCGTCGCCCTTTTTTGGGAAAATTATTGAAGCGTACAAGATTCATATGTGTCAACTTAAACATAACTCCATATCCAAGATAGTTTTCTTTGAGTTGTTATGGCATGCTTCGTTGGTCCTACCCAATATCACTTTGTACCAATATTTCTTCTGGATTTGCAATATTGGTACTTGGCTTTACTTTCGTTCTCGATGAGTATATCAAAAAAATAAAAGAACGAGTTTATTTGGCTTAATGCTTCTCATTTTCCAATCATAATATCTTCCACCTTCCTGGTACCATTGACGACCAGAAACCTACTAGGAATTCAGACTTCGGGCGAGATATAAGGAAGATTCCTACACTTAATGTGTCCATGAAGAAACTTCCCGAGGTAATGTTAGGGTAAGTCGGTATGAGCCCTCATTGGATTAGGATGGTTGTTGCTCCTGCTTTGTACGTTCAAGGGCCAGGTACTTTCATATTTACTTCCATTATCTACGTATAATGTTATTCTTCTAAACGTTCTATTTTAATTGCTAAATGAGAGTCGTCTATCATTCTGATTTCTTGATGTTATTGAAGGTCGGATTGTTGCGAGGGATTTAGGTTATGACGACTATAATCTTTCTTTAATTGACGACGGTATGAGCAGTAATGAGGAAGATGGGAGTAATGAAAGTGGTAGCGAGGAAGGTGAAGAGGAAACTGAATCCTCTATTCATTTATATGATTCTTATGATATTGATTGTGGTGCTTTTGAGCGAACCCCTAGTGGTGTTATTCCTAGGGTTGTTGTAGATGGTGAGGTGAGGGTGCAGATGGTAATTTGGTGTGTCGAAAAAGAGATAGAGGGGCAACTGATTCAACTTCATTTGCATCGACATTATCTAGCGGGGAGGGTAGTATTGGTAGTTAGTAAGGCAATAAAGCGTTCTCGTTCCGTGGACCCAACCACCTTTCGGACTTTCACTAGCAGTCTTGGCGTTACCCCGCCCACGACATATGTTGAGTAATTGAATGCTACAAGCCCTCCCCATGGTGCTAGTTGTCCCAATCCTTTAGGGGATGTCTTTATTCCTGACTGGGAATACCAACAAGATAAAGCTTTATTGGAACCTAAAACTGTTATGCCCTTTTTTGAGAATTTCATCTCTCCTAGGACCCAGAATTGTCTGGCTAAAAGGCAAAGGGAACATATTCGAGATATGTTCAAGGTTAAGCATGTTGAGAATCTTACTATAGGAAACGAGATTATGTCATGGTGTGATGAAAACGAGGATCTGCATCAGAAAAAATTGCGATTTGCGTGATGAGTTTAAGAAGGAAACCGAGCTTATCAAATGTTTTATAACTCCCTCCACTGGCCTTTCCCGTAACGTTCAACTTTTTTGTGACCAATTTGTTAAAATGTCACAGAAGGTTGCCAATTCGAAAAGGGTGCAATCTAATGTTATGATGGTTCCAAAGTCCGAACTAGAAAGTGCAAGAAGTGAGATCAAGTTATTGCATGAGAAAAAGGTGATTGTGGAAAGTAAGCTTTTTAATTATCAACGCCTGGAGGAATAGATTGCTCTTTTGTAGGGTAAGGTGGCTTTATTAGAGCTGGAAAATATCAAGCATGTCAATAAGATTGCAATGTTTGAGCATAGAGTGAAAAAATTGAAGGGTGGTCTTGGGGCATCTTTGTTGAACAATACAGATTTGCAAGAAAGTGTTATCAGGTTGAGTAATTAGGTTCATATATTAGAGGAAGACATGAAATGGGAGCTGTATGAGGGAATAGGCAAAGTGGTGGATAAGTTGTTTGCTGACTCATCCTTTTATGGTTCCAACCAGGATCTTTAAACAACATGTATTGAATTCAGTAAGAGGAATGGATGCAATATGATGAATGTTCAACATTCCTTAGGGCTTGCGGAGTAAGACGTGCCCTTATATGATCATGTTCGATTGCAACAAATGGAAGAGGCTTTCTCTACTTTGTTTTGTAGTGACTATCTTAATGAATTGGGCTTTCCCTTGAACTCTTTTGATCAGTTGTGGGACCTGGTGACGAATCGTGCCGGTAGGAGTGCTTCCACAAGCGGTGGAGGTAATAAAGATGTTTAAGTTAATCATTTGTTTGGTGTTAACAGTGATGACGTCTGTCAAGAAATTTATTTTTCTACTTTGTTTTTGTCTTTTGTTCTTTTTTATCCTTGGGTAAAACTATGCTTCCTTTGTTATGATTGTTGTCCTTTGTATGATTCTTTTTTCTTGGATATTGATTGTTCTTCCCCGATTGTTTATTATGTGACAACCCGAAGAATACGTAACCCACCGCCGTTAATATTTAACAATAGGATGTAAAAATGTAATAAGGACATCCTTGTAATCACACGTTATATTTTAATATATTCGAATTTTCCATCCCTAATTATGTCAACCACTAGGCTAAAAAATAAGTGCGCAAAAAGTCACGTCACATTGAGAGGAGGTTAACATATTTAGACTCTACATGTTACCATGATTCCAGAACTATAAATTTTGTAAGAATCTAACACAGTATGGGTGAGATATGACATTTATAGTAGATAAATATCTACCGTACTTAAATAGTTACAACGAAGAAAACTACAAGGAGTTTGGTCGACTTTTGGAAAAAGTCACCAACTAGGCAATCATAGTACTATAAAAAATAGGAATTATGAGGCAGGGAACACCTAAAACGGACGTCATATTAGGAGTTATGATTTTTATAAAATCATAATGGTAATAAAACACGTCGAAAAACGAAATTCAAAACTAGACAAAACGACCAAAAGGAAAGTTGTAGAGAATGACGAGACCTACACGGATAGATAACAGTCGTTGAGAACGGAGTTCGTATGTGAGAGTTACAGAATTTCAAAGTTTAATTTTTACGGTCGTGTGCGCTCGCGCATAATGACACCTGATATGTCGAGATACAAGATGACGTGGCACGCTGAGATGAGGACACGTGGCAACATCGTACGGTTCATGCGCAATTGCGCGACGTATACTCCAAAACTTGCTATAAATAGCAGGTTTCGGCAGCTCATTTCCTCACCCCTCTCTTTAGTTTTATCTCTATATCGTTCCACGTATCACCGCCCCAAACATCTCTCAAAGTGCGAACTTGTATGGTCTAGAAAGGCTTACTTATCTTATAGTTTAGCAGTTATATATATATATATATATATATATATATATATATATATATAAATATATATATATATATATATATATATATATATATATATATATATATATTATATATATATATATATATATATATATATATATATATGTATATAAGGAAAAGTGAATATACCCTTAAGGGTATATAAACTTAGGTACCCAAACTCACCATACTACGCGGTTTTGTATCATATATATATATATATATATATATATATATATATATATATATATATATATATATATATATATATATATATATATAAGGAAAAGTGAATATACCCTTAAGGGTATATAAACTTAGGTACCCAAACTCACCATAGTACGCGGTTTTGTATCATATATATATATATATATATATATATATATATATATATATATATATACATTGTAGTTGTCTAATGTTCTTATAATTCCACTTCTAACTTGATTTACTTCTAAGATTTTTATAAATTTCACATTTATCTTCCTCTTATATAATTTTCATTTTCAACTATAATATATATAGTGTAGTAGGTGTTCGGAAAAAAGATGTGATGTAAGAGGAAAATAATATTGAAATTTCGAAAATATTGAAAGTAAATCAAGTTAGGGGTTGAAGTTTAAGAACATTATAATGAATATTGTGTTGGATAAGGTGTCTAAGTCCATAACTATTTCTGGTATGTACTTGACCCGACCCGGCATGGTCCATTTGGGTTGCATGGCACCATGCAATTGGATAAACTAAAATGAGAGAAATAACACTTATGGTTTATTAATATATTATAAGTTCTAATATATTAATAATATTATTTAATTAGTTTGATCAAGAATTAATTTAGAATTAATTAAGTGATCAAAAGATAACTAATTAAATATATGGGTAGATTATGTAAATCTTCCATATCTTATATAGTGGGCTAAGAGGCTCCATGGATTATCAAGTTGGGTTCCACCCATAGGATGCTCCATGGATGCTCCATGGGAGTTACAAACCCATGGGTCATGGAAATGAAGAGTCATGACACATTAGGGTTTACATGGTGTAACCCTAGATGTGTCAACACTATATAAGAAACCCATTCTCCACCAAAATTGGACACGCATAAGAAACAAGAGGGCTAGGCCGATTTTAGAAGTGTGTATTCTCTCTAAAGTCATTCCAAAAGCATTTGGTGTTGTGTGAAGCATTTGAGGCATCACACTTGGGGTGCTAGGCTCACAAGGTTTCAAGGATCATAATCAACAACAAGGTAAGTTATTCTATCTTTCATTCAAGTTAAAAATGTTCCCCATGTATGCTAGATAGGAATATAACCTTGGAATTCAACTTTGCATGATTATTAGACAAACATAGATCCAAGGTTATTAGGGTTGCATGTACACTTAGGAAGTGTTAGAATGCTCAAAACCCATCAGTGGTATCAGAGCCTAGGTTTGTTTGTTGTTTTTTTTTTTTGTGTGTAAACAGCTTGAAAAAAAAATCGTTAAATTACAAGTTTTTTTTTAAGTGTAATTTTTGATTCTTGAAAGTGTTCATATTCATGTTCTTGAACTTATGAAGATTAGATGATCATAGGAATTGTTTGTAACCTTCATGGTAGTTTAATTCATGATCATAATGTGTTTTAATGGAGTCCATAACTTGTCCTCAAGTTATGGAAAACCAAAAGTCTCACTTTTATTAAAGCCATTAAAAGAACACAAGAGTTATAAAAATGAAGAGTCTTCATTTTTATTACTCAATTAATTCATAAGTTATAAGAAATGAAAAATTTTGGAAGTTTACAAAACTTGCCCTCAAGTTTTGGAACATGTAAAGTCTTGATTAAAACTTTAGTTCCAACCCTTAGAATTTTAAAAGTTAAAATTCAACCCTTATACTTTATAATATTATAAGTTACTAATATATATATATGTATAACAACAAGTCGTCTTACCGCTAGTACGCCTCATTCACGAAGCCGGTCTATAAGGGGGGTATAAGGTTGTTGCCTATAAAATGGCAACTTAATGGGTGTCCACTCTCACCCACCGCTTCCTTGATCGGTGGAGGGTCGTTAGCCGAACGGGTAAGACAAGGACTTATAAATTCTCATTAAAAGTATGATGAATATTATAAAGTAACTAAATGCTTTTATTAAATTCCCAATCTTAGTTACTTTAGGAAAATGTGAATAAGGTGCTAATCCATGAAATTACACTTTACACTTTGTTTAAGTCGTTGGTGGAGCGTGTGTGGTTAACCGGCACACTAACTTGGACTTAACAAGGTAGGTAAAGGGTGACTTAAGGTTTACCATAGCATCGGTGGAGCGTGTGTGGTTTACCGGCACATCGATTGAGTGATAAACCTTGAGGGTACCAAGTGATTTGGATGGTTACTTCACACCTCGTTTTGTGATCCTCGGTATCCCAGTCACAAAACTTGGAGGGCACACTCGAGATTGAAACATGCCTTTGAAAAGTTCATTGAATCTCAAAAGAATCTAGGAATTTCTAAGAACCAATTAAAAACCTAATATTTATATTTCGTTTTTCATGGTGGAAATTGGTGAATCGTCATTCACCTACCTTTCAAATATGTTATAGCTTGGATTACGACATACCTCTTCTAAGTTATAATATATTGTGATTGGATCCTAACCTTAATATTACATTTGGGTGTTTTATTAAGGACTCTCTTAATATCTAAACTAATCTTGTTCTCTTCTTTCAGATGTCTTCAAACAATGCTGCTTCTGGCTCTAATCCTAATGGCTCCTTTACCCTTATGAACTTGTGTGGGAAAGTCACTTTTGATGGATCCAACTTCAATGAATGGATCAGAAACATCAGGATGATTACCCGCTACGAGGACAAAGAATATGTCCTTGACAAGGAGCTTAAGGAGATTGATGAGACCACTGCAACTCCCCAGGAGATCGCTGACTTCCGGGCACATGAAAGAGATGCTACAAAAGTGGCATGCATCATGTTGGCCACCATGACAGCGGAACTCCAAAAGTCCTATGAGGACTTCTACCCTTTTGAAATGCACCAAGATCTGATGGAAAGATACCATCAAAGTGCACGACAAGAGAGGTATGAAATCATATGCTCTATCATAACAACCATGATGAAGGACGGGGAATCCGTCACGAGCCACATGCAGAAAATACAAAGGTATGTGGATCGGTTGCTGAAGCTTAATGTGAACTTCCCTGAGGAGCTTGCAATAGATATCATTTTGCACTCCTTACCATCGTGCTATGATCAATTCCGCATGACATATCACATGAATAAGGAAGAGGTCACACTCAGCAAACTTCAGGGACTCCTCAAGACCGCAGAAACAGGTCTTAAGGGTAAGTCGGTTGTTAACACTCCTACTCCAAACTCCGCCCCGGTTTTGGCAATCGGGAAAGGTAGAGGGAAGAAGAGGAAGAGCTCTTCGAAGGGTACCAAGGCTAGGACCCTTGATGGCTCTTCTTCAAGTGGAACCAAGAAAGGTTTTGTCACTCCTTCTTCTGACCCTAAAGAGGCTGAATGCTTCTATTGCCATGAAAAGTCACATTGGAAGCGGAACTGCCCAAAGTACCAGCAAGATGTGAAGGATGGGAAAGTTAAACCCAACCATGCAGGTATTTACACTATCTTATCTAATAACTCACCCCATTCTAACTCTTGGGTCCTTGATACCGGTTGTGGTATTCATATATGTTCTGATTTGCAGGGACTAAGAAGAAGTGAGAATGTTGAGCATGGAAGAATAAACTTAATCATGGGGAATAGGAAAGCTTTACCTGTCACCAAGATTGGAGTTTATACTTTATCGCTAAGTAGTGGGTTTAGTTTAGATTTGAATAAATGTTGTTATTCGCCAGAAATGGCAAGAAATATTATTTCCTTTCATGCATTGTATAAACAAGGTTTCACCTTTTCATTTGATAATGAAGTTGGTTCGATTAATGCTTTATTTAATAATGCTCTTTATTTTAAAGCATTACCTTGTGATGTGTGTGTATGAAACTGTATCTGTGGTTGATAACTTAGGAAATAATGTATTGTGTATTGATTCTGTTAATGATAATAACTTGGATAAAGCATCATTATGGCATTGTTGTCTTGGACATATAAGCAAGAAACGCATAGGCCAACTCCAAAAGGATGGAGTATTGGAGTCATTTGACCTAAAGTCAATTGATAGTTGTGAATCATGTTTACTTGGAAAAATGACAAAGTCACCCTTCACAGGTTCTTGTGAGAGGGGTGAAGGTTTGTTGGATCTTATACACACGGATGTGTGTGGGCCCTTCAAACATGCCACCAGGGATGCTAATCGTTATTATTTGAATTTTACTGATGATTATAGTAGATATGGATATGTCTACTTAATCAAGCATAAGTCAGAGACTTTTGAGAGGTTTAAAGAGTTTAAACAGGAAATCGAGAATCAATTGGGCAGGAACATTAAGATGCTTCGATCCGATCGAGGTGGTGAGTATCTTAGTTCAGAGTTCCTCAACTATCTTAGGGAATGTGGGATTGTCTCACAATTGACACCTCCCAGGACACCGCAGTTGAATGGTGTAGCTGAGAGGCGTAATCGAACCTTGTTGGATATGGTTTGTTCCATGATGAGTCGAGCTTCGCTACCAATCTCATTTTGTGGGTATGCCTTAGAGACTGCCGCCCATATCCTTAATCTAGTTCCCACAAAGAAAGTTGCCAAAACTCCTCATGAGATGTGGACTGGTAAAGTACCCAAACTAGACCACATTAAGATTTGGGGTTGCGAGGCTTTCGTGAGACGCGAGACTCATGATAAGCTCGAACCTCGAAGTGAGAGGTGTATTTTCATCGGCTACCCACAGAACTCCTTTGGTTACCTCTTCTACAGACCTAGTGAGAATGTGGTCTTTGTAGCTAGGAGGGCTTTCTTTCGAGAGAGAGAGAGAGAGTTCATAAGCCAAGGAGACAGTGGGAGGCAAGTTGACCTTAAAGAAATTCAAGAGTCAAGTGGTGAAGGAACTTCAAACCCTAGCACTCAACTTGAGGAGGAAACTTCTGTTGAGCCAATTGACAAGTCTGTACCTCTGAGGCGTTCCACAAGGGTTAGGAATGCACCTGAGCATTACTATGGATTCCATATTACTGCGGAAGGTGATACACTTATCAGTGATGAGACACTGATAGGTCTGGATGAACCTAACAGTTACGCGGAAGCCATGGCAGGCCCTGAGTCAGCCAAGTGGAAAGAGGCAATGGACAGCGAGCCACAGTCCATGTATGACAATCAAGTTTGGAACTTGGTTGAGAATGTACCAGGTCGTAAGACTGTAGAGTGCAAATAGATCTTCAAGAAGAAGACCGACATGGATGGTAATGTACACACTTATAAGGCACGACTGGTTGCAAAGGGTTTCTCACAAACTCCGGGAGTTGATTATGATGAGACCTTTTCTTCAGTGGCCAAGATTAAGTCTATTAGGGTTCTGTTAGCCATAGCCGCATTTCATGACTATGAAATATGGCAAATTCAAAACCGCTTTCCTTAATGGAAAGTTGGCTGAGGATGTTTACATGAGTCAGCCAGAGGGTTTTGTCAACACAGAGTACCCTAATAGAGTGTGTAAGCTTGAGAAATCCATTTATGGGTTAAAGCAAGCACCTCGCAGATGGAATCTTTGCTTTGATGAGAAAGTCAAGGAATTTGGCTTTTCTAGGATTGAAGATGAATCGTGTGTATATGTCAAGGCTAGTGGGAGTATAGTTAGCTTTTTGGTATTGTATGTGGATGACATACTACTCATAGGAAATGACATCCCAACTCTGCAGGAAGTTAAGTCCTGACTTGGGAAGTGTTTCTCTATGAAGGACCTAGGAGAAGCTGCCTATATTCTAGGGATAAGGATCTTGAGAGACCGGAGTAAAAGACTAATTGGACTTAGTCAGAGTACTTACTTGGATAAGGTGTTGAAGAGATTCGACATGCAGGACTCCAAGAAAGGAGAGTTACCCATCCAGAGTAATGCCAGATTGAGTAAGACACAAAGCCCTAGTACTAAGGCTGAGATAGCAGAAATGAGTCGAATACCTTATGCTTCGGCTGTAGGATCGATCATGTATGCTATGACGTGTACTCGACCTGATGTAGCCTTTGCTTTGAGCATGGTTAGCAGGTATCAGGGGAACCCTGGCAAGGCACACTAGACTGCGGTCAAGAATATCCTCAAGTACCTACGGAGGACTAAGGACTGGGTCCTTACCCTCGGTGGGAGTGAAGACTTGAGAGTTGTAGGGTATAGTGATGCTAGCTTTCAGACTGATAGGGATAATTTACGTTCTCAGTTAGGCTGGGTCTTTACCTTAAATGGAGGAGCAATTTCTTGGAAGAGTTCCAAGCAAGAGACAGTGGCTGATTCAACTTGCGAATCAGAGTATATAGCAGCTAGCGAGGCAGCAAAGGAGGCGATATGGCTGAAGAACTTCATTGGAGACCTTGGAGTTGTACCAGCTATTAAAGAGCCAATGGAAATTTTCTGTGATAGTGAAAATGCAGTTGCCTTAGCCAAGGAACCAAGGGATCACGGGAGATCCAGACACATCGACAGAAAATACCATTTCATCAGACATCGAATAGAAGAAGGACTCCTCGTGGCGAAGAGGGTATCATCGGATGAGAATCCAGCAGATCCCCTCACGAAGGGACTGACTCGGGTTAAGCATCTCCAGCATGCTCGGAGCATAGGGCTGAAGGATGATATTAGATTTAGTAGTTAGATAACCTTGAAATTTGTAAAGTGTAATTGACATTAGATGATGAATAAAAGGTGTTTTATTTATGAGTAAAGTGTTGCTATCTCTTGTCGATCGTTTACTATATTTCTTTTGCATGTTTTGACTTCCAGAATAATTATGTTTGGTATATCATATTATTCGAACCTCCACAGTCGGTCATATGTCGGAAGTAGGTATGAATCAAGACTGTCATGATTGGTTGCAGAGGTCTAAGTTGTTGGACATGGCTACAACACTCATGAGTGCTCATAAGTTCTGAGCATTGGACTCAACCCACGCTCACTGGAATCACTTCATGGAATTTATCTCGAGTGATCGTGAGACGGTAATATCATATAAGTCTTCAAACCTAGATATATGATTTGTTACTTATGAGTTGGTTATGCATTGATTGTACGAAAACGCATTGGTAACTCGATGTTATAAAACGTGCTCTTGTGTATAATTCAATGAGTAGTAGAACAAACATATGAGTCGAAGTTTATCTGTTCCTTCTTGGATTAGAAGCTGATATCTGGGCCCCTCGATGATTTTGTTTTGACCTATGTACCGGGCCCGGTCAGAACTAAGTTGATGTGTTCAATTAAGTTGTTTGTCAAACAAATCGGAAATCGGGAAACAAACTGTTGGACAATAAGTAAGACATTGTTCCATGTATTTGTCCGGCTGATATCTAGAACAGAGGATTATATGATCACTTATCTTAAATGGCGTATCATCATCTTCTCAGTTCCGAGAGACCTTGAAAGAGCTACGATTGCCGATCGGTTCCTGAAGTA
Organism: Lactuca virosa; assembly: GCF_052849685.1. Classification (NCBI taxonomy): domain Eukaryota; kingdom Viridiplantae; phylum Streptophyta; class Magnoliopsida; order Asterales; family Asteraceae; genus Lactuca; species Lactuca virosa. The sequence goes on from NC_136433.1 coordinate 50,496,645, forward strand.
TTGTAGTTATAGTTATTAGACTTATCCAAGTGGGAGACTGTTGGATAAGGTGTCTAAGTCCATAACTATTTCTGGTATGTACTTGACCCGACCCGGCATGGTCCATTTGGGTTGCATGGCACCATGCAATTGGATAAACTAAAATGAGAGAAATAACACTTATGGTTTATTAATATATTATAAGTTCTAATATATTAATAATATTATTTAATTAGTTTGATCAAGAATTAATTTAGAATTAATTAAGTGATCAAAAGATAACTAATTAAATATATGGGTAGATTATGTAAATCTTCCATATCTTATATAGTGGGCTAAGAGGCTCCATGGATTATCAAGTTGGGTTCCACCCATAGGATGCTCCATGGATGCTCCATGGGAGTTACAAACCCATGGGTCATGGAAATGAAGAGTCATGACACATTAGGGTTTACATGGTGTAACCCAAGATGTGTCAACACTATATAAGAAACCCATTCTCCACCAAAATTGGACACACATAAGAAACAAGAGGGCTAGGCCGATTTTAGAAGTGTGTATTCTCTCTAAAGTCATTCCAAAAGCATTTGGTGTTGTGTGAAGCATTTGAGGCATCACAATTGGGGTGCTAGGCTCACAAGGTTTCAAGGATCATAATCAACAACAAGGTAAGTTATTCTATCTTTCATTCAAGTTAAAAATGTTCCCCATGTATGCTAGATAGGAATATAACCTTGGAATTCAACTTTGCATGATTATTAGACAAACATAGATCCAAGGTTATTAGGGTTGCATGTACACTTAGGAAGTGTTAGAATGCTCAAAACCCATCATATTGTTAGTACACTATTTCTTCTATTGATGTATAGTGTAGGTATATATTGATAGTATAAGGTCCTCATTGTAATATAATATAACTGGTGTATTATTTATACGTATGGAATGCATTGGAAACCCTAACGGGTATTTTCACAAACCAACATGGTATCAAGCCAATGGTTCTTGTATGGCCGCATGAAACCATCGACAATCATATAGTGTCGATTTTTTTTTCTCTTCATCCAGACCAAATTAAATTAACACTCTTCCTTAATTTCCTTCTGCAATTCACGCCTCCATCTCTGTTCACGATCACACCACTGCAGCCGCTGCCTCTTGACGTCTTCACATCAGCATAAAACGCACGACCAGTGAAGAAAAGCACATCAACAGCTGTTGTTCCCTGTTCATGTCAACTCTCACGAATTGGTGTTAGTTATCTTGATACAATCCCTCTGCCAAAGGTTAGTGTTCTGATTTTATTGTGTGTTTTTATTCCACGGGTTCTGTGATTTTCTGGTATTATGTCAACCCCTGTTGCCGCATCTGTCACAGCCCCACCAGCCCCCACATCACTACAGCTTGTTTATGCTGTAGCAAATGTGTATAATCAGTTCAGTTTCAAACTGACTACTGATGGGTCAAAATACAAGCTTTGGTGCAGAATTTTTCAGGACATCTGCAAAGGTGCTAAGGTCCTCGGACACATCACAGGTAAATCTAAGCCCTCCGGTGATAATGATGAAGACTGGGAATCTATTGATGCACGTGTTAAGTCGTGGTTCTACTCCACATTATGGGACAACTTGCATGAATTTTTTCTCCAAATTATTAACAATGATGACTGTACAGCGAAAGATTTATGGGACAACTTGCATGAATTTTTTCTTAACAATAAAATGCCAAGGATGCTTCAATTACAGGAACAGTTTTGTAACACCCGCAAAGGCGCATCTTCTATTACCGACTACTGTCATAATCTCAAGAATCTAGTTGATGCTCTCGCTGATGTCGACTCTACAATAAATGAAACAGAACTAGTGATGCAAATCTTATGTGGACTACCCTCCTCATACCAAAGCAGCAACGATGTTGTCACCAATACGAACCCTTTTCTCACTTTTTTACAAGCTAAGAACATGCTTCTTGTTCATGAGGGTCGCGAAGACAATCCCAATCATGTTATTGAGCCAATTCCCAGCCCGACTTTATATTCTAGTGTCAATAATTCCGGAAAATCTAAGAAAAAGTGGAATAAAAAACGTAATAATCATCGGGGCACTTCCAGGGGGGGTAATTCTAGCATATATTCTAGTACTAATCATGTTTCAGGTACCAGTTCGGGTCAACAATCTCAATTTGCAAGTGTTATGGGGTCACATCCAAGTGCATCTATGCAAAGCTTTCCTCAACAACCACCTATTTATTGCTATGGTGTAGCAAGTTCAGATGTTGGTTCGTCTCCACAACAACCCATGTATTACTACAACCCATCGGGCCAACCTTCACCCTCACCAGTGCTTGGCCCACTTTCTGCCGGATCAGCCCAGCAAGCGCTACAGCAGCCGCTCCAGCCCGCTGTTCCCATGCCGCACGCTTATCCGCATTAGTTCTTCTATAGGTCGCAGCCCATGTCATCGCAGAACAGGCCCCCAGGCCTAGTCGCAACAGCCCAAGGTTTTCCGCCTCCACCCTCCTTTTTTGGCAGCCACACCTCGGTTAGATCACAACAACAACAACCAACCGATCTCGCATCCGTGTTTCAGGCCATGTCAGTTCAACCGCCTCCTGATAATCACTATTACATGGATACCGGTGTGAGTGCCCACATGTCTTTTAACCAAGGTAACATGTCTACTCTAACACCATGTAATTCTAGATCTATTATGGTTGGTAATGGTGCACTCCTTCCGGTTACTCACATTGGTCACTCACTTCTTCCTAACTCTCAAAACAAACTTCATTTAAATGATGTTCTTGTTTCAAATCAAATGGTTAAGAATCTTATCTATGTTCGTAAATTTACTACTGATAATTGGGTTTCTGTTACATTTGACCCGTTTGGTTTTTCTGTGAAGGATCTTAATACATGTTCTCCTCTCCAACGTGTCAACAGTGTCAGTGATTTGTATCTGTGCCACCCTTCGTCTCCATCCAAGGCTCTTGTCACAGTCTCTCTTCCTACATGGCATCGACGTCTTGGTCATCCTGGATCCTCAGTGCTTAGTTTTTTGCATTCTCGTAATTTTATTTCTAGCAACTCGAATAAGCTCCCACTTTGTCACGCTTGTCAACCTGGGAAACATAGTCGTTGCCTTTCTCTTCATCTACGTCTAAAACTTCTCGTTTTTTTGAGCTAATACATTCCAACTTATGGACATCACCTGTTATAAGCTTAGATGGTTTTAAGTATTATATTTTATTTTTGGATGATTTTTCTCATTTTTATGGGTTTTTCCTTTGCGTGCAAAATCTGAAGTTTATTCCGTTTTTGTAACTTTAGAATGTATGTCAAAAATCAATTTAAAACATACATCCAATCTTTTCAGTGTGATAATGGTCGTGAATTTAACAACAAATTGCTTCTTGCTTATTTCCAAACTAATGACATTTCTGTTCGATTCTCATGTCCGTACACGTCACCTCAAAACGGTAAAGCCGAAAGATCCATTCGCTCCATCAACAATATTTTGCGCACGTTTCTGTTTCAGGCGTCTATTTCCACCAAGTTTTGGGTAGAAGCTCTTCACACCGCCATTCACACCCTTAATCTTCTTCCTAACACCACCCTTTCCTATAAAACCCCGTTTGAGGTTCTATTTGGTTTTTTTCCTACTTATGATCATTTGCGAGTCTTTGGTTGTTTATGTTATCCAAACACCAGCGCCACAGCTCCACACAAACTCTCACCTCGTTCGAGTGCATGTGTTTATCTTGGTCCTGCTTCTGATCATAAAGGCTACAAATGCCTTGATCTCATCACTCAGCGTGTCATTATCTCTAGACATGTTGTATTCGATGAAGATCATTTTACCTACTCTAAATTTCACGCTGCTCCCAGTGATTCTGAGTTAGACTCTCTTCTTCAGGATGATGATGACTCTCTTTCTCCTCTTGTTACATCTCCTGAATGTGTCGCGTCTGCCCCCACAACCACGACACCCTCTCCTTCCGCTACACCAGCGTCATCCTCTCTGACACCGCCTACTGGTTCCCCACATGTGCCTCTATCTCCTGTAGCACCTGTGCTTCCTGTCGCTTCTTCTACGGTTTCTGGTCACCCAATGACTACCCGTTCTAAGACTGGTTCTGTGAAGCCGCATACACTCTTTAATTTGTGAAAGACCCTAACTTTCATATATAACATTATTATCACTTCAAGTTACTCCAAAACATGCTACATGCATATTTATAAACATATATTTTACATTGATAATTTGATTACAAAAAACTGGATACAAACCGACTAAGTTTTAGTATATTACATAACTACCCAGGATATTTAAGCTTTTATACAAACGTAAACGCAAGTACAAAAATAATAGTATAAACTATTGTAAATCTTCCAACAGTATATGACTATACTGGATTCTCATAACCTGCAATTGTTAAACACTGAGAGGGGTAAGCGGTGACGCTTAGTGAGTTCAATAATAGATACAATATAACGTTATGCCATATATATACCAATATGACAGAAAAACAAAGGGAACAAGGAACAACAAAGGCATATGTGAATCATGCGACAGGCTTTCCGTAACAATCAATGAGACATAACAATTTCAATACTTGATATACATCAATAATGCTTCGGCCCAAATGGCACATATGACATACAATTTCTGATTAAACATTTTGGTAGATTTCAGGCTTTCAGCCCTATCTAACCTTCTGCCAATGCCATAGGGGTGGAAGTCATTCTCTTGCGAAACATGCTCTACACGGCCAGAGGCTACATACCAATACCACTGTGAATCTAAGTCCTTTCACTGATCACATGGCCAAAGGTACAACTTTGCTATCAAAATAGCAGAAATAATAACACAAGATGATAACACGGAAAAGCACATAGCACATATAACACATAACATACAATTTTTCATATATATTGAACTCACCGTGAAATAACCGGGGATTAAAGTATTAATTTGGGCAGCACTTCGACTTTAAATATGACTTTCTGTTATGAAACCGGGGATTCTAGTTGAAAACCGGGCCTTACTCGGGCAGAGTTTCGACTAATAAGATGATTTTCTCGGGAACTTCGGAGCGTCAGGACTTGCTTCGGGTGTTGGGGATGATACCGGGACTTCGGGGGGGTTAAAAGTAGGTAGAGAAGAAGTAGAGAGTGAGAGAGAATGGATTTTGTAAACAAAAACCCGGAGGTCTTGCTCACCATTTATAGGGGCTGAAACCCGAATTACGTTGGGCGTAATCTTCATGTACGCGGGGCGTACTGCCCTGATAACCTCTTCGCTGGGCGTACACTCTATTACGCGGGGCGTAATGTATTGCGGCTCAGTACGCTGGGCGTACACCATGTACGCTGCGCGTAGCATGATGCGTGGCATCAGACGTGTCGAGTCCGTATGATACGTGTCATATGCGAGAGTTTGGGTGACGTGGCCAATCTTGGACCGTGAACACGAGTACGCTGGGCGTACTCCGAATTTCCAAACTTCAAAAAATCATAACTTTCGCGTACAAGCTCCGTTTTTTACGTTCTTTATATCCACGCGTAGGTGAGATTATACTCTACAACTTTCGTTTAGACTCCGTTGGCTAATTTTGATTTTTTTTTAAAGTTATATTTTTAACAGGCCGGGACACGATAAGTCCGTTAAAAATTCATAACTTCTTCATCCGACGTCCGTTTTCGTCTGTCTTTTTAGAGTTGTGCTACTATTAACGAGATCTTCGATTCTCGTTTAGGTTGTATCGGCTAAAAATCACCCGATCTTTATTTCGAGTTTTTAGTTGTGTACTACTACGCTGATTCTTAGAAAAATCATAACTTCCTCATACAAAGTCAGATTTGGACATTCTTTTTATGAAAATTATCGGTTTAACGAATACTACGACTTTCATTTAGATCATAAGGGCTAAAAATTAGTTTATCGTAAACTCACTTTTTACGTTATACGGCGTCGTGTCGGTTCTGTTGCGAAACTTCAATAAGTCATAACTTCTTCGTTATAACTCGGATCTCGATGAGGTTTTCGCCTAAATGTTTCTAACGAGATTCTTTACAACTTTCATTATTATAATTTTTACTTATTTTCAACTTTATATTTTCGTTATATTTCAATATTTTACATTAGATTGGAATCTCATAAGACTTCCAATATTTTCCGAGTGATTCTAAACATAGTTTTACTTCATTTCTAGTAAAAACTATCTGTTAGAACTCAACACTCAAATTCATATAATATTTCATTATATTATTCACTTTTAAAATTATATAACACGATAACTGAACATGTATGTTACAATTTGTCTGCTATCTCTGCTATATCTCCCATTCCTAGTTCCACTGCTCAAGCCTTGTGTGACCCCAATTGGAAGATTGCCATGGATGTTGAAATGGCTGCCCTTGATTCCAATCACACATGGGAGTTAGTTCCCCGTCCCCCTCAGGCTAACATTGTTGGTTGTCGTTGGCTTTATCGGCACAAATTTGACTCCCGTGGTCAACTAGATCGCTACAAAGGGCGTCTCGTAGCCCAAGGTTTCTCTCTGCAACCGAGAATTGACTTTGATGATACCTTTAGTCCGGTTGTTAAACCGGCTACTATTCGTACTGTCCTTAGTATTGCTGTCTCTCGACAATGGCCAATTCATCAACTTGATGTTAAAAATGCCTTTCTCCACAGTGAGCTCACTGAGGTTGTTTACATGAAGCAACCTCCAGGCTATGTACATCCGCAACATCCCGATTATGTCTGCCGCTTACGCAAAGCTCTGTATGGTCTCAAACAGGCTCCCCGTGCCTGGTACCAACGGTTTGTTGTATACATTTCCTCGCTCGGTTTCAAGAGCAGTCTCTCTGATAGCTCTCTTTTCACCTTTCACCGTGTAGATGAAGCAATATATCTTATTCTTTATGTTGATGATATTGTTCTCACTGCCTCTAGTCCATCACTCATCACGCGAGTTATTACCCAACTCTCAAATGAGTTTGCCATGACGGACTTAGGACCGTTATCTTTCTTTCTCGGCATTTCTGCTTCACGCACTTCCACTATTCTTTTTCTCTCACAGACAGTTTTTGCAAGAGAGATTCTTGCTCGCGCTGAAATGCTCTCTTGTAATCTGTGTAGCACTCCGACGGACACAAAATTTAAGCTTTCTTCAGAAGGAAAGCCAGTCTCCGATCCGACCTTGTATCAAAGTCTTGCAGGTGCATTACAATATCAGACTTTCACTCGCCCTGATATTGCGTATGTTGTTCAGCAGGTCTGTCTCTTCATGCATTACCCATCTGAACCTCACTCCTATGCTCTCAACAGAATTTTACGCTACATCCATGGTACTATAGGTCATGGTCTTTACATTCGTCCGTCTAATGTTGATCGTTTGGTTGCGTATTCTGATGCTAACTGGGTCGGGTGTCCCTCGACACGCCGGTCCACCTCTGGGTTCTGAGTTTATCTTGGGCATAATCTTGTTTCATGGTATTCAAAACGTCAACATGTTATATCGCAGTCTAGTGCCGAAGTCGAGTATAGGGGGTGGCTAACGTTGTCGCTGAAGCCTCTTGGCTTCGTAATCTTTTACTAGAGCTGTCTTGTCCCTTAACTTGTACTACTGTTGTGTTTTGTGACAATGTGAGTGCTATGTATTTAGCATCTAATCCAGTTCAACACCAATGAACCAAACATGTGGAAATAGATTTACATTTCGTTAGGGAACGTGTTGCCATTGGTCATGTTCGCGTTTTGCATGTTCCATCTGCACACCAGTTTGCTGATATATTTACAAAGGGACTTCCTACACAGTTATTTACAGATTTTCGTAATAGTTTAAGCATTCGTGAACCTCCCGCTCAAACTGAGGGGGAGTGTTAGTAAACTATTTATTCTATTGTTGTATAGTGTAGGTATATATTGATAGTATAGGGTCCTCATTGTAATATAATATAACTGGTGTATTATTTATACGTATGGAATGCATTGGAAACCCTAACAGGTATTTTCACAAACCAACAAATATATCAAACAAAACGAATTGTTTTGGTGGGTTGGGTACCTAAACTTATATACCCTCAAGGGAATATTCATTTTTCCCACACACACACACACACACACACACACACATATATATATATATATATATATATATATATATATATATATATATATATATATGGTTTCATTACTTTTTGTTTTGTCTGGTTTAATAATACCAATTATCCTAGTAAGTTTTACGGACTCACTAGACCAGAACCTGCTCAAGCTCAAGCATTTACTTTTCTAATTAGAGACCAATGACTTGGAGCTAAATTTGGATTTGCTCAAGGTCCTACCAGTTTAGATTAATATTTATTGTGTTCCCTCGTTGGAGAAGTCATTCATAGAGGATAAACTATGCGTTTTTGGGATATGCATGCTCCTTGGTTAGAACCCTTAAGAGGTTCAAATGGGTTGGACTTAAGTCGGCTGAAAAAGACATACAACCTTAGCAAGAATGTCATTTCGCAGAATATATGACACATGATCCTTTAGGATCTTTAAATTCCGTGGGTGATATAGTTACCGAGACCAGTGCTGTCAATTATATCTCTCCTAGAAGTTGGTTAGCTACTTCTTATTTTGTTATATGATTCTTCTTCTTCGTAAGGCATTTCTGGCACACATGAAGAGCTCGAAATACGTGGTATAAATGGACGAAAATTAATTATTGTACAAAATCATAACATAAAAAGGTTTTATTGTAAAAATAATATAATAAAATGGTTTTACTATACAAAAGATGTAACATTCAAGTTTTTCGTAAGTTCCCTTTTAGCCCTTTTATGCAAATTCCTTTCATTTTGGTCCTTGGCTGGTACGTGGGCGTACTCTATGAGTACGCGTAGCGTACTAGCTATTGTTGGTCGCTAGCATCACCCACGTATGATGGGCGTACGCACGGTTTGGGTAGACCCTAATTTATAGGGTTTGCACCCTATTTAAACCTCATTATAACACCTCTTCGACATGTTTAATCAGCCTCCATCATCTTATGCCCTGAAATCGAACCCTAAGTGCCTATTGTGAGATTTTGAGCTTATTAGTAAGATTTTGGTGGTGTTTTAATGAAAGAAGAAGAAAAATAAGTCTTGGTGGTTGCTTGGGAGTAGCTTGGGCTTGTAGATCCAGCTTCACCATCATCATTTCAAGCCATTTGAGGTATAAAGCTCTCACCTTGATGGCCTTTTTGATGGGTTTTGAGCATAACAAACAATCCCTATGTGTGCATGCAACCCTAATATTCTTGGATCTATGTTTTCTCTAATTGAACATACCAGTATTGAACATCAAAAGAAAAGCCCTAATTGCACTAGTATAATTTCGAAAATCATAACTAGGGTTAGAAAACATACCTTTGATTGTTATGTTGTAATAACAATGAAAAATCCAAGTCTTCTTCAACCTTGAGAGCAAGCGTCACAAGTGTCACGCCTCTTATGGTTAACACCCAAACTAAGCAAGAGGATGAAAGAGGAGAGAGGGGAGGAGGCTTGAGATTTTTGTCTATCCTTTTAGGGTTTAGAGTGGCCGAAAATATGAATCCTTATGGGTCTATTTATAGTGCAAATAGGATACATTGGATAACCCTAATTTGAATAAAATATTATTAATTCAAATTGGTAATATCCACCTCTATAATTATCCACATGGGATAATCTAGAAACCCTAATTATCCTTAAGAATTTCGTTCACCACCTTCCTATGAAGGTTCTGGAACCCCTTGTTCAACTATTGAACAATTTCACTTTAGTCTCTGCACTTTTAATTAATTCTTTTAATCGCGAAATTAATTTCAATTAATTTATGATTAAATATTAATTAAATAATATGATTTCTAATTAATATATTATTTCATAATACATTAATAAATCGTTTATTCCAATTTATTATTCAAATAATAAATTCAACCTCTCTCCAAAAGTCATCATCTCTAGTTGCTAGTTATGAGGGCAACCCAAAAGGACTGTGCTACTATTAATTCAAGTATATATCAATTATATTTATGGGCTTAGACACCTAATCCACCAGTCTCCCACTTGGATAAGTCTAATAACTATAGTTTCCAGTATAACTTCAAAAACTGATTAGCAAATTGTAGCTCTCAAAGCCGTCGTCGAACTCTGACCCAGTCAGTAACGTGTCCTAAGATAAGTGATCATATAATCCTCCATTCTGCAACATATCATGTGGACAAATGACATGGAATATAATCATTCTCATTGTCTAACAGTTTGTTTCTTGATTTCGGATTCGTAATGGAGAAGAACTACTAATTGAACACATCAATTTAGTCCTGGTCGGGCCCGACACTATAAGTCATCACCAAATCACCGAGGGACCCAAGATATCTATTTTCCCATTAGGGGAAAAGGAACAGATAAAATTTGGTTTATATGCTTGCACTATTTACTCATCAATTCATGCACAACAATACGTTTTATAACATCAAGTTACTGATGTGTTTACGTATCATCAATGCACAACCAACTTGTAAACAACAACTCATATATCTCCGTTTCAAGATTATACAATATTATCATCTCAGAATTACTCGTGATAAATTCCATGAAGTAATTTTCTGAGCGTGGGTTAATCCAATACTCAAATTCTCCATTTCAAAAGTACTTATGAATGTTGCAGCAAATCATTGCTATGTCTAAACCCTTAGACAATCTACAACCCAATTCATGACAGCCTTAATTCATTACTTACTTCCAAAGTATGATCGACTGTAGATATTTGAATAATATAATTATTCGGGAAGTAAAACATGCAAAATAAAACACAATAATAAACAATTAACCAAAGATAGTAAATAATACTCATAAATAAATCTCTATTATTTAATCATCAAATGTCAATTACATTTACATTGTTTCAAGTTTCTAAATAACTATCTAACTACTAAAACTAATATCATCCTTCAGACCAATGCTCCTTGCATGCTGAATGTGCTTAACCCTACTCAGACCCTTTGTGAGGGGATCAACAGGATTATCTTCAGATGATACCCTCTTCATGACGAGGTGTCCTTCTACTCTATGTCTGATAAAGTGGTATTTTCTGTTGATATGTCTAGATTTGCCATGATCTTTTGGTTCCATTGTCAAGGCAACCGCTCCTTCATTATCACAAAAAATCTCCATTGACTCATTTATAGCTGGCACAACTCCAAGGTCTTTGATGAAGTTATTCAACCGTATAGCCTCCTTTGATGCTTCGCTTGCCGCAATGTACTTTGATTCATAGGTAGAATCTGCAACCATTTCTTTCTTGGAACTTTTCCAAGTTACCGCTCCTCCATTAAGGCTAAACACCCAGCTAGACTGAGAACGGAAGTTGTCTCTGTCTATTTTAAAGATGGCGTCACTATACCCAGTAACTCTTAAGTCATCACTGCCACCAAGCACAAGGACCCAGTCCTTAGTTCTTCGTAGATACTTAAGAATACTCCTGACCGCTATCCAATGAGCTCTACCTGGATTTCCTTGATATCGACATACCATGCTCAAAGCAAAAGCCACATCAGGGCGAGTACATTTCATAGCATACATGATCGATCCAACGACGGAAGCATATGGAACTCGACTCATTTATGATGTCTCTGTATTAGTACTCGGACTCTGAGTCTTACTCAGTTTGGTATTACTCTAGATAGGCAACTCTCCTTTCTTGGAATTTTCCATGCAAAAACGCTTAAGCACCTTATCCAAATACGTACTTTGACTAAGTCCAATTAGTCTTTTACTCTTATTTCTTAAAATCCTTATTCCCAAAATATAAGCAGCCTCTCCCAGATCCTTCATAGCGAAACACTTTCCAAGCCAAGAATTGACCTCTTGCAAGGTTGGAATGTCGTTTCCTATGAGTAGTATGCCATCAACATACAATACCATGAATGTGACTATACTCCCACTAGCTTTGACATATACATAATATTCATATTCACTTCTAGAGAATCCAAACTCTTTAACTTTCTCGTCAAAGCAAAGATTCCATCTGGGAGAAGCTTGTTTCAATCTATAGATTGATTTCTCATGCTTACACACACTATTGGGGTACTTAGCCTCCACAAAACCCTCTGGCTGACTCATGTAAACATCCTCAACCAACTTTCCATTAAGGAAAGCGGTTTTGACATCCATCTGCCAAATTTCATAGTCATGAAACGCAACTATGGCTAACATTACCCTAATAGATTTTATCTTAGCTACCGGTGAGAAGGTCTCATCATAGTCAACCCCTGGGGTTTGAGTAAAGCCCTTCGCAACGAGTCGAGCCTTGAAAGTGTGCACCTTTCCATCCATGTTGGTCTTCTGCTTGAAGATCAATATGCACCCAACTGTCTTACGACCTAGTACATTGTCAACCAAATTCCAAACTTCGTTGTCATACATGGACTTGATCTCGCTGTCCATTGCCTCTTTCCATTTGGCAGACTTAGGGCCCGCCATTTCTTCCTTGTAATTAGCAGGTTCATCCAAATTTACAAGTGCATTATCACTGATAAACGTATCACCTTCTGTCGTTATATGGAAACCATAAAACATAGGCGGGATGCTAACTCTACTGGAACGCCTAAGAAGTAATGACTCGTCAATTGGTTCAACAGGAATTTCTTCCTCAGGTTGAGCGCTAGTATTAGAGGTTCCTTCTTCGTTTGAATATTGAATTTCTTCAAGATCAATAGTACTCCCACTGTCCTCATTGCATATGAGCTCTCTTTCACGAAAGACTCCCCTTCGTGCCACTAAGACCACGTTGTCACTAGGTCTATAGAAAAAATATCCAAAGGACTTTTTTTGGGTAGCCGATGAAAATGCATCTCTCACTTCGAGGTTCAAGCTTGTCGTGAGTCTCTCGTCTAACGAAAGCTTCACAACCCTAAACCTTGATATGTGCCAACGAGGGAACCTTCCATGTCCATATTTCGTGAGGTGTTTTGGCAACCTTCTTTGTTGGGACAAGATTAAGAATGTGGGCGACAGTCTCTCAGGCATACCCCCAGAAAGTGATTGGAAGTGAAGCTCGACTCATCATGGACAAACCATGTCCAACAAGGTTCGCTTACGCCTCTCAGCCACACCATTAAGTTGTGGTGTCCTAGGAGGTGTCAATTTTGAAACTATTCCATATTCCTTGAGATATTCGTAGAACTCGATACCGAGATACTCACCACCTCTATCAGATCTGAGCATCTTGATCTTCCTAACCAATTGATTCTCGAATTCTTCTTTGAACTCTTTGAACTTTTCAAAGGTTTCTAACTTATGCTTGATTAAGTAGATATAGTCATATTTGCTATAATCATCAGTAAAAGTCACATAGAATCGATTTGCATCCCTTGTGGTGGAACTGAAGGGCCCACACACATATGTGTGTATGAGATCCAACAATCCTTCACCTCTTTCACAAGAACCAGTGAAAGGTGATTTAGTCATCTTTCCAAGCAAACAAGACTCGCATGTATCATCCGACCTTAAGTCAAATGGTTCCAACACTCCATCCTTTTGAAGTTGGGCAATGCGTTTCTTGTTGACATGTCCAAGACGACAGTGACACAAGCATTCTTTGTCTAAACCATTAGACGAATCAATCTGTAAAACACTATTACCTAAATTGTCTACAACCATCACAGTTTCATACACACCATCACAAGGTAATGCTTTAAAATAAAATACACCATTTTTATAAGCATAAATAGATTCATTCTCATTATCAAAAGAATATCTAAAATCTTGTCTATATAAAGCATGAAATGAAATGATGTTTCTTGTCATTCTGACGAATAGCAACAATTGTTCAAATCCAAACACGACCCATTACTAAGCACTAAGTTATAGACACCAATCTTGGTAACATGTGATGATCTCCTATTGCCCATGATCAGGTTCATTCTCCTATGCTACACATCCTCGCTTCTTCTTATCCCCTACAAATCAGAACAAATGTGAAAACCACATCTTGTATCAAGGACCCAAGAATGAGAATATGATGAGTTTTTGGATAAGATATTTAAATACCTGCCAAGGTTGGCTTTATTTTTCCATCCTTTGTGTCTTGCATGTACTTGGGGCAGCTTCATTTCCAATGCCCCTTATCACGGCAGTAAAAGCAAGTAGCCTCTTTAGGATCAGAGGCGGGAGGAGCATCAGAACTGGTCTTTCCTTTGGATCCATTGCTTGAGGACCCAACCTGGGATTTTCCCTTCTAATTCTGTTTAGGAGGGCCTTTCCTCTTCTTCCAATTTCCTTGCCCAATGGCCAAGATAGGAGCACCAGCAGCAGGAGTGGAGGCAATACTTTTTCCCTTTAGTCCACTTTCAACAGTTCTCAGCAGGTTCTGAAGTTGAGCTAATGTGGTGTTTTGGTTGTTCAGATGATAAGTCATAAGAAACTGATCATAATAGCTAGGCAATGAGTGCAAGACTATATTAATAGCCAATTCCTCATCAAATTTCACATTAAGCTTCAGCAAGCGTTCCACGTATCGTTGCATTCGTTGCACGTGGCTGCGGACGGACTCTCCGTCTTTCATCTTGCTGGTAATGAGGGAATTCACTACCTCGTATTTCTCTTGACGAGATCGCTGGTGGTACTTTTCCACCAAGTCCTTGTTCATCTCATACAGCTCGTAATCCTCGTAGAACCTCTGTAACTCAGAGTCATAGTCTCCACCATGATGCAAGCAACCTTTGTTGCATCATTGTAGTGTTGCCTATACTCTCCTAGTTCTTCAGGGGTAGCTTTTGTTTCATCAAACTCGAGGAGTTCCTTTTTGAGCACATACTATTTGTCCTCGAAACATAGAGCCGTCTTTATGTTTCGCATCTAATCATTATAATTGGTGCCATCAAAAGTGACCCTTGAGCAGATGTTCAAGAGTGTGAAGTTGTTGTTGGAGTTGGAGGAGTTGTTGTTGTTGGAGGAGCCAGAAGCATCGTTGGGAGTTGGCATCTGAAAAAGAAGGACAAGTTTTGCTTAGATAGGAATATTCCTCAATATAACACCCAAATGAAATATTAAGGCTAGGATCCAACTAGATAATTCACAGCTTAGAAAAGGGATGATGTAATCTAATTGTGAAATAAACAAAGGTAGGTAAATGACAATTTACCACGAAAACAAAATTTAAAACGAATTTGGTTTTTTTATGAAATTCCTAGATCTTTTGAGATTCATTGAACTATTCAATGACATGTTTAATCTCGATTATGCTCTTCCATTTGTGACTGGGATACCGAGGATCACAAACAAGATGTGAATAACCATGGAAATTAGTTTGGTACTCTCGTTGTCATTTATCATCTAATTAATGTGTCGGTTAGCCATACACGCTCCATCAATCAATGATAATTTACGAGACACCCATTGCCACCCTTTATTAGTCCATATTAGTGTGTCGGTTAACCACACATGCTCCACTGACGACTTATATAAGGTGCAATGTGTAATTTCATGGATTAGCATCAAATTCACATTTTTCCTAAAGTAACTAAGATTGAGAATTTAATAAAACATTTTAGTCACTTTATAAATTAATGAGAATTATTTGTCATATCAAACTCGTTCGGCTAACTACTGAGAGTGGACACTCATTCAACTACCATTTTATAGGCAGTTTCTTTATACCCCCTTATAGATCGGCTTCGTGAATGAGGCGTACTAGTGGTTCGACTGACTTGTCTTATACATATAGTAAATATTAAGCTTTTAATTTTACATATAGTATAAGGTGTATTTTAAACATTTCAAAATAATAGGGTTTATAATCTTTGAAATTTCGAAATTAAAACAATTTAATTAAATTTAAAAGAAATTGATTTAATAATTATCTATTAATTAAACTTTTAATTAATTTATTAAATCATTTGAGGATTATCCAATTAAATTAATAAAAATAATTTAACCTAATCCTCTCCCCTAATTTTTGAAAAACATGGGAGGGATATTCAAGTTTTATCATTATCCAAATAAATCACATAAAGAGATAATTACCAAAAACAAGAAAACCCTATCATGAAACCCTAATTTTCGAAAATCATGAATCTTGGGGGGGAGGGGGGGGGGGGGGAAGGCAAGGATTTCAATCCTTATCATATTTTTGAAAATCTAGAGGGTTAGGAAACCCTAATTTTTGAAAATTAAAGGACAAAGGAAAGGGTTAAAACCCTTTTTCAAAATTTTGAAATCTAGTGTTAGGAAACCATAAATTGCGAAAAACCCAAAGTCCAAAGGGTTTAATTACCATAAAACCTAATTGATCAAGTTCAACCAATTGCATCAAATTCAGTAGAAAACAAGACAAGGCTGTGATACCACTGATGGGTTTTGAGCATAACAAACAATCCCTATGTGTGCATGCAACCCTAATATTCTTGGATCTATGTTTTCTCTAATTGAACATACCAGTATTGAACATCAAAAGAAAAGCCCTAATTGCACTAGTATAATTTCGAAAATCATAACTAGGGTTAGAAAACATACCTTTGATTGTTATGTTGTAATAACAATGAAAAATCCAAGTCTTCTTCAACCTTGAGAGCAAGCGTCACAAGTGTCACGCCTCTTATGGTTCACACCCAAACTAAGCAAGAGGATGAGAGAGGAGAGAGGGGAGGAGGCTTGAGATTTTCGACTATCCTTCTAGGGTTTAGAGTGGTAGAAAATGTGAAGCCCTATGGGTCTATTTATAGTGCAGATAGGATACATTGGATAACCCTAATTTGAATAAAATATTATTAATTCAAATTGGTAATTATCCACCTCCATAATTATCCACATGGGATAATCTAGAAACCCTAATTATCCTTAGAAATTTCGTTCACCACCTTCCTAGGAAGGTTTTGGAACCTCTTGTTCAACTATTGAACAATTTCACTTTAGTCCCTACACTTTTAATTAATTATTTTAATCCCGAAATTAATTCCAATTAATTTCCGATTAAATATTATTAAAATTTTATAATTTCTAATTAATATATTATTTTCATAATACATTAATAAATCATTTGCTCAAATTTATTATTCAAATAATAAATTCAACCTCTCTCCAAAAGTCATATTGTCTAGTTGCTAATTATGATGGCAACCCAAAAGGACTATGCTACTATCAATTCATGTATATACCAATTATAGTTATGGACTTAGACACCTAATCCAAAACTTTTGTTAAAGATCTAGTTTGTGGTGTCTTTTATGCACTTTTGAGTCTTTTGGGTTAAAGATGAGCTTTTGATCGACTCCAGAAGCAATGGATGCTAGATCTTAGCTCCATTCAGGCCCCTTGTTCATAAAAATGCAAAATTTATGAAGGATATTGGTTCATACATGTATTAAGATATCTATTAAGCTTCTTTTTGAGTATTAGGTTCCATTAAGCCATGCATGTGTGTAAAGTTGCCAACTTTACGTGATAAGACACCCTGAGGAACCAGATCTGAGGGTATAGCAAAAGGTCTTAACTATTTAAGTGCTTAATGAAGAAGAATAATGGTCAGAGGAGTACGTTGGGCGTATGAGTTGAGTATGCCCCGCGTACTCAACAGTTGGGCGTTTTGGGCTTGGCCTTATTGGTTTGGGCCATAGTTTGGGCTTTTTAAGTTTTGACCTTGTTGGGCCATTAGAATTCTAATTTGGGCTTTTGGCTAGTATTTGGGCTTCCTTAGATTTATGCCCATGATGAGTTTTGGGCCTAATTTGGAAGATTGGGCCATAATTGGGCCTTGGGTTGCCATTTAGGATTTGGGCCTTTTGAGTAGTTGGGTTGGGCCTTGGTTTTGGGCCATGTAAGGACAAGGGTAAAATGGTATTTTACCTTGGTTATGGGCTAAGTAGCTTAGATTCTTAGCTGGGTTGAGATCCAATTAATAATTGGATATTATTTTGATGATGATAAAGCAGAGATTTTCCGGACCAACAGACAGAGATTCTTTAGTGTATTTCAGCAGCTAGAGGTGAGTTTCCTCACTCAGTTTGGCGGGTCAAAGGCACCAATGTCGGCCATGATTTGTTATGTTTAGGATGCTATATTTCTACGCAACTCTTTCATGTGTTATGTGCTGGTATGCTTACCAGGCGGGGCCCGATGACCATTTTGTGTGTTATATATCTTTATGGTTATTGCATGTGTTACGTGTTTATGTGTTTATATGTTTATATGTATAGCGGGTGAGGCCCGCTGACTGAAAGATATGTGTACCGAGCGGGGCTCGATATGTGTTTATTATGTATGGTATGTGGTATTTCGGGAAACTCACTAAGCTTTGTGCTTACGTTTTAAGTTTATGTTTTAGGTACTTCTGGTACGAAGGGGAAGAGTCCGGGATGATTGTAGTGTACCAACCACCTCTTTCCGTATTTTATGATTACTCTAATGTTTCATGATGTATTTGATACACTTTGTTCCGCCATGGTTTTGTGATGATGTTTTGGGTAATAGTATTATTAATTTAAAAACGAAAATTTTTGGGACGTTACAAAAGAATAACATAATGATTCTTCGGACATAAAAGGACGGGTGGACTGGACACCATTTGGGTGATCGTTGATAGATTAACCAAATCCGCACACTTCCTACCAATAAAGGAGAGAGACAAGATGGAGAAACTAACAGGCACGTACATCAAGGAGATTGTACGATTACATGGCAGGCTAATATCCATTATCTCTGACAGAGATAGCAGATTTACCTCACAGTTTTGGCAATCAATACAAAAGTCCTTGGGAACTAGACTTGACATGAGTACAACCTACCACCCACAAACCGACGTGCAGAGCGAGGGAACTAATCAAACGTTGGAAGATATGTTGTGAGCTTGTGTGATAGACTTCGCTAGAACTTAGGATACCAAGTTACCACTCATCGAGTTCCCATACAATAACAACTATCACACTAGCATTAAGGTTGCTCCACTTCGTCGAGGAACCGGTAGAGATCATGGACAGGGAGGTCAAAAGCACGAAACAAAGCCGCATACCCATAGCGAAGGTCCGTTGGAACGCCAAGCGAGAGCCTGAATTCACATGGGAACGAGAAGGTCAAATTAAACAGAAGTACCCACATCTTTTCCCTAGCTCATGCGTATCCACTCTAGAACAAATTTCGGGACGAAAATCCCTCTAACGGGGGGATAATGTGACAACTGGCAGTTCTGGGTCAATCAAAGTCAACGAAAATCAACTAATTATGACATAAATTTGTGCTTTATACTTTGCTTTTAGAGTTCTCAGTTTAGGACCGAAAACACTATGATCTCGCTTTTAGAATTCTCAATTTAGGATCGAAAACACTATGATCTCGGTGGCACTTGGACCAAAATCACCATGTGATTTCGGTGGGCTTAATGATATTTCCGGTTGAATAAAAAAAATCCTACTTTTGGATTAGCAACATTAATTTCGATAATTCCAACATATGTTATTTTAGTATAAATAATATTTTGAACACATTGTGCTATTATCTTTATTGATAATACTTCCTTTATAATGATTTGAATTTTCATAATTCAAAATAGGTAATTAGACATTAGTTTTACCATTTTTTTATAAAACACCCATCTTTTTATAAAAACTCTTACTTTTTATAAAAGATAAAAGGGTTGACTTTAGGTGCATGGAAAGCCCCAAAATGAGTCAAATCCTACTCCAATTTCCCAACTAAACTAATACCCAACATACACCCAAGTATTGTCCAACATGTAACCAAGCAAACATCCCACCACCCCACCCCACCACCCTCCCTTCCCCCTCCCTTGTAAATTTCGTCCACCCCCCCCCCCCCCGGGTCTCATTTCACCATCTTCATCTTCTTCATTCTCTCAATTTCTCTCAAGAACACTCCATTTTTCTAAAGGTTAATTCTCCACAAATTGGTTCTTCAAATTTTGGTAAGCTTTCCTCCATA
This sequence comes from Lactuca virosa, assembly GCF_052849685.1. Lineage (NCBI taxonomy): Eukaryota > Viridiplantae > Streptophyta > Magnoliopsida > Asterales > Asteraceae > Lactuca > Lactuca virosa. The sequence continues at coordinate 50,516,578 of NC_136433.1, forward strand.
GATCTAGTGTTTTTACACACATTGATACTAGTTTTGTTACATTTACACACATTTATATGTTTTATTATCCATAGGGTAATATCATCATCAAGTGTTCTTCAACCATCTTCAAGTGTTCTAAGCTTGAGGATCTTCATCTTCATCTATTTATCCACTAAGAAATCCACTCAAGGTGAGTTCATACCCCTTCATTTTCGAGTTTTCCAAGTTTTAGGGGGGGGGGATACAAGTAAAAAAAATCCTTTTTGGATGATCTAAAGGCTTTGCAAACTAAAAATACAAGTTATGTCACTAAAACGTATCTACGCTTAAAAATCAGCTTTTTACAGAAAAGTTGTGGTCTGTTCACGGACTGTTTTACCCTGCTTAAATTTAATATATTTCAAAACTATTCAGTATCGAAATAGTTCAGGTCTATACCTTTTTAACGACTACTCGCACGCATTCATACGATTTTTCTACAATTTATGGTGATTTTAACAAAAATGCCTATCATTTCAGAATATTTTCGGACCAGTCTGTAAAAATGAACATTTTCACTCTGGTTAAGAACTACTTAAGGTCAGGGAAAAATATTATGGACAAAATAGACTCATATTATAAGCCCTGAGAGTTTATGGATCCAAATTTCGACTTACAATGATTTTTCTATAATTTTTCTAAAAACATGGACAGAAAAGTCAAAAACTAGAAATTGTCTTTATCGTACTAAATGTTTTTATACTTGTGTTAGATGTAAGTTTTTATGACATATTCATTTAAAAACATCTAGACATGATAACTACTATGTATTTATATAAAGGATTATATAAATAGTCTTAACAAACAAACAAAATAAACTATAATTGGTATAGTTTGGGAGTCACAAACATTACACTATCATTTCAGAAGAAACATATAATTATTTCATCTACAAGAAAAAGGAGTTTTCAGTTCACGTAAATCGATTGATACTGGTTGTGAGACATTTGGCTTCACCATACCTACCAGAGTACACATTAAAGTCATGAATTATAACCAGAGTCTCTTGTAGGAAGAGCGTGACACTTGTGTATAGATCTATACGGGATTGACAACCCCGCACCTAAATTGTTAGCTATAGTTAGACCGGCAGGTCTGGGGTGACAAATGTCGTAACAGTTCCGAAGCCCGAAGCACGTCGTTCAGGCCAGTAGTCGCATTAGTATGGTTATAATAACTCATATAGGGTATTAACAAAACATTTGGTTTACAGGTGAACATACATTCAAGTAGTTTTATATAAAGATAAAACTTCATAACACCACAGCTCATTTTTAAAGAAAATATTGGATTTTCTGAAGGTATACACTATCATTTTACATGAAACAGTTACAAGATCCTTCTCATACAAAATGCTTATGAACTCACCAACTTAATTGTTGACACTTTTCAAAATCACTTGTATTCTCAGGAAATTAGTAAACAGGTAACCCAAGAGTTTTTGGAGGATGGGGCGTCGTCGCATCACGTTATTTTTGTCATATGCATTTGATATCATGTAAACAATGTTTTGAGCACAATGTAAACTTATTAAATATTCAATACAATGGTTGTAATGTTTTGATTTCTATTATTCAATTGTTATGATACTTTACATGAAGTCATCCGCCCCCAAACGTTTCCGCCGTTCTGGTTTGGGGGTGTGACAAGTACCATCTAATTTCATTATAAGGGTATTTTAGTAAATTAACATAAATTTAAAAAAAAAATTACGAACTTTAGGAAATAATTAATTTTCTTAACTTTAAGAATCTGGTTTTTTTATAATAATTATATTAATTCAGACATTTTAAAAGAATGTGTTCATGATTATCTTGAAGAAAAACATTATATTCTGACAGAATACTTTAAACATATATTATCAAGATATATATATATTTTTAATGAATATGAATTTTATATGAGATGAATTTTAATAGTTTAGAATAAGTAATTACATTTATTCTTAAAGAATACAACTATGAATATAAATATCTCTTTTAAAAAAAGACTATGAACATAAATTACATTCATTCTAAAAGAATATCACTAATTTGGTACATTCTAAAAGAATATGATGTTGATAGATTCTTAAAGAAAAAGACGATAAACATTGCTTTCTTTTTGGAAGGTCGGTAAAGATTGTTCATTTTCATCCCACACATCATCATGCAGACGTAAGGACCTTGATTATCATGTTCCTCTTCACACACCATTTATCTTTATTACCTCCATGCCCTTGATCATAACATTCTTCGAGAATAACTATACTATGAAATGGAATTATGTCAGAATGACTGCTGTGAGAATAACAAGATCTAGGCAAGAAAATGCTAACATGGGTTGACATAGTATAAATATCTAAGTTCTATAAGTGGGAGTGCATACAGAATGTCACTCATGACAACCGGAGATGATGATATTCATACCAGGCAAAAAGTTGATGATTCTTTTGTTGTTATGCCACATGTAATTAACTCTACGTATATGCCATATGTTATTGGTGAAACAAGCCCTGTTACATTTGGTATCACAGGTACACATTATAATGATATAATCACAAACTTCATGTTCCTGTGTGAATCGAATATTGATAAACAACCATCAAAAGATACATTGGCATTACATTTTCCGACTCCATTATAACTTATAGTTTTGAATCCATCCTATGTTTTTAAACTTTTTTAAACTTTATATTAGGATTATGGAACACAAATGCTATGTTTCATAAAATTATCAGTCTATGTAAACCAAGTATTGATAAACAACCAACAAAAGATACGATGACATGAAACAATGATTTTGACACATCGATCACACTTTGGTTTAGAGGAGTACCTATTACTATTGCTTTTAAGTAAGAGAACTATAATGGTCGTGTCATGAATACTTGAGTTTCTGAAAGTATTCCGGAAGGTTTTGAATTCTGTAAAAGGAATGAAAATTCAAGGATATAATGGCCTTTGATGTTAGTAACAACACATTGAGACCAGGTGACGATCTATAGTGTTGAAAACTCTATTAATGGACGATCGGAATAAAAAAAAGCACAGTTCATCTATTAGGGTTCCATTAAATCAAAATATTCCCGGCCCCAATGTTTTTTTTGTTAGAATTTAAACACACACCAACTATATAGAAGAGAATACACTAAATCTGAAACATAATTTGCATTATAATGCTCAAAGATAGTAAATTTAAATTACCATGTGTGAGGATTCAAACAGAAAAGGAGAAGTCGATGGAGGGAAGGATCCGTCAAAGTAAGAGTTGATGTGGGAAGGTTCGAACCTGTTGATGCGTCTCCTAACTCATCCTTCTCCATAGCCGTTTTCGGCCTTTTGTTGTGCACAGTACTAGCCTTCTGCTATGCACAATACCGAGAAGTGGGAAATACAAGAAAGTAATCAAAGATGAAAAAAATGGAACCAACTCTGAAACTCTCTATTCCTCTTGAATGAGATGCGTCTTTGGCGAATTTTCGGTACCAATATGAGGGTATCAGGATAGATTTGCGTTGTACAGGGACGAAGGGCGACGATCCAAGATGTTGTTTCCAGTGACGAAGAAATACGCGGGGGCGTATGAAGATCGTCATTTTAAAAGGGGTAGGGTTATAGAGATGGAAACGTGAATCAAGGGGATATTCCTTTAATTTGATTAATTAACATAATTAATTAATACGTAATATTACTTTTTTTACCTTTATTTTATGTTTTAAAATGATTGGTTCACAATCATCCCTACATCCATACAATAGATAGTTAGAATAAATGAATCTCTCTCTCTCTCTCTCTCTCTCTATATATATATATATATATATATATATATATATATATATATATATATTATTTTGAATGAAATAAGTCATTTTTGCAAAGGGACTCAACGAGTTGGAGGCCCCAAACTCGTCGAGTAGGAATGGATTTTTGGACGCGGGACTTGAAGTCTACTCGACGAGTTGAGAGCCTCAACTCGACGAGTAGGGCTGCCAGAGTGAAACCCTAATTTCAGGGTTTTGCACCTTATTTAAGCACCTTAACCTCCAAAGGGTGGCCTCATTTGTAGCCTCCATCACTCCAAACCCTAGCCACGAAACCCTAATCCACCTTTGAGTGTTATTGAGCCTTTTTGTGTGTTCTTGGTGATTTTGAAGCTTGATAAGGAAGGAGAAGCTTGAAGATTCAAGGGGAAGCCAGTAGATTCGGAGGTTGAGCTACATTTCTGACTCATTTGAGGTATAAAGTCGATACCTTGGCTTTCCTTTGCTTAGATCTTCATTTAGGGTTGTATTTTGTTACTTTGGGGCCATATTGAAGTCATTTTCGGGATTTGAGTGTATCATGAGGTTTTGACTTCAGATCTAGGCACTCATGAGCTTATGAGGCTTAAAGTTGCCAACTTTAGCAAGCCTTGGCCCTTCCCAATGCCCTAGATCCCTTATATAGCTTAGTTTTGGTGTTTCTAACTTCATGACACCATGCATGGACGTAAAGTTAGCAACTTTACGTGGTAACTTGGTCCAAGGGGACTAGATCTATGGTTTGGAAGCATTAAACCCGACTGGAAACGACTGAATGAGTTTAGACTATGGGGGACTCGACGAGTTGTTCATACAACTCGGCGAGTTGGGTCGTGGTTTTCTCAACCATTTCTGTTACTGGGCAAACTCGTTGAGTCTAGGAGATGACTCAGCGAATTGGCCATGCTTTTGGGTTTAGAAGATTGAAGAACTCGACGAGTTCAAGGAGGAACTCGACGAGTTGAGAGGGAAATGTCCCGACTCTGTTATGAAGAGGAACTCGACGAGTTGGATCGAGATTTCCAGGGTTTTATGGATCATGGAACTCGACGAGTTGATGGACCAACTCAGTGAGTTGAGTCAACCAGGATGTTGACTTTGAACTGGATGTTGACTCTGACTAGGATGTTGACTTTGACTTTGATCATTGACCAGAGTTGGCCCTTACAGGGGTTATGAGTATGAAAGGGTAATTAAAGGAGATTTTTATGTGTAGGAGTTTGAGAGGAGTTGATCCCATAGCCGAGGACAGTTCAGCTACTACACGACATTTGAGGTGAGTTACCTTCCAGTAGAAGTGGGTCGAAGGCACCAATGTCGGCCCACTAGTAAGAGTTATAGTAGAGATGATTGTCTTTGTGATAATTATCTGGTATGTCACTATATGTTATGCTTTATGTGCTATTATGCTATGATATTATGTGATAGTGGTAGGAGGGGTAGGATAGACCCCAGTACCGGTCGATAGGGCCGAAGGGGTATGCCAGCACCCGGATAAGCTAGGCAGAATATGACTTATGTGTTTATGAGCTAAAATGTTATATGGTAGAAGTAGAGGGTGAAATAGTCCCCGGTACCGGTCGAAAGGACCGAAGGGGTAGGCCAGCACCCTGATATGCTAGGCGAGGTACCGGTCAAAGGACCGAAGGGGTAGGCCAGCACCCTGATATGCTAGGCGGTTACCGGTTGAAAGAGACCGAAGGGGTAGTCTAGTACCCGGATATGTTAGATAGTATGATTATTGTATGGTATGCGGTATGATGGGATAACTCACTAAGCTTTGTGCTTACAGTTTCGGTTTTTGTTTCAGGTCCTTCTTCTTCGAAGGGAAAGGAGCCGGCACGATAGCAGCACATCACACCACGATTTTCCGCAATATGATGTTCTTGGGATTTTGTACTCTGACATTATTATATTATGACATGTTTTGAGACATATGACGTATGGGTTTTTATGATATGAGATAACTTCATGATGTTTTCAATAATCTGTTTTATGAATTATTAAACTAAAAATGAAATTTTTGGTCTTGAATTTTGGGATGTTACATGTTTTCTAATAAAATTCGTTGTTCTGAAAAAAAAAACAATTATTATTTAATTCAAAAAATCATTAAATACTAACTAGTTTTTTTTTTCCGAACAACAAACACACACTTCCTATTTTACTTATAAGTTATTTATGTTTGTCTCAAACGAGACTTGAACCCCAACATATAGATGATGATGAGCACCTTTTCACGAACATCGGATATCAAAGGGCTACAAGTTTTTTAGTAGTTTTTAATTAGTTTTTTAGAACAACTAACACACACAAACATAACTTACTACCAAAGAGTTTGTGGCCAAACGATATCAACAATCAGGTGTTGGTGTCCTTCTAAGCCAAAGGTTGAAAGTTCAACTTCCATTGGAGACAAAATGAAAAGTGTAAAGAATGTATGTGTTTACCGTTCTAAAAAAAACACAAACATAATTTACTACTAACCATACCTTTCATCCCAATCGGGACTTGCTGAAAGGTAATTTTCCACCATCACATGTTACCGTTAATCTAAAAGTTTTTTGGTGGTAATGATTAACTAGTAACAAATACAATTAACAATTCAACTTTAGACAAACAATAATTTAAGTAAAAATTCTTTCAAACAACGTACACACGCTAACCATTTTAGTTTTCCATAAACCAAAAATATGCTATAACTACTAACAAATCAATCTCCAACAAACTACGACTCAACTAACAATCTCACAAGCAAAAAACTAGCAACGACCAAAATTCGATTTTCAAATAACAAATAGTAGAAAAATATCAATTAATATCTCATTTTTAATAATTGGTGGTGACGCGGTGAACTGTGGTTAGAGCCGATAGCAAGACGGCCAACATGATGGCCATGGCCGGATGATAAGACTGCAAGGAGTGGCATGCGCCATCTCCCTCGCCAACTTCCTTGGCATGCGCCAACACCACCCTTTATCGTGTACTAAGGGTTTGCGCCAAGAAGAAGATGTCGGTAGCTTAGCGAGATGACAAAGATGAGAGAGTGATGCTTTTTTTGTGACCGGTTGTTTTTATTTTTGTTTTTTTTCAAAGGCATGCTAAGGTACACTACCACTCTATAGCACCATGATATGCTTACGTGTAAGGTAAAAAAAAAATGACGTGGCTCCTTAGCATACACACCATCACTCCCTCCAAAAAAACAAAATTGTTTGTATGGCAGGCGACATATGTCACTGTGTCAGTGTCAGTGTCAGAGTTGCACCACGATTATAGTGTTACGACTAGATGGTTAGACTAAATTGAATGCATCATAATGTATTTATGTGTGAAGGCATGTCACATCATGCTATTAGTGGAAAATGGTGTTAGGGAGTAAGAAAGTGATGGAAAGATAAAAAACGGAGGGAAAAAAAGAGATAGTAAGTGATGAATAAAAAGCAAAATTATAATTGTTCCTAGGAGGGTGTTTGACTTATCTTTTGAGAGCCCAAAAATTCTTTTTGGAAAAGATAAAATGCAAAAGATGTTTGGTAAAAACAATTTAAAAGCAACTTTTGAATTTTTTATATAATGAAAACTGACTTTTTGGAAAAGTCAGAAAATCCTAACTTTTTGTAACTTTTGCCAAAAGGATTTTTGGCTTCCAAAAAGATAAGCCAAACACCCCCTAGGTAGTCTCGGGAACTCACACCACCACCACCATGCGTGGGTGGTGTTCCCCTCCAAACTCACGCTTAAATAGTGGCCACATCAGCATCAGCATACACGTAGCAATCTCAACCCAGTCCTTTTAGCCTTAGCGATGCCATTGTTTGTCCTCACTCCTCAAGTTCTTGTTTGATCAAATAAAACACAAAAAAAATGGGCTACGGATTATCAGGACCACTGGATAGTGGATACCAACTTACTAGATCCGGCCCATGTGGCATATAAAGACAATCGTGTATTCGCGTTATCCACATACTATCTATTATGTGATGTATTATATTTAACTGTTGAATAAATAATGTATATAGACATATCTAATATGATGAATATTCATCCGGAATGTGTGGGGTTGCATTGTGGGGCGCGAGGGGTTTGTGCCCAATACAATAATGCGATATCTTATTATTTATTGAATATATGACAAAGTAACATAATTTAAAATGTGTATTGGACATTTGTTTGTAAAGACAATATTTCATTCTATATTTTATACTTGTTTGGATTATATAAGTTGATTGTTGATTAAAATTAATTTGGTTTGGATTATATAAGTTGATCGTTACTAACAGGTTCTTTTTCTTTTTGGCCTTTCAATATTTAAAGAGTAAATTATTATTTTTTTCAATAAAAAAAATTAGTAAATACCTCTAAAATTTATAAAATTTATTTCATTTTTACACAATATTTCATTCTATATTTTATATACATTTAAATGTTTAGAGAAATGAATTATTGATCATCCTCAAATGACAGATATTTTTCTCACAACATTCGTTCAAGTAGTAGCACATAATTTTGGTCCACAAACGAGAATGATAGAAAAAAAAAAGGAAACGGTAAGCTTCGCACAACATTAAGTCCACAATTACCTTGTCAAAGATTGTGTATACGACGCTAACGATTTCAACCGACGATTTCGTTTGAGTATTCAACTATTCATGCACATAGCTAACGACTTGGAACGTGAGTACGATTGAAATGCGATGCTAGAGGTTGAAGGAGTTTCACAACTACAAAAATATATAAACGCAATTCGGCTTATGGCATACTACAACGAAACTGATTATGTGGATAAATATTTGAAGATGTTCGATAGAACCGCACGAGAATTATATATATATATATATATATATATATATATATATATATATATATGCTAAAGGTCAAATGAGAAATAGTTTTTGTGTAAATACAAATGAAATAGTTTTAACTGTTACATTGGATTAATCAATGACTCGTATAATTAGGGATTTAATCTAGGAAAGAAAATCAAAACTAAAACTGTAATATTCACGGATGGGTATTATAGTAAAAGCACATACTTATTAATGAAAATCGTATACTAAAACCGTCATATCCCAAAAATCTTGCTAATTATGTTTTCATAAATTTGTGTGAGAGATTTTATATTGAAATTTTGATTTGCAAATACTCGAGTTTTTTCAAAAGCATTAGAAATTGGTTATCAAACATTATCGATTATAAGAAGTATCATTGCATTTTGGTGAGAAAAATTGCAAATCAGAATACTCAATTCAAGTTTGAAGAGGAAGATGTTCCAAAGTAAATTTTCAAATATGAACAATGTAACGCCCATATCCGGAAGTACTTTATGTTTTCAATTCTTTTGGCATTTTAGGGTTTGCCACAACGTGGTGGAGGCACCACCACGACGTGGAAAGTTAAGATGGATCACATGTTTCATTCAAGTCGCCACAACATGGCAGTATATGGCCATGACGTGGCAGCTGACAGATGGCAAACCCTATTTTTCTGGTTTGGTCCTTATTTAAAGGAATGAGGAGGCTAGGGTTTTCTCATCCTCAACCTCCATCAACCCCCTTAAGACCTGAAGAAACCCTAATTTCCTTCCTTATTCATTTAGGCCCTTTTTGGTGTTCTTTGAAGTCCTTGAAGGAAGAAAGAAGAAGAAGAAGCGAGCTAAGATGCAACAAGCAAGTTCTCATCCTTTGTTTTAGCACTCTTCTGGACCTTTGTAAGTGTCCAAGACTCGATTTTTTTTATCATGATAGATTGCTAGATCTTGAGTTTTGTCCCTTAATTTGTATGATCTTGTTTGTTGGAGTGGTAAGATCTCATAGAGTTTGCAACTTTATGAATCTCTGGAACATTTGACATGGTTGTTGGTTTGGATTAGAAGTTTAGTTGAGTTTTTGAGCCATGCATGAGATTTCTATGAAAACCCCCTTATTTTTCACTCATCATGGCTTCAATACATGCATGTCTATAAAGCATCCACTTTTATGTTAGTTTGGTGTTGGAAACCCTTCTGGAGTTATTGGGCTAAAGAATTTTTGGAATAAGTGCTTATTAGATGAATTCATGTCTTGTTTAGCCTTTTTGGAACCTAGGGTTTGAGATTTTGTGTAGCACCATGTTCCAAATCGTTTCCTAATTCGGGGTCGTGACCCGAAGATCGGTTATCATAACGATTAGAGCCTTAGGACAAGAGAGAATTAGACCCCCTTGGGTGTGGAAAGGCTAGGTTGGGTGACCCGGGAGTTCGGTTTGTTTTTTGGATCCTAAGGGTATATCGATAAGTGACAGTTCGGGTCTTTTATGAAACTTGGGTTTAAGTTCAGAAAGTTTTAAGACAAGGGAGAGTTGATAGAAGTGTAGAGCTTCTGATCACCTTTCTGAGGATATAAGGATCATCGAAAACGGACTTAAAACGAAGAATTTAGGGTTTTTGGAAGTTTGGAGGTTTAAGGGCTAAGCCTAGTACGCTGGGCATACATAAGAGTATGTTGGGCGTACTAGGAAAGATGATCGCGGGTGCCTTATGGAGTACGTTGGGCGTACTCCAGCCAGATGCAAACCCTAATTTAGGGTCTTAGACTCTATTTAATGGCCTTAACTCAACTCCAAATCTTGTTATCCTCAACCTCCATCTCTTTTAACCCTAGATTCGAAACCCCAGCCTTCATTTGAACATTCTTTAGGTTTTTGGTGTGATTTTGGTGTTCTATGTAGAAGAAGGAGATCTTGTTGGAAGCATTGCTTGGCTTGGAGCTTGTGGATCCAAGCTCTAATCATCTTCATTAACTTCCAGGAGGTACAAAGTTTCTAACTTGATGACTCTATGTTCTAGACTAGTCTAGGGTATGTTTTGGGTTCGTTTTGGTCCTTAGAGTCATCCTTGTGAGTATGTGCTACTCCAAGAGCTTATAATGTTGGATCTTAGCATTTATGAGGTTGTGGGTGCATAAAAATGTCATCTTGTGGGGTTTTACTCCTTCATGCGAGTATTAGTGGCTTTTTATGAAGATTAGGAAGCTTAGATTTTGGTTTAGTCTCCATTTAGTCATGCAAAGTCATAAAGTCGGGAACTTTATGACTTAAGACACCCCTTAAGGGTCAAATCTATGTTTGGACATTCTAGACTTAACCCAATAAGAGCTTATTATGGATTTTGGGTCTCTGAAGAGTACGTTGGGCGTACGTAGGAGTACGCTCAACATAAGGTGTGGTTCATGCATTTCCATCTTGTACGTTATGCTTCGGGGGTGAGTACGCGGGGCATACGTTTCTGGTACGCGGGGCGTACTCCCCGGGATGTTCATTTTGGGCTTTTTGGGCCTTGAGCATTTTGGGATGTGGACTATGAGATGTTGGGCCAGTTATGGGAAGGGTAAAATAGTCTTTTACCCTTTAGGAAGATGGATTATTGTTTGGGCCTAGGACTCTCTAGTTCGATTGGGCCATTAGTGGACCTAGTTTGGGCTTGGGCCGTTATTAGGTCTCATGTCTTATGAGTTTGACCTTAAGAATGTAATAAGGATTGGTATTGATTGTGTTCAGTGTGAGGAGTCGTTGTACAACAAGTTTGGGCGCGAGATTTGCTATCTTCTGATTGAGGCGAGTCTCCTCACTGTACCCATGGGTTGAAGGCACCAATGCTGGCCCACTAGGATCTGCTATGCTAGATGTCTTTGTGACTCTTGCATGGTATGTTGGGTTAGGCCCATTGGTATGCTGGGCTAGGCCCATTATATGGCGTGTAACACCCTATTATGAAAGTATCTGTTTATGGATTTCAGAGGCCAAGGCTAGGTGCATTTTGGTTTTTTATGAGTTTTGAGTTTTATTCGAGAGGTTTTGGGCCGGGGTGTGTCGTTAGAAGCGTAGGGCTTCTCGCCACCTTTTCGTGGGTATAAAGTTCGTCGGAAACAGACTTGGAATGAAGGAGTTATGACACTTTGAAATTATTGACGTTATTGGCCCTTAATGGAAATAGATGACTAAGAAGGACCGTGCATGCAAGGTGGTAAGCGCGCGAGTACGCCCAACGTAAGGCTGGGTTACACCCAACGTATAAGGTCATAAGGTCGCGGGTGCATTAGATGTACGCCCAGCGTACGTCCAGAGTCCAGAAACCCTAAATTTTAGGGCATGCCACTATAAAAAGAATGATAAGCCTCAAGGGTCAGCCTCCATTTCACCCTTGGACAGCCACTACGAAACCCTAATCCTCCCTTGAGTGTTCTTGAAGATTTGGTGGCCATTAGTGAGCATTTTGGTGTTATAAAACCATTCTCCAAGCAAGGAAGGAGCAAAACAAGGTGGTAGATCAAAGGAGAAGTTGTAGATCTGGGACTTTTGCCTCTTTCCAGACCCTTTCAATGTATAAAGTTATGAGCTTGATGATTGTTCTCTTAGATCTCTATTAGGAGGAGTTTATGGACTCCTTTAGTCCAAAGAATGGGTCTTTATGATGAAATCTCGTTTGTGAGCTTAGGGTTGCCACCCTCAGAGCTAAAAGGGTCCCATAAGCAGTAAAGTCTCCATCTTGAATGTCTTAATGGGTTCATGCATGAGATCTAGACCTCTTTATGGAAGTGGAATATCATTTTGGGAGTTTGGACTTGTTTGGGCCAAGTAAAGTCACAAAGTCAGTGACTTTATAGTTTAAGACGTGGAAAAGGACCAGGATCTATAATTGTAGCTTCTGAAGTGGAGTATTAAGCACTTAATAAGAAAAGGGCTTAACAGGGGGAGTACGCTGAGCGTACATGCAGGTACCCCAGCGTACACACCATTGGCTAGTACGCTTAGCGTACGTGAATGTACGCCCCGCGTACTCTATCAGTTTGGGCTTTGCATTTTTGGGCCTCGGTTTGGGCCATGCTTTGGGTTCTTGGGCCTTAGTGGGCCATCAGAAGTCAGATAATATGGGCCAAGGAAATGTTTGGGCTTATGGTAAGGCCCATTAGAGGGATTGGGCCCGATTTAGCAAATTGGGCCATTAGTGGGCCACTAGTGGGCTTGGGAAGCTTACCTAGTATTGGGCCTTAGTTTTGGGCCTTAGATATGGACCAAGTTGGGCTAGGGGTAGAATGGTCATTTTACCCTAAGAAGGATTATTGTATTGGACTAAGTGATGTTTGGTATTGGTAGTTCGGGAAGCCGAAGGTTCAGCAGTTCGGGAATTTACCAGTCAGCAGCCAGAGCAGTATCAGCAGGGTTCAACAGTGCGAGGTGAGTCTCCTCACTGTGTGCATGGGTCTACGGCCACAATGTCGGCCCATTATGTTGTGTATAGTAGGAAGACCAGGGGGTTAGCCCTAGGTATTATTATGATATATGTTCAGGATTACGATCCGAAGCCGGGCGAGGCCCGAGGTATGTTAGTATGGTAGTTATACTTGTTGTCTGTGTGATACTTATATGTGCCTGGTAGAGAGGTGAGTGTGGCCGAGGTCCCGCATCTCATCACTAGCTGAGTATGGACGGGGTTCTGTATCTCATTATTAGCAGAGCAGGGGCGAGGCTCGAGTTAGGAGGGAGGTGAGTGTGGGCGGGGGCCCGTATCTCACTATCAGTAGGGCTATGGACGGGGTTCCATGACTCATCAGTAGCAGGACAGGGGCGAGGCCCATGTTAGGCGAGGCCTTAGATCTGGAGTATAGTAGAGTATGTTTAGCTATTTGGTATGTGTTATGTTATATGTTTGTATGTGTTTAGCGGGCGAGGCCTAGAGACAGGCGGGGCCTAAGAGAAAAACATATGTATACCGAGCGGGGCTCGATGCCAGGCGGGGCCTGATGTCGGGTGGAGGCCGATGACGGAGCTAGTCCGATGTCGGGCAAGTCCCGATGCAGCGGGCGGGGGCCTAGTATGTGGTTATGTATGTGGTATGTGGTAGGTTGGGGAACTCACTAAGCTTCGTGCTTACGATTTTCAGTTTTGGTTTCAGGTACTTCCGGTAGCGGAGGGAAGAGCTCGGGATGATCGTATGGCACACACCAAGAAGTTTTTAGCCTGGGATGTTTACTCTGATAAAATAAATATGTTTGAAATGATACTTGATTTCACATAAGGATTATGTATGGCTTGATTAATGATTGTAAAACAAAATTTTTGGGCATGATTTTTGGGATGTTACATGACGAGCTAGGCATATTTGTATGTTGGGCTAGGCCCATTGTATGTTATGTAGGGTGCTAGTTGTCTCTATGATTCTTGCATTTGTAAGTTGGGTTGGGCCCATTAGTTTGGTAGGGCTAGGCCCATTATATTGGGTTGGGCCTAACATGCGGGCTAGGCCCAATGGTATGTATGGTATGTGGTATTTTGGGGAACTCACTAAGCTTTGTGCTTACGATTTTTATGGTTACGATTTCAGGTACTTCCAATTCGAAAGGGAAGGGCCCGGCTTGATCGCAGCGCATCCACCCATGTTTCCACAATATGATGATTTTGGGATTATACTCTGATAACTGTTTTATTATATAATATTTTGAATGTCTTATTAAAATACAATTGGTGCCTTGATTGAATTAAAAATGAAATTTTTACCTCATAATTTTTTATGGGTAAAGTTAGAAACTTTATCCTTCTAGACCATGTTTCAGACCAAATCTAAGTTTTGGAGCTCTTAGGATCGAAGAAAACAACTTAACCCATTAAGCTATTGGAAACCTAGCACCCACGGCGTGGCCTTCGGTCACCAAGGAGTGACAACTGGGAAAATGGCAACTATTTCAATGTATGAGGGCCACGGTGTGGCGGTGGACTAAAGTCAACATTAACTATTGACTAAATCAAAAGTTCTTCGTTCATGTATCAGGTGTTTTGTTGGATGGGGGTACACCTGAATTGTTAAGGATTGGGGGTAAATGAAGAATTTCAGGAATTCTCATCGTTGCTCATAGGTCCAGTGGTTGGAATGACATGTTAGGGAGTCACGGGTTAATTAAAGGCTTTTGGTGTATCTTATGGATTTAGGTCTAGTGGGGAATTTGCAATGGATGTGTTTGGGTTCTTTTCAGATAAGGTATTGGATTCCTGGTTTTGAGCTGAGTAGTGATGGTTGTCCTTTATCAGTTAGCGTCAGCAGGATCAAGGATTCGTCCATCATCAGTAGAAGGGTCCTGTTTTGAATGGGTTCGATTAAGGGAAGGCCATCATATGGCAGGGTCGACTTTTATCTGGGATATGGTAAGTGGTCGGAAGTATATGTTTACGGGTATCTGTAGATTTGTTCATGCCGAATAGGTTGTTCGGTTCGGGTTGTGAAGTTGAGTCTGTGTGGGAGCAATTTTGATTGGTTCTGTCTGTCTTGGATTCCAACATTGTTCAGGGTTTTCAATTTCAGGTATATCGGTTGGATACTCGTTGGCTGAAGGAAAAGTTGAGGTTTATTCTTCGTTAGGGCTTGTGATATCTTCTATTTTGGGTTCGACATCAGTAGGGGTGGGTGGTCATCTGAGAGAGGTGATTTCCCCAATCATTTTGGGATTCAGGGAGTTCAGTCAGGATCGTTTAAGCCGGTAAAGGAGATAATGATGAATGATTTCGAGGACGAAATCTAATTTAAGTGGGGGAGAGTTGTAACACCTGGAATTTAAGTAGCAAATTTGGGTATAAATCACCTTTTGGGGATTGGACACAGCGTGTTGGAGGCACCAACACGGTGTGTCGAGATAAGTAAATACGCATGTCTCATTAAGAGCAACACAGCGTGTTGCCTCCTGGAACACGGCGTGTTGGTTGCTGGAAATGAAACCCTAATCTTCCGGGTTTTTGCCCCTATTTAAAGGAATAAGGAGGCTAGGGTTTGTTCACCCTCAGCCCCCATCAGCCCTCAAGCCCTGAAGGAAACCCTAATCATCTTTCCCTCTCAAATGTGAGCTAGTGTGGTGTTTTGGAGCCAAAGAAGGAAGAAATTGGAAGAAGGAAGCAAGATCGAACAAGCAAGTCCCTCATCTTTCATCTTGACACTCTTCTGGACCTTTTAAAGTGTCCAAGATATAATTTTTATCATTCCATGTTGCTAGATCTTGGGTTTTGTCCCTTTAGCTTCATATTCTTGAGAGTTGGAAGGGTTAGATCTCATAAAAAATGCAACTTTATGAATCCCCAGGTCAAGGTGACCTTATAAAGTATTGGATCTGGCTTATAGTTGAGTTTTGATGTCATGAATTGAGATTAGTTCATAATCCTCATTATTGACCTAATATGGGTTCAAGACATGCATTGGACATACATGTTTATAAAGCACCGACCTTTGGGATGGTTTTAGTGCTAGAACCTCTTCTGGAAAGTATTGGGCATCAACTTTAAGGATTGAGTGCTTATTGGTTAAGTCCTTGCATCTTCTACCTTTATAGATGGGTTTGGACCCTTTGGAGTAGTCCCAGAGGATAAAGTTAGAAACTTTATCCTCATTCATATCATTTTGGTCTAGATCTGAGCTTTGGAGCTCTGGGAATCGAAGGAAGCAACTTAATGGATTAAGTTGCTGGAACTCTGGCAAACACAACGTGTTTGCAAGTCAACACAGTGTGTTGGCTGGGGTTTACCCCGACTGTTTGGATGCGGGAGGAACATGTCGTGTTTGCAAGTCAACACGGCGTGTTGGAGTCAACGTGGACTGTTGACTTTGACTTTTGACTTTTACCAAGTTGGCCTAAAGGGTATTTTAGGTGTTTTGGTATTTTGGATTTTGATGGTTATTGGTCACTTAGATGGATAGGTATTGGTTGGAGCTGAGATTCGGAGTCGGGACCTTATCAGCTATGGATCAGATCGAGAGGTGGGTTTTCCTCACTTTACTTTCGGGTCGAAGACACCAATGCCGACCCATTGGTTTGATAACCTAATATTCGTTAATATGCTGGGTATGGAATAGATATGCATGCTAGTTTGATATGCTAGTCCGGTAGATCTGTAGGACTGCCTGCGACACTATTTGTATGATTATCAGTATATGTTATTATCTGTTATATGTCGGCGTATTGGGTTGGGTTGAGGTTGTACTGCTCTGTACGGTAGCCAACAAACCCTGGAGCAATCCAGATATGAGCTAAGGGTTGGGTAGGGCATGCCAGACTCATACTGAGGGCTCATTAGCATTCCAGATATGAGCTGAGGGCCGGGTAGTGCATGCCAGACTCATACTGAGGGCTTAGTAGCATTCTAGATACGAGTTGAGGACCGGTTGGTATGCCAGACTCGTACTGAGGGCTAAACATTTGTGTGTCATTCTAATGACTGATTATGCTAGGGAGCAAGCCAGACATAAGCTGTGGGCAAGCCAGACTTATGTTGTGGGCTCAGGAGCAAACCATATATGAGCTGTGGGCCCGATAGGCAAGCCAGACTCATACTGTGGGCTCAAGGGTAATCCAATCTTTTAGGTGTAGAACCCATTGCATGTTGTTATTGTATATGTGTTAATTGTTTGTGTGGGTACTTTGGGGGAACTCACTAAGCTTCGTGCTTACAGTTTTGGTTTATGGTTTCAGGTAATTCAGTGGATCGTGGCAAGGTGAAGACGTGACCGTAAACATCCTCGTGTTGTTGGAACTTATGATTTCTGGGAGACTCTGATAATGAAAATGTTTTGAAAACTATGTTGTAAACAATTCTGATTTTAAATAATGTTTTAGAAACATTGGTTTTTGTAAATACCTCTTTAGTAAATGAGTTGTTTTGAAAAGTTAAAATTTGTTGAAATTTTTGGGATGTTGCATTCTTCGAATCGTGGGAGGTCAAAGGCGTCATTGTATACACACATCACCAATTTTATGATTTGAGATTCCACGATGTTTTTCTTATTACTTAGATTTGGATTATTGTTTATGAACAAAATGGTTTTATCTTAATTATAACATGAGTGTTTGTCTTAAATTAAAAATGAAAAATTTATTGTGAAAACTGGGACGTTACACTTTATTAATAATGTTGTACTGACATCTAACTAGACTTATTGTTTTAAACTCAATAAAAAAATATTGGATCTTCGTTAGATGTATTTTATTTGTTTCATGCATTTGCATTGCATGCAAGTGTTACAATTCATGCATTTTTACATTTTTCAGGACTTTATTTATAGATTGGTTGAATCTTTTTATTTTCATACTACTTAGTTGATTTTCAAGACGTTTGAAGACTAGATCATGTTTAGGATGATGTTGAGGTGTTAAATATCAAATTTCCTGAAAATTGGAGAAGAATTAAAAAAGTAATTTTTTTCGAAGAAATGACTTACTCATCCCAGTGGGCTTTCCGCTTGACTTCCACCCGATTTAGTCAAAGAAGAAGAAGAAGCAAAACACATGTTTTTGAAGGTCACTTGGTCGAGTGGAATTACATGGAAAAAATTACTCAGTCGAGTGGATGTGAAATATCGGTTTTGAGCCTATAAAATACCTACTTAGGTCAGAACTACTTTTAATCCTGACTTCTCAAGCAAAAAAATCACAATTTAGAGACAAATAAGGTTGGAGAACTCATTTGAAGCATCATTTTGGTAAACTTTAGTTTAATGAGCTTGATACGGTTGTTAAATTACATTTTTGATTGTTCGATTTTCTCCATGAATGACTAAAAACCTTTTTTTTTGTTTCTTGTTCGACACTCATCTACGTATGGGTGATTTCATTAAATTGACGTGTTGAATAGTTTTTTGTTTACAATAAAAATAAATTCGTTACAACACACACCATCATATTAAGATAGAGAATAAATTCCATTTGAATTCCATACCTCCAAAACCATCTCTTCAAAAACCATCAATTTGTAACAAGAAGTTACCAAAGGGCTTCTAATCCAGCGCTATCTGGTGTTGTCATCTATCATTAAGCTTGAAGGTTCAAGTCCCGCAATGGACATAGGTTGAATTAAGAAGTAGTTTAAGAATAGAGGTAAATAACGACGAGTTAACATTTTTTTTCCGAAACGGCTAAACATTTTAAATGTTAATAAAACAACTAACATGATTTTTTTCTTTATTTGTCTCATTTATATTGTTGAAATGTTGCTCTAGCATATTAATTCTTTGTTTCGGCAAAAGGTGTCTCGCTTATGTCATTGGATAAACAGATTAGGCAAGTTAAATGTGACGATGTACATGACAATGATACGTTAAAAAAATCTTGCTTATATCATTATCTCATGTATTAATCGATTTCATTATAATATTTCGATTTTTTGTCTTTACTTATATGATTATATCACCAAATTAAGTATAATTTAAATTTATATTAATTCTTAAATAGCACAAATCTCATGAGGAATCTTTTCATATCCACCAATCCACTTCATCGATCAAGGCTTTTTTTCATTATCCGTAGTTAATATTATTTGTTATTATGGATAAATATTATAAGTAAATAAAATATGCTTTTAATACGAGCCAAAAATAGAGTGTATTTATAAATTTTACAGGTTATATTAATATATTATCGGATCATGGTAAGAAAATATAGATATGTTATATTATAATTTATAAATAATAATAATAATAATAAATAGAAAAGATTGCAAGAAATCAAGAATGAATTTGGTTCCTATTTTCGCGCAACTGAATAAAAAATTGTTCAAAAATATCTCGTTCATCGTCATCGGTGCTCAATAATTTGGTGTTGCAAGACTCTATATCACCCTCCAATCATAAGGCGTCGACACCACAAGCAAGCATAACATAAGGTCAAATGTTTGAGCTTTTTCTCTTTCTTTTCATTTTCATCCGGCGGGAGGGAAGGAAGTAGATGAGTATACGAAACACATTTTCTCTGCTTCTACGGAACTGTTCTCTTAATCTTAATCCAATACAAGATTCCCCTTCAACTCAATTGCATTTATTATTTGCGAGCTTCGTGTGTTCTTGGTGCAAGTAATTTGTCTTACAGCCTGAGCCTGAGGTGAGTTCGCTTTTTCCTCTTTTTTGTTTGATTGATTATGAAGTATGGATGGATGATCGCAGTCGAATATTTTGTTTTTTCGTTTTTAGTTTTAGTTGTTTGTGGTTGTTGGCAGAAGAGTCAAGTGATTGTGTAAGTTTCATGGACTTTTTCACTTATTTGTTGTTTTCTGGAGTATATGTGGTTTATCCGATCATCGAATGTTGTTGACCTGAGTGTTCTCTGTAAAAATTTCCGATTCCTTCCATATAAGTCCATCATCTACGACTAAATCCATCTGATAGCTGTATATACAACTATTCTTAAAGATATTTGCGTGATTTTGATTGAGGTTTTTTTTTCTACTAATGTTCATCATCGTATCTTCCCTTGAGGAGGGTTAAGTATCACATGACCTTCCATATGTTTTGATGTTGATTTGTAGTTGAAGTTGAAGTTATGTAGGAATGATTAGTCAATTTACTATAACAGGGAGTTGATTCTGATCCCCAAAAGTAGTCAATATTTGGCCCCAATTAGAACTAGCAACCATTTCTATTTCAAGATAACCTTTCAATTCCTCTCTTTTTCGCCAACTTTTGAACTTAGAACCTCTTTGGAAGATGACATAATTACATAATTTGAACTTTGAAGTTATAACCTATTTGACAAACATATTTGTTGAATCCATTTTTATGCAGTCAAAGGGAGTAGTTTTTAGTTGAAAGTTGGTCAAACTTATTAAAAAAAAAACATTAGTAGTTACATTCAACTACAAACATTAATAGCATAGAAACATTTCAGAGTCAGAAAACTAAAATCTCTGTGTTGATTATGACCTTGAAAATGATATAACATCTTTTTGCAAATAGGTGTTAGAAAGTAACTCAATGGAGCATCATCTACAAAATTCTGTTTCAGGTGAGTGGTTATATGATATATCTCTCTCTTATCATATACTGATATAACAAACAAATGAACAATAATATATATTATCTTTTCCATACAGGTCACCTAGAAGCTCAATTTGCCTCAACAATATTTCAAGAAATGGAAAGCGAATGGGGGATTCGACACACAAAGGATAAATATCAAGCAACAAGTGACATAAGCTTATTTTCAAGCTCATTACCTGTCATTCCACACGAAAAATGTATAATGGTTAATTGATTATTGATTATGTTAATCAGTTTTATCATATTACTTTAAAACAACATTTGGTTCAAATCTTGTTGACTCACAATCCAATAAACAATCTGTTGAAGGTGGAAGTGAAGATACACATACACTTGGTGATATCACAAACAGTTTAACAGGAAGCATGCTTCCTGGTGATGAAGATGAACTATTAGCAGGCATCACGGACGATTTTGACCTTGGTGACTTACCTACTCAATTGGAGGATTTGGAAGATGACTTA
This sequence comes from Lactuca virosa, assembly GCF_052849685.1. NCBI lineage: Eukaryota > Viridiplantae > Streptophyta > Magnoliopsida > Asterales > Asteraceae > Lactuca > Lactuca virosa. The sequence goes on from NC_136433.1 coordinate 50,537,663, forward strand.
TTTGAAAGTGGAGGTGGAATGGAAATGGATTTTGATTCCCATGATGGAATTCGATTTGGTCTCTCCAATTTAACCATGTCTGATGGTGTCCCTTTAATTGGTATTAATCTCCTCAATAGTGGGAACACAGTTGTTGTTGGAGAACACCCTTATGGTGAACATCCTTCTAGAACATTATTTGTTAGGAATATCAATAGCAATGTTGAAGACTCTGAACTGAAATCCCTCTTTGAGGTACTTCTTCAAGATTCTTTCAATTTTCTCTTATGCAACTAACATTTTAATGGAAAAATATATTGTTTTTTTTAGGAATATGGAGAAATCAGAAATCTTTATACTGCATGTAAGCACAGGGGTTTTGTGATGATATCTTATTATGACATTCGACATGCACGAATTGCAATGAGGGAGCTTCAGAATAAGCCTCTGAGAAGAAGAAAGCTAGACATTCATTTTTCTATCCCTAAGGTTTGTTTTTTGTAATTGTGGCATAAATGTAATATTATTGTTGTTATTTACTTATTTATATTTGTTTTTGATATACATACAGGATAACCCATCAGAAAAAGATATAAACCAAGGGACTCTTGTTGTTTTCAACTTGGATTCATCAATATCTAGTGATGATCTTCGTCACATATTTTCAGCTTATGGGGAAGTCAAAGAGGTGATGTTTGACTTTCTTTTCCAAAGACTTCAATTACTTTCTTCTGTGAATACATTTTTGACATTTTTAACAGATTAGGGAAACACCAAACAAGAGACACCATAAGTTTATTGAATTTTACGATGTTAGAGCTGCTGAGGTGGCACTGAAAGCTCTAAACGGGAGTGAAATTGCTGGCAAAAGGATAAAACTTGAACACAGCAGGCCTGGTGGTGCTCGTAGAAGGTATGTATATGTATATGTATATATCAATTTTGTAAAGTGGAGGGACTTCAACAGTTAAAAAGGAATTAACGAGGGACTAAAGTCGACAATTCACATTTATGTAGCATGATGCAACAACTGAGTCAAGAACTAGAACAAGATGAAGCTCGAGCTTTATGGCATCATGTTGGTTCACCTGTCATCAACTCTCCACCTGGTTAGTATTTTTTTTTTTAATTTATACTTTTTATCATTTAAGAAGTTATTTTTATTAATTTTATTTTTGCAAAATGCCACCTGGCAGGTAGTTGGTCATCAGGTTTTGGAACCCTTAGCCCTGTTAACACCACCCCTTTACATGGGCTTGCATCCATACTTCCACCACATATTTCAAACCCCATGAAAATTTCACCAATTGGAAAAGATCAACAATCAAGTTCAAGATCTTTCCCTGATCATCATAACACATCATCATCTTTTCTTGATTCCAAATTTGACCCTTCTTCTAGTATTGGTACCCTATCTGGCCCTGAGTTTCTCTGGGGTAGTCCAACTACTTATTCTGACCACCAAAGTAATTCTTGGCGGGCATCTCCGGTGGGCCCGTTTAGTCCTAGTCAGCATGGTACATTCCTGGGACCACCACATCATCATGTAGGCTCTGCGCCACCTGGCATACCTCTTGACAGGTCAGAGAGATCATTCATGTATAACGGAAGCCAGATGGGTTCTTTTGGTAAAGGACAGATGTTGTTTGGTAATGGTTCTTATCAAGGAAGGGGGGGAGGATTGAATGATGGATTAATGGTGGGGAATCGAACTCGGCGAGTTGACTCCAGTGTGACTCAATTAGGGAACAACAACAAGCAGTATCAACTTGATTTGGATAAGATTATTAGTGGGGAAGACATGAGGACAACTTTGATGATAAAGAATATTCCCAATAAGTAAGAAAGTAACCATCTTTTTTTGTTTTGTTTTATTATGTAAAGTAAATCGTTGGTTTTTTTTTTTTTTTAATATTTTTTTTCTTGATATAAGGTACACTTCAAAGATGTTGCTTGCAGCCATTGATGAAACCCATACGGGTACCTATGACTTTGTGTATTTGCCGATTGATTTTAAGGTAATTTATAGCCAAGAAATCACCTTTATTGACAAAACAAAAATCGTAATTTGATTTATCGTTGATGTTGACAGAATAAATGCAACGTGGGTTATGCTTTTATCAACATGGTGTCTCCTTCACACATTATCTCCTTTTATGAGGTACTATTTTTCTACCCTTACACATTTTCAAAATTCAAGTTTAATTTTGTTTACTTGTTGTTGTCCAGGCATTTAATGGAAAAAAGTGGGAGAAGTTTAACAGTGAAAAGGTTGCGACTTTGGCGTATGCACGGATTCAAGGGAAAGTGGCACTCATAACACATTTTCAAAATTCAAGTTTAATGAATGAGGACAAATGGTGCAGGCCCATTCTATTCCAGTCAGAGGCCCAAGGGAATGATTATCTGGTACTGTATTCTTTCGTTTTTTTTTTCCCATAAAATGATGTCTGATACCATTCCAAACTCCATTCATAACCGGTTTTGAATCTTGCAGGATTCCATTCCATACCATAACATGAACATATGTATTCGTCAACCAGACGGATCTTACTCGGTGGATTCATTTGACAGTTCCAACAGTAGTCTGGAAGAAAACCAGAGTTGACCAAAAATTACTTTTGAAGGAGTTGGTTGCATTTTTTCACTAATGGGAATTCGGTTTATTGTATTGAGAGCAAGAAGTGGTTGTGTCCAAAATTGTGGCTTTGTGTAAATTAAAAATAATTGAAACTTATTTATATATGTGAATTAGAAGTATAGTCGTTAGGGTCTGTTTTCAAGTGTATAGAAGTGAGGCAACAGATCCCGGATGTAACTGTTATTGAAGGATATGAAGTTATGGTGCAAAGACATGATCATAATTTCAAAATAATCATATCATTGATGTTATATGTAATATATATGGTTATGGAGGTATTTTATAACATCTAGCAAGTTTGAAATTTGGATCTTTTGTGATAATGCTTAAAAAATTGATGTTGTAAGCTAACAAAAATAAGTAAAATACATGGTTATTCTAAGTTATTGTTGATTCCAAGTCTCCCATGAAAAGATGCATGATTACATGATAATCACAAGTCAACAGTCAGATAAATACTCTGTTTAATCGTTAAACACTCCATAACATCATCATCATCATCAGAATTCATAAACAATCCAACCAATGCACATCATATTTGAAGTGCATCTGCAATCGATCCTGCAAGACTCAAGACTTCAAAAGGAGCTTTCTTTTCAATGCTTTTCACAGTAGGACAACATGAGTCAGTGATCCAAAAGTAGGCAAATCCCTTGCTAGAGTTTTCTGCACATAGTAACAATCCATACTTATGCTACACACAGTAAAACACACACACACATGAGAGAATGAGATATACTTACCACCATTTTTGTGTGTAAATTTCTCCCAAGAGTTTTTAGGAAACACTGCATGAGTGACATAAGCACTCACCTTGGTTGCACCATGAGCTGCCAAAACTTTCTGCAACACAAGAATCATTATTATATCTGTATATATGAAACTCATTGAAATATTATTATAAGTATATATATATATATATATATATATATATATACTTATATATATATATATATATATATATATATATATATATATATATATATATATATATATATATATATAATAGCATAGCACCAAAGAAAAACATATAAAAAAGTAGTACCTGACATTCAATTAAAGTGCCTCCAGATTGCACCAAATCATCAACAATCACCACATGACATCCCTCAGGATTACCTTCTTTCAGCCTTACTATTCTTTTATCACCCTCACGAACTTTTGCACAAACCACCTGTCATTCCCAATATCATCACCACATTACCACAACTTGTATATAAAAATCAACCAATTTCCATTTTTACCCTTTTTCTAAATCAAAAATTTATCTCACCATGGGAAAGTGATCCAAGAGCTTGTGAAATCTTTTCCAAGCTCCATCATCTGGAAAGGCAATTACAACCTGAAATACCAAGAAGAAGAAACACATTACTATGCAAAAAATACAAAATTTTAGAATTTTTTATATTAAATTCAAGTGCTAACTTTATCAGCATCAGGAAGCTGGTGAAGTCGTTGCTTCAAGAGAGGAATCCCAGTTTCAAAATAAGGCAAAACATTGTCACTAAAGTAGAATCTTTCCTGGAAAGAATACGTGAACATTAGCTTAATAGTATGTAAGTATCATAATATGATTCTTTTAAGTATTATATATATTAAGAAACTTACCTGTAAAGCATGTATGTCATATATGACTAAGCTTGTTGGACCACCTCTTGATATTGGAATGTTTGATAAGATTCTTGCCATGGTGAATGCAGTAGCTACATCTCCTTCTTCTTCCATTCTTTCAAAGGATCCAGTTGGAAAGAAAGGTAATACCAATGTGAAAGAAGCAACAAAGAGCCTTGGAAGTGCAAATATCACAGAGAGTTGCTCAAATATTACAGATGGGGAGCTGAAAGATGCGAGAAAAGAAACATGCTGCCCTCTGATATCTTGTGCATTGTTTATGAATAGGTTAGGAAATCCATCATCAAAACTCCTGTAACATGGTATGGTATATAGATATAATCATCAATTTATAAAGACAAAACCATAGCAATGAAAGGGATAAGAAAGAAAATGAATCAAGAGAATGAGATTTGGAACATCTGTTTGTTGATATCTAGTAATTGCAAGTACATTGCCCTAAATTTCTGGATAAATTCATTTTTCTGTGCCTCTCTGCTACTAATCAGTAGGTACTTTCAGCTATTGACATCACATTATTAGATCCTTCAACATCCATCTGCATGCATTTTAGGGGTTATCTTTTACAGCACAGGAAGTACTGGAA